>NW_008824475.1:4501627-4520266 GCF_000699105.1 Pygoscelis adeliae
GGTTGAGTCCCCATCCCTGGAAGTATTTAAAAGACGTGTAGATGAGGCGCTTAGGGACATGGTATAGTGGGCATGGTGGTGTTGGGTTGACGGTTGGACTCAATGGTCTTAGAGGTCTTTTCCAACCTTAATGATTCTATGATTCTATGATTCTATGACATGGGTCCCCTACAAGTCCTGTGGAGTATCTGGTAGCCTCATGGCACTGTTTTACATACTGTAAAGTTTTTCAAATAGCACTTCACATTTACATCCTTAGTTTTGAGCAAGTGAATCAGTATCTTCAGGAATGTTAAGTCATTAGGAATTTAAATGTGAGTGTAAATTATATACCTTGATTAAGTAAGTCTATTGGAATCGACCCTCAGTAAATATCCAACTATTAAATAGAATAAAACTCCTACTGTAAATAAGCATTAAATGAAACACATACAGGTGACAGACATATCTTCTAACTTAAATTAGAAATTCACAGAAACTTACATGTAATTTCATTTCATCTGATCTTAAGTCTGTTGGTGTATGTCAATTTTGGGCATGGTGTTGTTGGGTTGACGGTTGGACTCGATGATCTTGGAGGTCTCTTCCAACCTTAATGATTCTATGGTTCTATGGTTCTATGGTCAAAATCACCAATACACAGTTTACAATGTAATTATATAGTACCAATCCACATTTTAACAGGCTTACTTATATTTTATTGCCAATAAATTATAACATTCATTACCCTCCCTAACAACCTGCAGGACTGAGTGTATTTTGGCATACTGAGGCTCCCTTTCTTTTTCTTAGTTACTGTTTGTAGATTCTATTATGTATGTTTATGCAAGTAAGAGCATGAATGTTCTGCTTCTATATTTACATTTCTGCAGATATGTGCATGTGTACAGTAGATGAATGCAAATGCCAATTTGATGGTTAACCAAATATTGTCTCACATATCTGAAAATACTCTTTCAATTTGCAGTTTTCACTGGAATGTAACTGGTTAGTTTTACTAATACCTGATGTAATTTAAAGGAAAACAGTAGATTTTAACACATGAAGCCTAGCTAAAGCTTTGATTTTTTTTTTTTTTTTTTTTTGCTTCTGGAATCCTAATTTAAGCTGACAATGTAAGTTATAATAAACCTAGCCTTAACAGATGTTATTCCAACAGAAAATCCTATACATTATTCTACATAGCTAAATGTATCTTAGGGTTAGGTGATAACACCACTGTGTCAGAGAAAAATAAAGGCATCCTTAAAAATCCTTCTGAGATAGCTATTAAGTGATGCTAGACACTTTATTCCATATAATATAATGGATATTTCACCCCAAGGCTGATTCTGATCAAGCTTTTTGTCTCAGTAATAACCTCTGTCAGATCATCTGGACATAGTCTAATTAGTCCTCAGTTTTTATTTCACAATGTCAGATTGGTTTCAGGCATTCAAAAATGTAGGCAAAGGTGAACCCTATGGCTGTAAGGGAAGAAGGTAGAGAGGAATATTAAACAAGAGGCTTTGAGAGAAAACCAGTGGGAGACTGAGGGTGTATAAAAGGGTCTGCTGAGTTTCCAGAAGTACTTAGAAAATTTCATAGATTCTGAAAAGCTGAAGGCTTTGCTTGCATTGCTCTCTTTTTAGTATTATTTATTATGCTGTTTTAAGTGTATACTGTGCTATAAGTTTCAGACAGTGATGATTATCTTTAGATTCTCCCTTTTAGGGGAGCACAAGTGAATGACAGAAAGGTTTATTGTCTTCTCTGGATTTTAGGTAGAGTCAATACTTGCATCAGAAACATTGTAGTGTCCATTGATATTAGACTGATATTGATGGAGAAATGATTATTTGTTTTCTGTTAAACTAGCTTTATTCTAAGAGCATCATGTTTATAATATAGCCAGTTTCTGCCCCATTGGCATCTTCTTTATTATCAAGGAAAATTGCAAGGCTGTAGGTATCATCAAAAATTCAATACAAGCATCAAAAGGAGCAGCAGTATAAAATATTTCTTCTGTTTTCTGAAAAGAAAGCAAAAGTAAAAACATAAACCAGGAAAAAACCCTTCATTTATTTCTCTCCATTCTAACTTGTATTGAAAGGTGTTGAAAGTATTTGAGTACTTAATATGGAAATACTTATTGTTTCTGAACATGCAGAATAGTGTTTTGAGTTTAGTTTATTTTATTACTAAATAATAATGAGCATATTATTGAGAATATTATCTTCAATCAGTTATTATTTTAAAATTATATTATTTTGTCCCAGTTATTTATTCATGCCATTTCTACATCTAGAAATCAGTATCACATTGACATATTTCAAGAAGTTTGTATATAGAAAAGTACATACAGTGTTGACCCTCTTATGGCAAGAAAATAATTATGAAAATATCTATTTGAAAATCTCTGTTAATATGTTATTTAAGTGAAGACTTGGTCTTAGATTTCTAATAAAATATAAAACAAACAAAAAAGGGACTAATATTGCTCTATGAATTCATTTGATGTTTTCAATATACGTAAAGGTTTCAGATAAGTATCAGAAATTCAGAGAGCAAATACTTAGAGAAAGTTTGTCAGAAGAAAAAACATCTGTAGAATGCCTAGTCTATATAGAGTTCTTGGACCTCCATCCTATATGAAAGAATTTCTTAACATCACTACATAACGCAATTTTTACTTACCCTAGGAGACTGAACTGATCATCTGATTTACAGAGTCTGCCTATTTCAAGATAAAGGCTCAAACCATTCCACCATCCCTTTCTGCAAATGGTCCAGCAGTGATTGATTCCAAATATTTAAATTAATCATTAACTGTGCTTTAAAAAAGTAAAAAAAGAAGCAGAAAATATGTTGGTGCACTCTCAGCAGAGAAAGCTAAGAGTGGAGTGCTGTCATTTCCCAGTGATACTATCCTTTAGCAATCATTTGAATTTTTTGAGAACTTCTTAGCCTTACTTTGCATTGCTTTTCTACCCAGAAATGCTTCCCTCTGTCAGTGCCACTAGGCTCTCCCCAGTACACTTCTGAACTTGGAAGGCATCCATTGAAGAGCTGCAGAGTTTACTTGTGCCCTACCAGGGGGGAATCAAGATACGGTGCATATGCAATGTGTCATCCAGTTTTCTTAGAACTTGTAAAAGATCCAGCTGTGCTGTTAATTTGGTCAGGCCTCAGGCCTTCCACAGCACATCAATTTTACTTGATTTACATTCCAGAGCCTACATTACATTTCTATGTCAGGAATCAGTGGGAAAAAGACCCTTATCGAGCTCCTGGCATTACAAGAAAAAAGCAAGAGAGTCGAAAAAAATGTAATGGATATAATGCATTCTGTAAATACATTTTCTGCATGCTTGTTTGTGAGAGAATATTTCTAGTGTTATCCCTCTGCAAGAAGAAGGATCAGAGAGAAGATATTCTATTTTTCAACATTTGTAGGTTTTATTTTAATTTATTTTTAATAATTTAAAAAACATAAAAGCAAACAAAAATTACCTATGTGGCTACTTGGAAATTATTTTCTTAGTTGCACTGAATATATAATATGGTTCATTTTATTCTGTTATTTTTAAGCTATCATTATGCTGAAATAATTCTGGCAGTTTCCACTTATTTTTCCCTATCTCGACAAGAAACACCTCCTTGTAAACAAAACAAATTAAAACAAGAAAGATCTTGAAAGAACAAAGGCAGCAAATTCTGATGGTCACTGCAGAAAGATTTTTACACAAATAGAAACATTACTAAGAGTCAGTGTTGTAGTAAAATGAAAGGACAAATAATATACATCCATATACTGAAGGAGAATATTTTCAAAAGTAAGAATAGGGTACAAGAATCCAAACTCTTCAAAGGAAGAAAAAAGCACTGTGAAAATTAAATAAATAAAGGACTGCTTACTTTTCCTTAAGGTAGTTTCAGAGGACGACCTTTTTCTAAGAAGGAAAATGTATTCAACCATGGAGAAATACCTACTGAAATGCTTGCTATTCTCTCTTTCGAATATTTTATTGGTAATTGGAATTAATAATCAAATGAAACAACTGGAAATCAGAAGGGTGGGGTTTATGTTTAGGTACACATCAGTTTGGTAGCATGCCTTAAGGAATACTGGAGAAAGTGGATGTTGAGATTTTTTATTAGATTATGTAACTAAAACACTTTGTGACACATCTTTCCTTATATTCATTTGATATCAATATTCAATGATATTAAAATTCAAAAATAGCAAAAGGATAATTGACTCCCTGAAGCCTCTAGAGTACATTTAAATATATGAAAAAGGTTTAGTCATGTGTACATGTACAATGTTTACAGTATCCCAATAACATACATATGAGAAACTAAATACATTTGTTTGTAAACATGTGAGAAACAACTGGAAGTAACAACAAATTATATGAACAGGTATATTAAAATATTGATAAAGTACTTGATCTTGACATTTAAGTACTTCAGCAGGTTGATGACAAACTTACTACAGCTTTTGTAGGGCAAAAAGTTCTGAAAAAAAAAATCCCAAATATTTTTAATTTACTACCAAAGTAACGTGTTTGTTACAAAATTAAAAATGTTTAAAAAAGATTTGTGAAGATGTGTAGATGACATAATTAGGTAAGTTTCTGAAATTTTGAATAGTTACTAGAAAAGATACATTGGAGCTACCTTTCATTTTCTTTTGCAGCATCTACATTAGTTAACTTTATTGTGGTTCAATATGACCCTTTCTTGTTGTTGTTTCCCAGCATCAAAATTGGATGTTTTAGTCATCACCTAACTACCCAGGCATTTAGACTGAACCTGCAAAACAGTTTTGATGGAAATCATAAAATAAAATTTCACACCAGTTTCATAGAAATAAGGATGAGACAACCAACTTCTATTTACTGATGCAGTTTTAAGGAGTGTCTTAATGGAAATAGGAAGCCCAGGTCCAGTCCTTCCTTTATCCAACCAGATTTGAAACCCAGTTTCCCAAGGAACAGTACTGATCTTATTTCTGTTTCTCCAGCTGTTGCTTTTTCAGTTGCCTGGGTTAATTAGGGTTTCCATATGCCCAGTTCCTACTTCACACCATATGTGTTTCCTTTATATCTGTACTTGAT
The DNA here is from genome assembly GCF_000699105.1 of Pygoscelis adeliae. NCBI lineage: Eukaryota > Metazoa > Chordata > Aves > Sphenisciformes > Spheniscidae > Pygoscelis > Pygoscelis adeliae. The sequence goes on from NW_008824475.1 coordinate 4,506,730, forward strand.
ATCTTGGCATTCTGATATTTAAAGAACCTTGAGCTCATTTGACAAAGTATCGAAGAGGGGTAATATGATTAAAGGGGAACTTCAGTTTAAGATTTTACAACTTGTAACAGGAATCTAAATACTCAGTTCTCATTAAAGTTGTTGATAGCTGTGTATGCAAATGAGTAGAAGCTAAAATTGACAGCCCAAGATGAGAATCTTCCCTTCCCTTCCTTTCTCTGCCACTGAAGAGAAAGTCCTACTATTTGCATAATTCCCATATGAAGAACTGTGGCTAGCAGAGATTTTGAGGTCAAATACTTTTCAGAAAGTTCTGAAGTCATCAGAAAGACATTATTGTGTTAAATAACATTCTTTTTAACTAGAAAAGTACAGAAGAATATGTCTATCCATAAATCAAAGTTCTCAGTATTAAGACATGCTCAGGGAGCAACGGACAAAATCACAAAGAATAACCACTTATTTCCAACAAGCATCTGGGCCATTCATTGTGATTCAAGAACGATATTTCTGAAAATAAGCTTGGAAAAACAAGCATAAGGAATATTCATTGTGATCCAAGAACCATATTTCTGAAAATAAGCTTGGAAAAATTGCTGATCACAAAACCTCTTACAGTTTGTTTCTATATTTCATGTTGTCTTTTTGAAATGACTATGTGGCTTTATTTACTTTGTTTAACACAGTTTCAGTAGAAATATGTAAATAATATCTACGATTGTATGCCCAGGTACTTAAGAATCTGCAGGCAGCCTCACTTTGCACTTATTTCAGAAATCATGTGTGTTGCAGGAGGTGCAAACTACTATCTCAGGGTGATTAAGGAAAATTTATGTTTCCCTTCTTCTGTTGTTCCAACAGAAGTCTTTGGATGGAAAATACATCATGTTGGAGGCTGTACTGTTGTTTGAATTCAAGTATCAGCCCTGAGTCCTTAAATAGTAAGAAGACAGCAAACTTAGAACAAGTACTTACACCTCTTGTCAGTTGATGGTATGGACACAAGCATGAAGACATAAAAATAACGTACAAGTTCTTTTGCTCTTGTTATGACTCAGTGAATCTCTCAGTTTTAGAAAAGGAAGGAGATATTGGATTATGTTTAATATAGTTCAAATAAAAGATTTATAGTAGCTTCATATTAACAAAATAAAATTGCCAAAACCCATGTAAATGACTGCCTACTAAAAATTTTCATATTAAATTATCCATTTATTTCCCCCCTCCATAGGTTCATACTGCTAGACAGTGTCTTTTAAAAAGTAAGCAGTATTTTTACCCACTGGAAATACATGCAATTATTAATGAAATTGATTTTATGCAGAAGGTGCTGGTATACTGCATGAATGCATAAAGCCTTAGAGAATTAGGCAGTTATGACCTGGCCCAATGGATAAGGCTATGTCCTGACATATGAGAAAGGCCAACACAAAATATTCACATCTCCCCAGAATTTAGGACTCTATTTTCTCAGGGATACACAATATATTAGAGTTAATATGAGTTACAGCACTGATTCACTGCACATTAAGGCAACGTGAGATCCCTGAGGTTCTTTCTCCATATTTTGCAGAGTACTGCAAAATGTGAGCTTCCGTTAAACAAAGTAAAGTCTCTAGCTCTCCTGCTTTCAAAAAGGGCTTTAATTCTATAAATCAGTGTACCTACATATTGTTTACTCTGTTCCCAGATGGGCAGGAATAACAACTCCAATGGGGGTGAAGACTTTACTTATTCATCTTAATGTTTTACTGACAACAAAGCCAAGTATCAGGGAGTTGAAAGCTAGCATTACAAGCATATATTTCCAAATAGAGAAAGAAAAATAAAACAGAGGATGCTCTTAACCTATAATATAGTTCACATTTTGAGAACAACTTTGCCTTAGATGGTATCTTTCAGAAAACTGAATGGATATTGTTCTTCTGAAAGGAAGAGGCTAATATTATTCCACCAGTGTTTTCCATTATACCATCATGTTCAACCTGTTCATCTGTGTGTAAAAATTCCTTAATACCATAATTGCGGTAAATGCAGACAATGTCTTGAATATTCAAAGGAATAGAGCATGAGGAAACTTATCTGTGGAATTTATTTCTTGATAGGAACTTGATAACTTTAGATTCATTACAAGTTTTCTCTGGATTTCAGTAGACTGTAGGTCAAGCCTTTAGTTTGCATTGATTGTATTAATGTTGCAGATGTGCTGCAAGGTTGTTCTGATTTTGTATGTTATTTTTTGCAGTTTGGACATGAAAATTTAGTATGTGTTTGTTTGTGTTCTGACTGAATGCCCTACAAGGAGAATTTGGTTTTACTCCACTTAACTGATAGGGTCACTGCACCAGCCCATGAAATGAAACTCCATCCTATTAATGTTATCCAGCAATACCTCATATTTGGTTTGAGATTTACTTGTAAATATTTACTTATAACTATGATTAATTGTAAGCATTTATTTTTAGTACTGTAAGTACATGGAGTGATGAATATTGAATTTTTGAAAACTGTTCAATAGGATAAAAAGAAATAATGATAATTTTAAAATACTGAATACACTCCAGAAGAAGGTATTCCTATTCAAATAGAAAAGTACATTTTCTTCTGTGTAATGTCATATAACTTTGTATCAGATAAGAATCAAAATGAAAATATAGTGTCTCAATATTGTTGACTCGTGATCGTTTGATGAGGATTTACTTAAAAGGAAAACTAAACATCTCAGTTATCTGCAAATCATGGGGGAAGACCTTCTCTGCTTCCATCTACTGGTGAATTGAAGGATACACAACACGAGCAAGGCGCTTTCATTAATGTGTATTCTTCATATCCTCTCTCGCTGTCTCTGGGGCATTTTGTTGCATTTAATGAAAAATCTTTTAAAATCAAGTTGGAGGAGGCATGGTAAAATTATCTCCTTTTATGATTAAACACCATGATCTGAGGGGAAAAAAACAAACCATCATAACCTAATCAGATGCGTTAACTGAGAAGTGAAACTGGACAGTACTGAAGAAATGGGGAAGAAGTAAGGCCAAATGCCTTTGAGCTTGGGTTTCCTCCTCCTCTTAATGTGTGCAAGGGAGTCTCCACCAACCAACAGAACTTTCCACAGCTGAATTAGAGGGTCACCCCAGATCCATCACTGTGGCTTGGCTTCAAGTTCTTCAATGAGACACTACAAAAATGAACCGTTGCAAGGTGTTGCCCCAACATAATGGGTGTCAGGAGAAACTGAGCATCTGCATGATGACTGTACCTGCTGTCATACATGTGTATGTATACATATGTGTACACACATACACATACATATGCATACTGTCATACAACGTGCATATGTATGACTGTGTATTGATACGTTCACAACTAATGTTCATAGAAGGAATAATGTTTATGAAGGAAAAGGGAGATTCTTGTTCACTTTATCTGTTTCAGAGCAAAGATGTGAAGGTTGAATGATGGCCAATAACAGTGGGATGCAGAAACACCTCATTTAAACAATGGTAATCTACTGGGGAATGGGTTTGCAGAATTCGTTTTCAAAGCATATCAAAAGATGGACACTGAACTACAAGTACAATATACAAGAGGGGGATACATAGTGCCAACGAGATGTTTGTTAGGAACATGGGAACACCAAGTCAGTGCTGGAGAGGGTGCTTTACTTATTGTTCATATAAAAATACTATTGTTTTACTATTGTTGTTTCCCAAATCAATTATGTATGCCTTTTGACTGTTATAGCTTTTTCTTTTTTTCTTCCTTTCTCGTTTTACATCCACATACTTTTCTTGTGGAAGTAGTCAAGACTGACTGCTGACTACCAGGGAGGGGAGGTTTCCTGGGTTGGGAAGAGATTGGAAAGGAAGAAGGTAAAGGAACAAGGAGGAAAACAAGACATGAGCTTGTGCTGTTTTGTTTACCAAAAAACCAGATCATCTGCATATTTAGGCTTGTTCCTCATTGTTGCCAATAGTATGTAGCAGAAAGATTATATATATATAATTATGATTTGACTGCAGTATTCACTTATTATTTAATTGTTGTAGTTCTGCACACAGGTTTATGGGGTGGGGGGTGTGTCTTTTGCTTCATTTTCACAGGGAGCAGGAGAGAAGGACTGTTGTAAGTTAATGCCAACTGAAGGACAAGTAGGGGTAATGATTTTATTCACTTTAAGTCTTTGATCAAAATATAAGTAGAACATCTGTCCCTACAATGTGTTTTTGAGGCTGATATGTAATGGTGTTTCTTCACTGATATGTTAGATAATTCATCTTACATGTATTTCTAGGTCATGCAGGGTACTTTTAGCTGTTTCTGATGGTCTTACGGTGACTCTGTACTTTAAACTCAAGGTCTAACGGCCAAAAAAGCTTCTATTTAGAAAATTCAGCTTCTAAAAATGAGCACTGTGTGATTATTCCAACTTGTGGAGAGATCCTGGGGAATCTCCTGCTGCTCTTGAGCTTGTTAAAGTCACTGGTGCTCACACCCCCTGAATTTGCAAGAGTTTATGCATCCCATTTACAAGAGAACATTCTGATTTCAGCTGGAGTTCGTTTGCTCATCAAAGTAATGCAACTATGAGTTTTACTCATTTGAGACTGTTACCAGAAAGTTTCCTCCCACTCCAGAAAGATTTACTAAAGTTAATAATAATTTGAGAAGCCTTTAGAAAATGGTGTCAAAATTATCTCAGAAGTGTGAATGCTTATAGACTAGTGAAAAACAACAGACGTTTTCTGAGTTAAATACCAAACCAAACCACACCAAACCAACAAAACCCAAAACAAAGAACTTGCCTATCAGTACCTTTGCAATCTGTTCCCTCTCCCTAGGGAGTTGTGAGGTACACAGAAAATTTGCAGTGAAGAGTGAGAGAAGCACAACAAAAAAACAATATAAAACCCCCGCATAACTGTATATTAGTGGTTTGATTTGTTTCATGTGCATCTTGTCTGCAGTGTGACAAAGTAGATGTTGTAGCATCGCTAATGCTTCTTTGTGTGAAGAAAGTCTCAAAATATTTGAAAGCAGAAAAATTTGGAGCATATTCAATTAAAGCCAGAGTAAAGCTGAAACATTTAGTAGTTATGCTAGCAAGAAAACTAAATCCACACTGAAATATATGGATCTCTTTTGTTTCTTCAAACTAGGCTTTGAATTCTGATAACCAATTAGTGATTTGTTACGCTGTTCTTCATAGCTTTTTCCAGAACACAAAACAGAGCCTTTTCAGGCCTGACATTTGGGTTTTAAGAACTATGAAAAGGTAAAAAAATAGAGAGAGATACATAGGTATAGATACATCCATATTGTTCTCCCAAGTGTGTCTATAAAGCAGGGTGAAACTAACAGTGATATTTTGGTTTTATTTTAAGAGTATACAGTTTGATCAAGGCCTATGATTGTTAACATCAAAGCCATGGAACATTGCTGGAGGTGCATGTGCTTATATTTTTTCTTTTCTCAAGTGCAGGGAACAGTGGCTGATTTAAAAACTGGAAGAGAGAAAGAAATTGAAGCTTTGAACTAATTTGTAAAATATATGTGTTCTACATTAAATTGCTGGATGGTTCTGTATTTTTTTTTCCTTTTGTTAAAATGGTACATGCTTAACTATTGTGGCTGAAATGAGCAATTTTTGGCAGACTAAATGTCTCACAGTTTAAGTATTTGGATGAGTTGAGTAGACCCCACAAGCTTGGTAAGAAGTAACAGATGGGAATGACTTGTTTGGGATGGGACACAACTGTCTTATACCTATACAAATACTTACAATAGAAGTTCACATCTCTGAAAGTCCTAAGGCTTTTGTATCATTTTGTCCTTGTCTAAGAATGTAGCATAAAAGATCCATACGTTAGTGTGTTACACCCAAATTATGTTTTACTGGAAATGAATACTGTTTAAAGCAGTGTGCATTTGGTCAACAGTAGGTAATAAAAAAAGTGTTACGTAGTGCCTCCTCCGGGAAAGACTTCTGTTGCCTGCCAGATGGGCCATTCCACATCTATTTAAAAGTATAGAAAGTGCTATCTTAAGAAACCAAGATACATTTTATTATTTTACATGTATAATTTCTGATTACAGTCATTGTTATCAGCATTAAAATAATAAATTAATTGAGTCTTTTGGATGTGAAGTTGAATATCTGAAATCAAATTAAAGTAAGGACTGCTTAAAGGTAAGACAGAACTGAAAGGAGGAAATAAATTGAGTCACTGAATTGTTATAAGCTACAAAGGTGTCCTGTATAAAGCTGAACAAGGATTAGGAAGATGTAGTAGAAGACATTGAGCTAGGAGTAGAATCTGCAAGACCTTTAGAGATCCATTGAGTTTCACTGAGTGTGAACTCAGTGAGAGCACTTCTGACTTTTGATCATATCCTTTTGTGAAACTCATATGGGTAAACTCACACGATTTTATGAGAGCAGTGTTTTGGGAAGAGATTGCAGTGTTTGAAGTGGAAGGTAGTGAACAGTATTACATTAGGGAAACGAGTGTGGAAAATTACAGAACACAGACCATATTCAGCAAATATTACCTACTTCAGCTGCAGTTTCTAAAGAGTAATGTTTATTGGTAAGCTTGATTCACCATTATAAGTTTATTTTACTTTCAAAATCTTGGGAATCACATAGGCAATTTGAGTTTAATACCCATGTAATGGGGAGCATCTTCTGCTTGTTCATGCTTGGGTATGCAAGAAGTCAACTACACGTTGTTGTTTTTTTACTCATATTTATAAAATTTCTCATCTCCACTCTTAAAGCATTATTACCCAGGACACAATATCTGTACAACTTAACAACATGCTATTTTAGCCCTGTCTTCACTGTGTCATACACCCCTATAAGATAAATATCTAGCATTTCTTCCACTTGTTTGACTGCAAAGGTACAATACCAAAGCATTTTAAGTGAATTGCAGAAGGGCAAGGAAGGTTGTGGAGCATTGAGAATGACCAGCCACAATTCAGCTAGGAAACTCTGTTTTCTGGTGAGAAAATTGACCTTGAAGAACATCAGGGGATGTTTGTCTTCATTTTGCACCAGGGGAGGTTTAGATTGGATATGAGGAAAAATTTCTTTACTGAAAGAGTGGTTAAACATTGGAACAGGCTGCCCAGGGAAGTGGCTGCATCACAAACCCTGGAAGTATTTAAAAGACGTGTAGATGAAGCGCTTAGGGACATGGTTTAGTGGGCATGGTGGTGTTGGGTTCACGGTTGGACTCGATGATCTTAGAGGTCTCTTCCAACCTTAATGATTCTATGATTCTATGATCACTATATTGTATACCTGGTGCTATTTCCAGAGGGAGGTTGGGGGGCTAAAGAATGACTTGACAAAACATGAGGATGACAGTTACTATTGATTTTTTTATTAAAGTTTAAAAAAAAATTAGAAAAAAGTTTAATGAAAAGATCTTAATGAGCCTTGCTAGCTCTAATCAAACATTTATTTCTCATCCTTAATCATATTTAGTCCATTTACAAATAGGTCAACTCTACCTCTGATATACATACGTTAAATGCACACTCTCGACGTTGTAAATTATGCAGTTATTCTTGCGTAGGCAGTTGTAGTTGGAATAGTGAACTCTGAAGATGGACTTATATGAAACACTGATACTTTTTTGCTTGCTTTTCTTTACTTATATATATATTCTTTACATATAGACAAAATTTTGTTCTTTAAAGGACCAGAGTAAATATATTTAAAAAAAAAATGCAAAAAACACAGAGACTGCAAGAAAATTGACTGTAGTAAAGGTGAAATCATTGATTTTTACATAAGATCAGCAGATTGTTCTAGCAAGACTCACCACTGTGCTGAAGCCCCATCAGGAAGGGGACATGAAAGGTTGTTAGAAAATCTGTACAGAATTTAGATTAGCTACTTTAGTGTACTTATATAAGTTTTAATATCTTCCTTAATAATAAAATTCATTTATATCCCAGACATCAGGTTATTGGTCTCTTGGCCTCTTTGAGGAAGTAATTGAGCACCTGTATAGGGACAATGGGAACCGAGGAGTTCTGATTAGTTTTCTCTAGTTATAAATTATTTATCACCTCATTCCATTTCCCTCTTATACCTATTGGGACGTTTTCGCAGTCATGTTGCTTAATAAGAAAGTGAACATCAGGATTCTATTTGCTATGGTTCACCCTCATGAGCCATTTAGCATTTTGTAATTCCACAGAAAAAGCTATCTGATCAGTGGAAATGAAGTGAGAGTTTTATAGATGTTTTCTGTTATATGATTTCTTTTTTAAAAAGGTAATGACTGACTCATTTAAAAATGGGTAAATTGGCTAACAAATCTTAACCTGTGCTGTTATACAGGACACCTACTGCTGAAAGAGCAAATAAATTTCCTTCTTCCAAAATACATACATCATAAAATACATACAGAATGCTTATATCTATTCATGTTGAAAGCGAACTCCACATTTTAACATAGCTTAATACATTTAAAGCATACTTCTGCATATTCCATTTTGGAAAATAGCTTTCTTAGAGTGGAATGTTATAAAAAGGTGATATGTAAACTTCTGTGATTTTTCACATCCTCTTCTTTCTGCATACCTTTAAACTTGAAGGAATAGACCACAGTTTCTTTCCTACCATCCGCAGGTGAGACAAGACGGTGATGGGCATTTAAAAAGTTGTGAGCACATAGTAAGTTTTGTCCTATGAACAGAAGATTAGCCTTTTGTACTCCTTGACTCCAGTCCATCAGTTTGGACTAGGAGCTGTAGACCAGTGCCTTCTCAGACCTCTCATTTGTCACATAAAATTCAATAACAAGAAATACAGTGTTATGTATTTGGGGATGGATATGAGAGAACCTACAAAGAACAAAACATCTATGAGCAAGAACTTGTTAGTTGGAAAAGACTCAATGGAAGAAGTATGTGGCTGTAACACTTGTTTATAGCACTGCTATGAGCTGCCAATAAGATATAATTATAGAAAAGGCAAATACAATAGCATTTAATAATAGTATGACTGAGCAAAGCTATGAAGAGATCATAACCTGAATACTGTGTATGATTCCAAGAGTTCATGTTACACATTTAAAATTAAATGTGACCAAGATCAAAGAAGTTCTAAAGAAACATCATCAAATTCAAGGTCTACTTTTGAGAAGAGGTTGACCTGACCACTCCAGCTCCAGGTTCTACAGCAGCCTTCCAAAGTGGAAAAGACACCAAACTCCCTGTAACTGCAACTTACAAGGTGTGGAATGGATGCCTGTGGCAGCAGGCAACTGGATTTAGTGGCCCAGGGGGCCCTCTTAGCTCAATCTTCCTATGTTCCTTTAGCATTATTCTTATAAATTACCATTGCTGCATGTCTGGAATACTGGATATGCCTAGCTTCCTCACATGGGTTCATGTCTGCTGGGTTCAGTCCTTCCTTATGTTACCTGGAGAAGGTGCCTGGTCTCCCACCAAGCACAGACTTGTTTAAAACCTAAGGCAGCCAGTCTAGCTGTCTCTTGTGTCATGTTAATTGTAAGTTTCGTTCAATGGTATTTTAAAAAAGACTCTAATTCTGCAAGCTGTGAAGTCAGTTAGAAAGCTTGCAATGACCTTAATAATTAGACCAAGCTATGGCACATATCTCACATAGTAGTTATTGCTACGCGGGTGGCAGGAACTCCTCATAGACTAAAGTTTCATCTAAAGAGAGTATATGAATGATAGTGTGTTCCTCACCTCCTGAAGAGACAATGCCTCCCTGACACCATACACACACCTTCTTTATTGGTCTTTATCAAAATAATGGTAGGAGGTAGTAGCGCTGAACAGTACACCTTGACATCCATTTGGCTTATTAAGACTAATTTGCACAACTTGATGCTTTTGTCTTCTTCCCCACATTATAAAACTAAATGAAACAAAACTGTGCCTCTTTTATAATGTCAATAATATGACATACATTCGGGGAAAAAAATAAATTCCATGTTAAGAAGTTATCAAATCTAGTCTTACGGACAAGGACTGGGAGAAAAGTGCTGCTGATGAGTGACATATGCAGTAATCTGATCACTAGAAACAAGCAAACAAATTGAATGATTCTACAGCTAATTTAATTTGCCAGAACACATTCATCACATAGGGCCAATGCTGCCCTCAGACTAGTAAATTCAGTTTCAACTGGTACATTGAGGATTGTGAGTAAATGTCTGAAGGCAAAATTAAGACCCTAATTTGGATATTCCCTGAAGCTGAGTAGCTGTTTGACTGCCCTGTTCTTTCCAGTGTTCTATAAGAAAATAATTATTTTTGGTAGAACAGCTAAGAAACCATCTCATTTGTTTTGCGGAAAGAATAGACACACAGTTTGCAACGTCAAAAGGCAGCTCTTCAGAGGGAAGACTGCAGGTCAGACCTTCACTTAATGCACTGTGATACAGCCAGGTACGTAAAACCTGACACATAATATTTCTTAAGTGTTCCTGGTTTTCATTACATCAAATCCAAGTTTATGATCTAATAACATTCCAGTAAGGGCACTGTAAATTCTGAAAATAAAGAAGATCCAGATAATTTCTAAAGAACAAACAAGCAACTGCTTAGTTTTAGTAAATTACTTAATATCATTAATATATCAAAAAAAGCCCAGTGTGATCCCTTTTTATAGATTGGATTCACAAAATCCATCTGGAAGGAAGAAAGCAGACTCTGCTGAATAACAAAGGTGTTTAATTAAGAAATATTGTATTATCTGTGAAATAAGCATACTTGAAGACTGGAGAAATAAAATTATTCTCTATATATTGATATTAATGTTTTACTTACAGTGTTTGCACAATGCTAGTCCTTATTCTGACACTAAAGGTGAATACAATATTCATATGGAATTGAATGATAGTTGAGAAATGTTGTTGAAAGATATATTCCACAACATTTTTTTTGGTTGGGTTTTTGGTGGTGGTGGTTGTTGTTTGTTTGGGGTTTTGGTTTTTTTTGTTGATGGTGGTGGTTTGGGGTTGTTTGGGTTTTTTTTTTTTTGCTTTGTGGATGCAACTCAATCTCGACTATGTGGAAATTTTGAGAATAAAAGAGAGTAGACTTGTATACTGAGTAAGGTTCAAAACAAATTGTGTAAATTCATTGATTCCTAAAAATATCATTAGATTCTATATTCTCCTCAGGTTTTTTTTTTTCTCATGGAAGGTAACTGAGCCTCATTAGACCAGAAAAACAATCTCATTTTTTGTGGTTTGTTTTTTTTTTTTAAAAACAGCCAACAAAGAAAATGCATCTACTTTCTATTCTTATCCAAACTTGACTGCTTCTAATACTGAAATAGTTTTCTACTGGAATGTGAGACTATGTCAAACTGTGTGGAGCACCTTGAGAAAAAATGCTTTTGTTCTGAAAAAAATAATTAAAATACTTTTATAAAAATGAAATATGCACATAACAATTTCTGTTCTAGAGTGAAATACATTAACATGCATTGTGTTCACAAACATGAACTGAGCCATAACTATGCCTTATACTGTATGGTACTAAGATAGATTTATGACTGCGGTTTAGATAACTTTCCAGTCCTGTGCAAATGAGGTCCCTCTTATATCTGCAATCAGAACAGGGTCCATTATGATCCCTTTTCTTTCTTTCTATTCAAAGGAAACAATGGTTGACAAGAATATTTTTTAAAATACTTCTAACAGTTTATTTTCTCATTTCCAGATTTAAAAAAAAATATGTTGCTGTTTGATGTACACTGTTGGGTTGGCTTTTTTTAACTCTAAAATTTCAGTTTAACTGTTAAAGTGATAAATCAACAATTTTAGTCAGCTCCTTTCAGAAGTTCCCTTCAGCCATCTTCACTGCATCCTCAAATGAGAATAGAGTTGAATCACTCATTGGTGAGGAGAACATTGGTGGAGAACTGATTCATCTGTCAATTAGTTTCATCTGTCAAATCATTCTATAATATATGAATGTACTGCTACTTTTTAAAACTGTATGTTCATAAAGTATGTTAGTGGATTCACAGTTCATATACACTTCCAACTATAGATAAAGAAGACAAGAGAATCTAGTTCTAAAACTTTCAGTTTTCTGGATTTTTTTTTTTTCTTTTTTCTGCATATTCTTCTAGTCTGCCATATTTCAGATAAAGAATGTGGAGTAAATTAAATTGGTTTCATTGATCTTCATTGTGCAGATTATAATTCTGTGGACCACTAGTACAAATCCTTTTTTTCCAAAGGATTGGGCCAGAGAATTACTTCCAATGGTATGGGTATTACTCCCAGTAGCAAATACCCTATGTAGAAGGAGACTTCATAGACTCAGACTGTTTATTTGTCAGACTGTGATATAAAAAAAAACAAACACCAAAAACACTCTTGTATAAGAGTGTTCCACTCTTCATGAAAAAAAACATATTAAGCAGCACTTAAAAATCTGATATCTTTCTATGCCCTCAGAGAACAGAGAATAGGATCACTAGAGAAATATTAGACAATTTACTAGTATCATATTTTAATTAATATTGATTAAAAAAACACTTTATATAAACCAAAACATTATTCCCTCACAGGATACAGTAAAAAATATTTTTCAAATAAATTGTTGCATTGCAATAGCTATGAAAAAATAGCAATAGTTCATCATCAAATTGGGCAACTGCTAACAAATTGTTAAGGTAAAACACTATTCCCTTTATATGCTCACTGACGGCTTTTCCTTGTTCTATTCTTCCTTATCCAATTGTTTTTCCTATGATTCCTTACCCTAAGTAAGGTAAGATTAGGGTTTATGTTACATCTTGACCCAGCTGACTTTAGCATAAGTCTGATTTTATTCCCTCCCTTAGGTCTGTGCTATGAGTTTCTATTAAAGTAGTAGTGAATGAGGAAAAAGTTTTAATTAGGGAGGGTTGCTCAAATTATATTTTGTGTGTAATTTTTCTTTTTTCACTGAATAACACGATTTTGCGGTCAAACAAAATATTCACAAGATCTGTTCCATTTAAATTTAACGGGTGCATTTAAGAAAAAAAAATATAATGAAAAGCTGAACAAAATTAATCCTTTCATATGATTTTTTCCCAACTGAAAGATTTGAACTTTTGAATGTTAAATAATGTGTCATTTTGAATTTTTCCAAAAATAAATTATAAAAATAATTATTTTTTAAAAAAGGAATGTCTACACTTGTCTTTTAGTTCACATTAACAACGTACTTTCAAAGCGAATTTTCTTATCATCCCAATACCATGCTCTGCTAAGCATTATATAGGAGGTCTCATGGCATTAACACTGGATTTCCTTCTGTTGACTGAAGGAACCTTCCTGGTTAACGGGGGAGGTCCTAGACGACCGGAGGCTTGCCAATGTGACGCCCATCTACAAGAAGGGACGGAAGGAGGATCCAGGGAACTACAGGCCTGTCAGCCTGACCTCGGTGCTGCGGAAGATTATGGAGTGGCTCATCTGGAGGGCACTCACAAGGCATGTGCGGGACAACCAGGGCATCAGGCCCAGCCAGCACG
>NW_008824475.1:4520463-4520873 GCF_000699105.1 Pygoscelis adeliae
GGCTGGGCCCAGAGAGTTGTGGTGAATGGAGTTCAATCCAGTTGGCGGCCGGTCACGAGCGGTGTTCCCCAGGGCTCAGTTTTGGGGCCAGTTCTGTTCAGTATCTTTATCAATGATCTGGACGAGGGGATCGAGTGCAGCCTCAGTAAGTTTGCAGACGACACCAAGTTGGGCGGCAGTGTTGATCTGCTCGAGGGTAGGAAGGCTCTGCAGAGGGACCTGGACAGGCTGGATCGATGAGCCGAGGCCAACTGTATGAGATTCAACAAGGCCAAGTGCCGGGTCCTGCACTTTGGCCACAACAACCCCATGCAGCGCTACAGGCTTGGGGAAGAGTGGCTGGAAAGCTGCCTGGCGGAAAAGGACCTGGGGGTGTTGGTCGACAGCCGGCTGAACATGAGCCGACAGTG
>NW_008824475.1:4527574-4534372 GCF_000699105.1 Pygoscelis adeliae
CCTGGGCTGCATCAACAGAAGCGTGGCCAGCAGGTCGAGGGAGGTGATTCTGCCCCTCTACTCTGCTCTGGTGAGACCCCACCTGGAGTATTGCATCCAGCTCTGGAGGCCTCAGTGCAGGAGAGAGACAGACCTGTTGGAGCTGGTCCAGAGGAGGGCCACAAAAGTGATCAGGAGGATGGAACACCTCTTGTCTGAAGAAAGGCTGAAAGAGTTGGGGTTGTTCAGGCTGGAGAAGAGAAGGCTTTGGGGAGACCTTCTTGCAGCCTATCAGTACTTAAAGGGGGTTTATAAAAAAGATGGTAGCAAACTCTTTAGCAGGGCCTGTTGCAACAGGACAAGGGGGAATGGCTTTAAACTAAATGGGGCTAGATTTAGGCTACCCCCTAGAAAAATGTAGGCAGAAATTTATTATGCTGAGGGTGGTGAAACACTGTAACAGGTTGCCCAGAGAGGTGGTGGATGCCCCATCCCTGGAAACATTGAATGTCAGGTTGGACAGGGTTCTGAGCAACCTGATTTAGTTGAAGATGTCCCTGCCCACGGCAGGAGGTTTGGACTGGATGACCTTTAAAGGTCCCTTCCAACCCAAACTATTCTATGAATCTATGATTCTATGAAATTGTGTAAATATTGTATACTCAGCATTAACTCTTTCACCCTAAATATCCATTCCTTTTGTGCCACACCATTTGCTAATGTAGACACAAGCTTTGATCTCTTATCTTACCATGATGAAGTGGAAGGGGAGCAAATGCAAGTGACATCTAAACAAAGGTTATAGAAAAACTCTCCCCAGAGGCTGACCCTTTCTCCCTCAAGAAAAGAAATATAGAACATTCTTGAAAACAGTAGTTTCTGAAAGGAAATAATTGAAAAAAACTACCGAGCATGAGTTTCCAGAATAAGTATTCCTCAAAAAAAGCAAATAAAAAGGCCTAACATAATCCCTGAGAAGATAAACAGTGGTGTAGGAACAAAGATCCAAATTCATTTTACATGGCGTAGGTAACATGAATTTTGGAATATCTTTATTAGAATTCACTTTTTTTAAAAACTTAAAATTAAAATCTATTTAAGAAAAGGGACATAAACACTCAAAATCTGTAGAAAATGCTATAACATGAGCAAATAAAAAAACTTAATGTGTCTTGCTCTTAAAAAAGCAGCAACTGAGAATTTATTTTGTTATACTGTGTAAGTAGCTTCACAGGAAGAAAATACATGCCACTAAAGGGCTGTTTAACTAGAGGGGAAAGGTATACTAAAAAATAATGTCTTGAAGCAAGAACTTAACTATATTCAGATCAGAAAAAAAGCACACACATTTAACAGTATGTCTAATTAACTACTGGAACAAATTGTTAGAGGCATGGAAAATTTTCTGTCTCTTTGTATCTTTAAATAAAGACTGACCAATTTCCTGAACAGGACGTATTAGCCAAATACAAAGTAAAGAATACAGTATAGGGTCATTGAGTAAAACTTAAGCACCTGTGATATACAGAGGGTTATACTGGGCTGAATTAACAGTTTCGTATGGTCTTTGGTTCTAAGTAGTTTTCAGTTTGGGAAAAAAAAAAAAAAAAAAAAAATAAGAAGCCTTGTCTCAGTACAGCTTTTAAATGCTCTACTATGTAGTCCACTGAGATGATTGATGCCTCTTTCCCCTAGTTTGTCAAAACTCTGAAAAATTTTATCTCAATTTAGTATAAATGGATCCTGCATGATGTGTAAAACCCAGTGAACAAATTCAGTACATTCTCAGGCACTTTTAGTCAATATTTAGTTTGGCTGGATACATCTAGTTTTACCCTCAATAGGAGTTTTTCTGTAAGTTATTTAAAAATAAATAATGCTGTACAGCTTTTTGTGAGATATATAACTATGGAACTAAGAGAAAGGGAGTAACAGGAATGCAGTTTTAGCCTTAAGATTTGTTGGCTTGTGCAGACAAAAACTCTTGAGCTTTCTATATTGATGAAGTGGGAAGATTAAACATATGTTTGTACTTGCTACCATATTTATTTGCATATGTTGCCTTCTAGATGATCATATGGTCCTTTTACCTTTTGGCAAGATGACATATTCCAAAGAAATACTACAATGTGATCAAAGTTAGTAAAATGTAGTTATCCCATATTATGCTTTCTTCATCTGTTTATTGTATAGCACTGTAAAAACTATACCCAGATAGTTAAATGCATTGCAATTAGTTTTTCAGTGACTTCAGTTCAAGCATGTTCATGTGAATTCTATATGGCACGTCAAGTTCCAGATTTACAAAAGCAATGGGATCATTTGGAACTGTACCTTGGCTCTGGAATCTAGAATAACCAGTAACTTTAGACCTGTGGCTTTAGTAAGATAATCTCTCACCAAGTCTTCTGGCTTTAAATCAACAAACAAGACATTGGGAATGGTCAACTAGGACAACTGGCAGGAGCTGACAGCACTAGCCAACTAACTGGTGTGTTGTCGTCTTTGACATGGAAAGAGGGGAACTAACTCTGTCCAGCAGAAGCAGATGACATGTTCACTGGTTATCCATGTTTTTAAACATAAAAATAACTCTTAATAAATTGCACTATTTTCAGCAATGTGCTGAATCCACACAAGTCACTGAGTATTACATTTTGCCAGATACAATGAACAATCCATATCTTTGTGTTTCAGTTTGATTTACTCTTGTGTAAACAAGAAAATTAAAATAGCCTTTCTGAGTAAACCCTCTGTGTCTCTTTTATATTATTATGTCTACCCTAAAAAATGGCAATTGCACTGGATCATAAAACACAATCTTACATAGAACATAAGGGATACTAAAAAATAATGTCTTGAAGCAAGAACTTAACTATATTCAGATCAGAAAAAAAGCACACACATTTAACAGTATGTCTAATTAACTACTGGAACAAATTGTTAGAGGCATGGAAAATTTTCTGTCTCTTTGTATCTTTAAATAAAGACTGACCAATTTCCTGAACAGGACGTATTAGCCAAATACAAAGTGAAGAATACAGTATAGGTCATTGAGTAAAACTTAAGCACCTGTGATATACAGAGGGTTATACATAGAACATGTATACATGTATATATATGTGTGTATATATATGTATATACATGTATACATGTTCTTACATAGAACAAAAGGCCAAATACTCTGGCCTTTTTTTTACATAGATTTGTTTGTCAGTAGATCAAAAACATAACATAAAGACTGCAGTGGCTTGGGGATTCATTTAGCCCACCACTCTGTCTTTTAGGTGACCATTTGATATCCTCTGATTTCGGAAGAGTCTGTGAAGAGCTAGTGCCATTTACTTATCCCTTGCCACTCAGAAAATTACAGGAATCTGTCCCTTCTACTTTCTTTTATCTCTATCGCAATATTAAGAGCTCAGGTCGTCTTAGTTTGTTTTTTTTTTTTTCCTTATATGCAAGTTGTCCCATGCTTTTTTTTTTTATTACCCTTCTATCAGTCTTTTCTAGTTCTTTGTTACCTTCTTTTTGAGCTTTGCACAATAATCATGTTTACACAGAGACATAATGATACTTTCTATTTTATTTTCTATTCTACTCCTAATAAACTATAAAATTTGGTTTCCTTTTTTTGACTGCTGTTGAACACTGAGGCAAGACTTTCACAGTACTATCTATTGTAACACCAAGATTTCAGTCCTGAGAAGTAATGGTCGGTTCAGAGTTCATCAAATTAGGTAAAAACAAGAATATGTTTTGCTATGGTTGAGAGTTTGGGGTAAAGTATTCGTACACACTAAATATAGATAATTCACTAAAGTTCCTGCACACAGTCAATGGAGAAAGACTATTTCAGAGATGATTCGGATCAGGTGCCTGAATATGTTGCCTGTTTTCCTAGCAATATGATTGCTTAAGACACGAGCTGGCTTAATAATGGGGCTGCCCGAGGCAGTCTTATTTTTAAGGAGTGATCATTTACAAAATATAGTCCTGTTGAAATGGAATTCTATTGAACAAACAAGAAACAGAGGCCCAGCCAAATAATTAACTCCTTTTGAACATGTAGGTGTTAGTCTAGATCTTGTTACTAATACGTAGATGTAGATTTGCTGGTGTACGAAGGACAGGAAGTTTTCCCATTAGTGTGGCTGACTGTGGAACAGACTTTTCAGGTGATGTGATACAGGAATTTTGTTCTGCAGAGGGCTCTCAAGCCCACATCATGGCTGGATTGAACACACTCTGAACCACAGTGTCAATTTGTTACTTTTGTCATGTAACTGTCAATTAACTTCCTTCATAGCTGAGAAAAGGGATATGAATATGCTGAAATCTATTCTTTGTTACTCTCAGGTTCTGCCATGAAAATAAGCAGTTGTCTCAACTAAGTGGGAAATAAAATATAAAACAACTCTGGTAATGTTCATTGTAGGAAGGTTTAAAAGCTATCTAGCCTTTACAGTCAATAATAATACGAATCAATATGTTAAAGTAGCTGGGCATGAGGCAGCAGCTTGATGTTGTATCAGGCTTCGAAATTCATAAAGTTACACTGTTGTTTATGGAGGATGCAGTTAACGATCTCACTTTTTTATTATTCAAATTACTATGCCTTAAAAAAATAAGGAATCTAAAATAAAAGTCATCTTCAGAGGAAGATGCTGATTTAAAAAAGCAAAGTGGCAATAAACAAACCAGAACTCTATCATTAGAGTGGTACAACATAATCTAAAATTTGATGTGCTCTGTTTTAGCTATCAGACTAAATATTGAAATGTATTAGACCAGAACAGACAATGATAAATGGACATACTAGTACCTGTACATAGTAATTTCCAAAAGGACAACACAACAAATAATGCCTTTAGTGATAATATATTATCTAGATCTTGCTTAGGGGACAAAAATCCTAGCTCTGCCTTGCACAACAGTTGTTCCAAGTCTATGTAGGTGATCACAATAACATTATGCCACGAAGACAGTGGTCTCTGACCCTCAGTAAAATAAAAATCTGAAATGACACCTAAAATACCCAGATTCTGTGATAAAATAGTGAACCTTTGCTAATAATTAGGACTGTTAATAGTCTGCTTTCCTTCACGACTTCCACATATTTGGTTTATATGTGCCTTTTTGTTTTGAAAGCATTTTTATCAATAGCAAATTTCTTATGTACCCATGGAAGATAAACAAATGCATAGTCTCCTTAAAAAATATTTTTCTTAAGGTCAACTACACTTAGAACTGAATGTGCATTCTGTTCCCCATTGTACTGCCTGTGTAATAATTCAGAGTAAATGATAATGTATTATGCTGTAAGTCCATAACCTTAGAAAATAAGAGCCCAGTTGGTGCTTGACTTACAAGAGCAAAACAAGCTTACAGAGCACAGGTCTGTGTTGTTTGGCAAGTAGTCAATAAAACTGTACCTTATGACTTTCTTTCCTAAAGGTTCTAATCAAAACAATTTATTTCAGGCATGTAAACTCTGCTTTTCAGACTGCAGCTATTGTCAGTGTATGGTATCAGCATCCACAGTAGCTGCAACCATGTTAAACTGAGTCCCAGAGCTCCCCCATCTGTCTCAGTAATAGACACATTTCCTGCTAGATCAATGTAGTGTGTCAGCTACAGTAAAAAAGATGTGGCTTTTTTCCAGATTTTACTAGCCTTTACAATAACTATTTGAATAACTCAAATCTTTTCCATTCCAAGTACTGTATTTCAGAGAGCTATACAAAGGAAAATAGTTAAAGGTGTCATTTTGTGAGAGTAAACTATGATGAGAAAGGAATGCAAATTAAAAGCCCAACTATATGTAATGAAATTGGACAGAAAAGTATAGGCAAATATTTAGCAAATTAGAAATCTTTAAAGTGAATGTACGCAGCCACAGGGAATTGTTTTTCATTGTTAATCTGTTCCTGGTACATCTCTAAACTATGTTTATTTAGGGCTGAAACACAGTGTATAAACATGTACAGGCTAGCTATTTTTCTTGAAGCTTATGGCCATTTTATTTTAGTATATTAACTGAACGATTTTCACACTAGAGATAAGGCTTAGATGGCATATATTCTAAATCTACTGACCACTGAAGTTACATTTTGATGCAGCTGCCTTGGTAAAACCTGCAACCAGATCCCAGTCTAAGCAACGTTTTAAAAAAAAAAAAATCCTGTTTTTCTGCAGCTCCCCCTAAGGGAAACATACTCTAAGAAAATGAAGAGTCTCCTATTTTAGATTCTTGTTGTGTAAACACAGTGGGTGCCCACCTGCCCTGTCACGCTGTCAAGCTTCAGAGGATGATATCACTCTAAATGAGTTCAGTTCTGATTTCTCCCAGATGAACAGCAAATATATTTCAGGCTAGATAACTTCTCCTGGAGATTAAAGAGAAAAACAGAGTAAGTAAAATACAAAGTACCTATGGAGAAACAACTAATATATGGCTTGTTTTATATCATGACTGTCTCAGACTAGCTCCTAACTCATGGGGAGTGCCCTTACAGCAGGGCTCACTTCACTGTTGAAGGTGTAGTCAAAAAAAGAAAATAGTCTTACTGCTCTTTCATACTGACTGACCTTTTCCAGCTAATCTCCTGCCAAGGAATAAAGAAGAACCTTACTATTGTTGGACACTCCAGTTTTGTAACTGGAGAAACAGTCAGGCTAAGCAACCCCAGTTCCCTCAGCCACTCTTCATAAGACTTGTGCTCCAGACCCTTCACCAGCCTCGTTGCCCTTCTCTGGACACGCTCCAACACCTCAACGTCCTTCTTGTAGTGAGGGGCCCAAAATTGAACACAGTAT
>NW_008824475.1:4535006-4570145 GCF_000699105.1 Pygoscelis adeliae
ATCCCCTCATCCAGATCATTGATAAAGGTATTGAACAAGACTGGCCCCAAAACTGAGCCCTGGGGAACACCGCTCGTGACTGGCCGCCAACTGGATTGAACTCCGTTCACCACAACTCTCTGGGCCTGGCCGTCCAGCCAGTTTTTGACCCAGCACAGAGTACACCTGTCTAAGCCGTGAGCCGCCAGCTTCTCTAGGAGAATGCTGTGGGAGACGGTGTCAAAGGCTTTACTGAAGTCCAGGTAGACCACATCCACAGCCTTTCCCTCATCCACTAGGCGGGTCACCTGGTCATAGAAGGAGATCAGGTTGGTCAAGCAGGACCTGCCTCTCATGAACCCGTGCTGGCTGGGCCTGATGCCCTGGTTGTCCCGCACCTGCCTTGTGAGCGCCCTCCAGATGAGCCACTCCATAATCTTCCCCGGCACCGAGGTCAGGCTGACAGGCCTGTAGTTCCCCAGATCCTCCTTCCGGCCCTTCTTGTGGATGGGTGTCACATTGGCAAGCCTAGTAGTATCATAGTAGCTTGGAGAAAAGGTTTTTAAATAGTTAAACAGTTAGGTGGTTGACCTAAAAATAACATTAGTAAGCAAATTCTTCAGGATTTTGATGTTTTGTGCTTTGTTAGGGACACAAATGGCAATCCGGTGTTGGTATGTACATATGCAAGGGTTTGCAGGATTTCAAGTTATATTTATATAATTTTTTACAGGAATACCATACAAGACAGCAGAGAAACTATTCATGTATCTGGTCTTCTGAGGTAGTCGCTAACATCAGAGGGTCATTGGGTATGTACAAATCTTGTTTTCTTCAATTAAACACATTCTATGCTTTTACCAGAACAGACAAACTGATATACCATGTCAGCCCATTGTTCTGTGGGTCTTGGAGTGCCCAGATGTGGTCATCACTATGCAGCTGCACACCCTGTGTCAGAACCAACAAGGACTGGCACTACCTATGGCAGCAAGAACCTTTCAGAAAGCAAGCATGTATTTGCCCTCCCACTTTATCTCTTCTAAGTGTGTTTTTATCCTCATTTAAATTTTTACTTGAAGATGTATGTTTCAGCAAGGTGAGCAGGAAAGCAGTTAAAAAACTCCACCACCGTTAATAGGAATTGCATAGGTAGCTTTTTAACATTTTTATTGAAAATGTGCTTTATTAATTTTTCCTACATGAATGAAATCAGACATTTATTCAAAAAAATATGCAGCTGTCTGTTGGAGGCATAATAATAGTGTTTTCTTACAATTAGAGGTAGTTTGAAACTGTTCAAAAATGTTAGTGTAGCAGCACGGATCAGTTTAACACATACATGTTATATCTCATGAGTAAGCCTTAGAAAGGCTACATTTATTTTATTTCTAACTTTACATCTGTGCTAAAGAGGCAATTTCCAGTACAGAATTATTACAACTTCACTGTTGACACATTTCTGAACAAAGCTACCTACATTTATATGTTATTTTATACTGCTCTTTCTATATTAACATATGTAAAAATGTCTGTCTAAAATGGTTTCAGCAAGTCAAATCATTATATTTCAGCTTCTTTGCAGATTCTTCCTTTAGTAGTTGCTCTTTACCTCATGTAATGTGAGTGATCAGTATGTTCAGCTCAGGTTTAATGACGAGATGTCCATTATTTTAATTGCATTAAGAAGAAAATAAACACGCAAAAAATATTAGTATATATTCCTGTGCTTTATAACAGGAAAATTATGCAATAAATATATTTGTTACTCTAAACCTTACATACAACTGAGACAGATGTTGCTTTGCCACTAAATCATAGTCTTATAGCATAATCTAATCTAGAAAAGGCCTCTGGAGGTCATCTAGTGCAAAACCCTGCTCAAAACAGGTCCAACTAGATCATGTCTATGCAATACTAGAGATGACTAATTTCAATCATACAGAGAATATAAAATACCTCAATATATGCAAGTAATACAAAGCCTAAATGAATGTATGCTTACGTAAGCCAAAAGGGCAATATTTCTTTCTATTTAGCCTTCAATCAGAAGCAAGTGGATAAAATTTATGCTAAATTTAGGAACACATGATATTTGGCAAAATCTATAGAAAAAAATGAAGTAAGAAATTAATGTTGTTGTTTACTTTTCTTGAAAAATTAGACTAATCTTTCAGACGCTTAAGGAAAGCTAGTATTAAAGTAAAAAAAAGAAAACCATGTTGGATCCCACTAAACTAAGTCAGCTAATGGTGAGCAGCACTTATTTTTTGGGGGAGAAAGGGAGATAACATAACTTCTTTCAAAGACCTCCACAAATTGTATGTTGATTTTACCACAATGCATTTAGTATGGTAATGCTGGAAGTGTCATGGATGATTCAAAGAATCTGATGTGGTATTTGGAATGGTTATGTCCACATTAGGAACTGGTGTGCTACAGTAGAAGCAAGTTTCAAGGACAAAACAATTGGAGCTGAGGATATGACACCTACACTAAATTTATTTATAAAGGGTTTATTTCATACTAGTTCTAGTCAGGTCTGACCTGAACACCTATTAGCAATTTCAGGCTCACTGGGTGCTCTCCTTGGAAGTCCAGTTGAGTTTCATCTGAAGGGTATTCAGCTTGCATGCTCCGAGACTGCTCTGCAGTGCAAACAAAGGTGTGGTAAATGGGGACAACTATTTTGCTTTAAAAAATCATTCCTCTTCTATCTAAAACACTGACATAGAAGCACAAAAAAAATCAGAATTATAAATATACTTTCTTAAATCGATAATTAGGAACCTAAATACCTTCCAAGTCCTGGAGGGCAACTTTAAAAAACTGTTTGACTCTTTCTGCACCTATATTTCCCCTTCTGTTGGTGCCAAAACCTATTATCTGATTTAGAGTGCTAACCAATGCTATGCATGTCTCAGCAGGGTCCTTAACCCCAGTGCTCATCCACCTACCTGGATCTAAAATCTCAGTGTGATCTGATTCCACCACCAACGTGACTTCCATTTCACAAACTAACACCACGGCTGCTCTCATTCAAAATAACTGGAGTGGTTTTTAATAAAACAGTCAAGCTGTTAAAACAGTTAGAGAAGATATTTAAACCTCTTGTCCTTTCTTATGCATCCTTTAGGACGGCAGTTGTTTATCAAATCTTTTACTAGATTTAATCAATTTAATAAATTTCCTTTACAAGGAGAGACTAGATGCAGCCGTTTGATGGGAGTTTGGGCTGCTCTTTGCCTATCCTGCAATTAATATAAAATCAGATTGCATTGAATATATTCAATGAATATATTGTATTGAATATTAGAATATAGCTCTCCAGTTCTGCAAAAAGGAATGTCTGAGGGGAAGAGATGTATTATGTTCACTGTGCATCATGTGCCAAAGAATGTTTGCACTGATAGTTTGATCTGGAATACAGAAACTGGTTTAGGAGTAATACCTTTCTCTCTCTGGGTGAGCATCTAAATCATAAAATTATATAGACAGGTTGCTATTATTCTTCTGCAAGGTGGGATAACAATAATAAGAGAGATATAAAGGCTCATTTACCCCCTCAAAAAAAATCTAATGAAACTTAGTGATTATCCCTGAGAGATTAGGAAACATGTAGCCTTTTTTTAGATCAGGAGCACATAACCATTTTTACTGCCTCATGAATGACTGCTCTCGCTAATTTTCAATTAACTGAGAGGTCAAATTAAGACCTCCTTTTCTCCTATATTTAAAAAGTAAGTTAAACTTGCTCTGCTAAAAAACAAGGAAACAGAGCTACCTATCATAGCTAAAAGACGGACACTGAAACAGTGGAAACAGCTTTCCTCCCCCGTGTTTCTTATTCATTAGTTTATTGATTCTCTGTTTCCTTTCTTGGTGCTTTGGATTCTATTCTGAGTTATCTAATTGTTCCTATCCTTATTTAGGAAAACTAGGCAAGACTATGGATTGTAGATCTGGAAGAAAAGTGATAGTGGATGGTATATTGATGTTCATTATTGCAATACCCAAGTCCTTTTGTTGGATCAAACTTCCTTTCATTCCTAAGTATAAAAGTTTTGCAATTCAAGCAAACAAACAAACAGCACACACCTCCTCCCTCAATCTCTTTGGATTCTTCTTCTTTCCATTGCTAAAAAACACCACAAATCACCTTCTTTCTACGTATTTTCCACAGAAATGCCATAGTAAGGGAATGTTATGCAGCTGAGAGTCAGCAGCAAGGACTAGGGACAAGTAATCCTCTCTGCCTCGTACTGCAACACTTTCACATTTTAAGTTCATTAGTTCATAAAATATAGTGTCCAGTAAAACCTAGCTGTAGAATTATAACAGCTTCAATAAATCAGTCTTTATCATAGCAAAAAGTGGCCTTCTAAACCCTGCAGGATTAAACAGCAGATCTCTCCCAAACACCTTGTCCTTACTGCCACTGCTGGAATAGCTTAACACTATGGAGAAACAAGGTTATTCAATGTATTAGCCAATACACACAGGAACAAGAAAGTCCTTACTACCAACTTTGCACTCTGTCCAGAAACAGAGGTGCAGACCTCATGATGTCCAACACTCTTTAAACTTATACATTCCCTCTCTGATGCACTGTATATACAGATATACTGAACTGTTCACTGCTATTCATGTTCTCAAATGGGATTTTTTGCAAATAATTCATGGCAAGTACAGATTTTTTTTTCCCCCTACATTTTTTGTAGCTGTGTTTTAGTATGTGAAACAGAGCGTGCTCTTTTTTTTTTTTTTTTTTTTTTACGTTCATATGTCTCTCTCTATATATATATTTTGGACATGTTTGCCATTATTCACCATGTGAAAAATCTGCAAGGCTGGCTTGTAGGAAACGGTGAGGAAAATATTTCCCTTACATTATCATCAGCTTGACAATAGAGGCTTTTTGATTTTTGACAGAGATAGTAGTGGTATACATAATGAAGTTATAGGCAGGCAAGAAAGAAAACGATGGGGTTTTTCTTCACAAATAGGTAGCAAAGCTGTTCTCCATGTGATTCTTCACCTTGGTTGTACTGTCTTGTAAGGGTTATAATGCTGGACCTGTATTGCCCACCTTCCACTATAGGTCCAGAGACAGGACAGCTTGCAAAAGAGCTTTATTTCTTGTTCCCGCAGTGCTGCTGAATCCTGTGAGAGGTTTCTAAGTAGTCTGTCAAATCCACTATGACTGTACCAGTTTTTATACTCTTCATAGAAGGAAACAATATTAGGCTATCAATGCTATATATATCTGTGTGTGTGTGTACAGAGACAGAAAGTGAGACAGAGGGAGAGAAATAAAAAGTTGTCAAAAATAATACAACCCCATGCAATTGCTACAACTGTAACCTGATCAGAAAGCCACTGAAGGTAAAAAATGCTAATTATCAGTCGGGGTACAGTAAAAAAGGTATAACAATTTCACCTATGCTAGGGACTTCAGGTCATTCCTTTGTCATTCAATGTTTCTTTAATTGCTCATGTTATTAACTGACAGTTCCTGTGTTCAGCTGATACTCTAGTCAGGTGAAATTCTTTCTTTACTTTTTCTTTAAAGGCAGAAAAGAAAAGGAGGACAGAGAAAAAGAGTAAAGAAGAGATGTAAAATTAGTCACGAGCATCAAAGCATATTTACCTTTGTTGTGCAACAGGGGCATTAGCCTTTCAGAAACTTGAACCTTTGGAAGTCACTTGGCTGGGAAATGAGAACAAACAAACAAACAGACATAGCCTCTCCTTGATCTTTAATGCAGAGAGAATCTCAGAATTTTCTTCCACCTTGCTTCTTTGAATGCTAGAAGGCGAAAGGGGCAGTCCAGTTTCTTATCTGGCAAGAACTAAATGACCAGCAGTGAAACAACGTAACAATAATTGGGTTTTTAGAGGTTAAAATTCCTTTTAGAAGCCAATCTAGTGTTCTGCTTGTTTAAGGATAGAAGAGCTGGTTACAATCAGTGAGTTGTTGGACTGAAAAAGCTCATCTCCAGGATTCTAAAAAGGTGGTTCAATACTTTGTTGGCTTCTTTGCTTTACTAAGTGTTCTCTGACAGCTCCAAAGAACACTGTCCTGAACAGAAAATTGGTGATTTTACTCTCAAGTAGCAATTATCTTCCCCAAACCTCAGATGGCTCTGATACAGTTCATTAACATGTCATGCCTATCAGTTTCACTCTTTCACCCAGTCCTACCTTTTCTCCTTTCCCTGAAGAGCTTTTCTGCTCAGCACAGCTATGCACAATTCTTGCCAGCTCACTATGGGTCCTTCACACCACATGAGTGCCGCAAGAGCATTTTTGTTGTGTCTGTATGCATGCAGCTTCGCACATGTGCTTTCTCTTTCTGTGCTAATTCCTTAGATACAGAAGACCTGAAACTCAATCACAGCAGACTTTGGATTAAGGTTGATTTAGGTCACTGAGTAGCAGTGACAGGATATATGATCTTCAGAAGCCCTCCACAGTTTCCTGATGTGTTGTGTTTAATGAAGGGTAGTAATTAACCATGACCAACCTTGTAATTACTAACATGCCATTGTTAATGAGACTGTAACTTCAGTTATTACTTTGTGAACACCGATTTAAACCAAACAAAAATAATTAAAAATATGATGAAAAATGTAGGTATAATGACTATCACAATCTTTATTACTAAATTACCAATTTTCAGTAAAAATGAAGTTTGAAGCAAATTGGCACTGCTGATGCACTGAATTTTTAATTCATAACAATAATAGTTTGGATGAGTTTGCAAATGTAGGTAATATTTTTAAAGCAGATTTCCCCCTTGTTAAGCCCTTTTTAGCTTTCACTTTTGAAGTTTATCATTTTGGACTTTGAGCTTGATCACTCTGTTCATTTTTTGGTTTTAGGTCAGTTATTTGTCCTAAAAGCAGTAAAGTCCTTATGATATTTAACTGAACTAACTAGATATATATCTAAGAAGGAATAACACAGGATGCTTTGATTTGGGGTTTGCCTTTTTCTTTCTGGGTTTGTTTTTTTTTTCCCCCCAAGCGTCCTTTTTTACTTCCTCAACAAGTTTTGGTAATGGTAAGCACTGCATTTCAGAGTAAGAGCTTTCCTATAGAAGAAATCTATAGGGGTTGCTTGTTTTACAAAATCATAGCTGTTTTAACATTGACGTCAGTAACTGTTCCATCCGTGTTTCCATTAAGGTTCTGCCCTCCTTGGAAGTAAAAGTATCTTTTTTTATTATTATTTTTGTTTAATCTATTTCAAAAGTAGAATTTTAAAAAGCAATCTTAGTGAGATATGCCAGAAAAAAGAAATAACAAAGAAAGAAGTGTACCTACGGTAGTATTCTGGGCCTTTTTCTTATGTAGACAGGACCGATGCCTAGTTATGGGGAATGCAGAAACCTGATAGAACAGTTCTGATTCTGAAAGTATGTGGTACCAAAGAATATCAGAATTATTTACTGTGACTACTACAACAGTTTTATTGAACCTATAGAATTAACCTCATGGCCTGCTTTGACTTGTCTGGTCTTGCTGTTCCTTTTCCTAAGCTCTTTCACTTTCAGGACTTCAGATTGCAAGGGTTTTCCTTGTTTCTAAGTGTGGGTCTGCTTATTTCTATGTATTCTGCCTGGACATACATATTTCTATGTATTCTGGAAGCGCAATAGGAAATTCAACTTCTGAGCTTAGCTATGCCTTATATATTTCTGACACTGTTTGATTCACTGGATTTTTTTTAAAACCTAGTTTGACATTGACTGTGTTCCCAAAGAAGAGAAAAATCATTGACATTTAGAAATTGTTCCCTGTTACACAATAATGTTCTTTCTCATCAGAGAAAATAAACAAGACACAGGTTGTCAAACAGATCTTTCAAAATGCCACTCAGAGTTTTCATTTCAATTTTACTTATTCTTATCTTGAAACTAAATATTAGCCCCACTGAAGTCAGCATTGAACTCCCTTTCTATAAGGTCAGCCACAAAAGAGTTTGTGGGTGGCTTATGCCTCTTAATGTCTTTTCTAAATATCTGTCTCACTAAGTGCTGTTATCCTGTCACAGAGGCTCTTTGAGACTGGCCACAGTTAACTATGCACTTCTATTCAGAGGAAAGGATTTAAAATCCTCTGTTGTACTGTCTGCCTCAGAATACACAATCTGCAGGAGAATTGTGCTCAGGAATATAAGCAATCTTTTTTTTTTTTTTTTGGTAGGAAAAAAACCCTTGAAATTGTGCATTAAATACAAAGCCAGGAAGTGAGATCTAGTATCTGTAAACTTTCTGTAATATTACTTCAGTAAAAAATAAAATCCAATATCTTCATTTATGTAGCTTTTCAAAAGGATGTTACGAAATGACTTCATTTGAGTCTATAAGGATTGACAAAGAGCATCGCTGAGAGTAGCTGGGTATTTTGTTTAGCCAACGAAAGCAATAGCTGAAAACTGAAGCCAATCAAATTCAGACAGGAAGTAAGACATTTTCTTTAAATTATGGGAGCAACGTCATTGCAACCATTTTGCTCAAACTGTTTTTTCTTCTTTGAAACCTTGATGAAGAGGCAGTAAATCCAGGCTTGTCTGGTTTTTTCAAGTGTATCTGCTGGTTTAATAAAAACTATTACACCTTCCCACAAACCCTGTTTCCTTTATGTCAATATTCAGATGCCTTTCTAACATATACACTACATTTCATCCAAAAATGACAGCTTCCTTTCATAAACCATTGAGCAAAATACTGTGGACTTGGTAATGATTATCAAAGCATGACCTTAAAAGTCCCTCTGACCTTGATTTCTGTTAATTACATGTGTAAATTAAAAAAAACTGAAAAAAATCAGGCCAAAAAATCTTGGTAGTAAGAAAACCAAGAGTGGAGGAATGTATGTGAGCCACTAATTCTTTGGTCTATTATAAAGAAGTTATATGGATTTTTTTTTTCCCAAAGTAGCTTTCATTATGAGAATCACTGTATGCCAGACACAGCTAATGGCCTGTCTCTCCATTCTTTGTGAAATAGGCTCCATAAAATCTAAGAAAGGGAGTCCAGATTTCCACAAAATAGACAAAGTTCTCCTTATATTTTTAAAACTTTAACTTTCAAAATTAAAATTCCAGTATTTGTGATTTGTTTGAAAATAGCAAATAGAGAGCAAATTTCCATAAGGTGTCCTCAAGTCCTTCAAATTTTAGGCGTTTTTATAAAAGGAACTAGAAATGAAAATTAGCACAGAATCTCCTTGTATTCTGTTGTAGTTTTCAAACATTTCACTTTCCAATTCGGGAAGAAAAACCCAAGATTAAAAATTTAAAGTCCAAGTTTTCAAATGTATCTCACAGCTGGAGATGAAAAATATGAAGAATCTATGAGGTAAACTCCTATTATCCCAGAAACCGAGGTACTGAAGTTGATGACACTGCCATACTAGTAAACTGGAATCTGCTGTTCCAAAACTGGTCCTGAAGCAAGGGCTTATAGACCCTAAAACAGCTGCAATAGCATGTCAGCTGCAATTATGTTGAACTCTTGCATATCCAAATGGCAGGGAAGACATTACATCATCAACTGCCAAGCCACTCAGTAGAGCTTAAAGACAGTGTGGGAGGTTATGTCATTGCAACTGCATTCAGCAGCATCAACAGTGTTGATCACTAGCAAAGAAAGGGTAACTGAGGGTTAAACTGCAAAGGTGAAAAATTATTCCCAATTCAATATGTAGTTAGGGCCTGCAGATTTGGGAGTAAAATGGAAGGCCCTAATGGATTGGATTTGCTAGCACAGTTTCCAGAGTTTAAACTGGACCCCACAAACCCTGAGTTAGCAATAAACAGGGCTCTTTTTCAAGTCCTAGTTCAAACACCAGCTCTAATACTAATCTCAAGCAGAGCTAACAACTCATGGCCCCCAGAACCACTGGTATCATAGCCTTGACAGGAGAAGCCAAATAATTTGGTTGCTTCCACAGTTTTGACAAGCCTGTATGGAGAGTCTTTCAGTGGACATGTTAATATTAATGTTAGATCAGGATGAATCACAGAGTAAATATTGAGGCTAGAGTGAGGTTTACATTTAAAATTATGGTTTGGTCAGCAGACGCTGTCTTCATCCTGCTAAACCTCTAAAGCCAGGATGGGATGTGCTGACAGACACTGGGAACTGT
The DNA here is from genome assembly GCF_000699105.1 of Pygoscelis adeliae. Classification (NCBI taxonomy): domain Eukaryota; kingdom Metazoa; phylum Chordata; class Aves; order Sphenisciformes; family Spheniscidae; genus Pygoscelis; species Pygoscelis adeliae. The sequence goes on from NW_008824475.1 coordinate 4,545,143, forward strand.
TTAATGCCATTTCCTGACTCGGTGTTTATCAGTAGTCGACTGTTAGGAATGGAGACTGAACTGGTTTTAAGAACAGATGCACGCACACAACTGCATGAAAATCTCAGTTCATCATTATACAGTAGCCAGATCACAAAACTGGCTTTCGCAGGTAGTGAAAGGCAAGCAATAGTTCAGTATTTGTTCCTGAATGAGTCACTGGGGTTATAGTTAGTATTGTGGGTACAATTACATTTAGTCTTGGGAGCAAAAAAGATAGAATAAGTTTATTGCAAAGTTAGCAAAAGCTAAATTAAGAACAGCTGTTTGACGTTGCAAAAACTTTATTGTGGGCTATATTTTAGGGTGCAGCTACAGCAGTAGGTTACTATTAAGAGTATCTTAAAGGTTGGAAACAGCACACAGTATGGGGGCAAAGACTTCAATTTACTACTGTGTTCTGCAAAGCCCTCAAGATGTGGATATTCAAGTCACAAAGAATAGCTTAATTTTGAGAGGCTATGGATAGGGTCACTATTGGACTAGATTAGGATTAAGTATAGAGATCCAGTCATCAGGAGAAGGAGGTTTTGCTACATTTCCAAATTCTGTGAGGCCTATGAGGATATGGAAAGATAATTACTCCAAATCAAAAAATGAAACATTTATGAATCACCACATTGCAACTGAGCATAGAGGTAAAATTAGACCTAGAGCCATTTGTGATTGAAGAGCTCAGATTAATGCCTTCACAGGGCTTAAATTATATGAGTGAATACATCCCACCATAATATGTCACATTACTCTTTCTTAGATTTCTTTCTGGCATGTATATGATAATATGGTTCTATTAAAATTGTAAACATAGCATGGAAAAGAAGAAAAACCTCACCGTTATGCATATATCTGCAAAAATCTATAGTAAATCAACTGCACCAGGGCTGATAGAAAAATATCTCTCAGAATGGGGAAAGAAAATTCAGAAAAGATGAATTCAACATATGTTAAATATGTCTCACAGTTTGATTACTGAGTTCATTTAACACATATTTCTGAGCTCAGCTTGGCTTTCTTCGTAGCTTTGCAATTTGGTTTTAAAAATTTTATGTTTGACGTTTCATGTAAGACAAGAATCACACTCCAAGGCTTACAGCAATATCAGTGTAAACTGGGCATAGAAGCACTGAGTGAAGCAGAGTTACTCTGGATATGTGCTGATGCCCCTGAGATCAGAATATGTCCCACTCTCTCGGAACAGAATTATGAGAAAAGCTGAGCTGAGAATAACCTTGTGTACATATAAGTGTCTGCTCTTCTGAATATGTTCTTCCTAAATCTTGCATATTCTGACATATCTATTAACCAACTGTTTTCCAGTGACATCACTGGCAATAAAGGGCAGTACAGTTCCAGATATTTTCTCCCCTTTTTTGGCAATTGTTTGTCTGTTTATTTTCATTTAAGATGTATATTGTGGTTTTGAGATAGAAAATGAGATACAGAACACTATGTTATTTTGTTGATAGTTTTGAATGTTTAAATAGGAGCTATCTGCTTGTCTATCATCTTCCAAATTTAAATTCCAAATTTAAAATAACCTCTTAGTATGTGCTTGAAACTTAGTGTTGTTTGCATGTGTTCAGAATTGTGATTCTCAAATTAAATTTTCATGAATTTTACCACTATTATTTATTCATCTAAAAAGTCATTGAGGGTTCATTATTGTTATTTTCTTGCTTAAAACTACTTCTTCATTTAAATTTATGAACAAAAACAATAATTTATATGTCTAGCCACACAACATAAATGATGTCTAGTCAAGGAAAATAGTTTGAATTTAACCAATAGGAGGAAATATAATTGTCAGTGGCTTAAAAATTCAAATAACTAATATATTTCCTGGAACTGGCTTTGTTGGACAGCATAAACATTAATGCAAAGAAGGTTTCAATTCACAACATAAACTGTTTGAAAATAGTACTCTATAGAACGCATTAACGAGTGTAAATAATGATACAAGACTAAGAGCCAAGTATGTGGCTATGTGCCACAGTGCCTCAGTGCCTCTGCTCCAGCCTTGAAGAGGCACTGATGCCAAGGAGTATAGCATTAACTATATTTCTGCATGTACTAGCCAACACAATAGAAGAGTATATCACATTATTTTTTCCTTGGAACAAGCTTGTTCTTCCTCATCATCCATTATAGTTTAACCCTGTATAAGCCATGAACTTGTAAATTTGTATTCTTTTATGCTTATATTAATATGAATTGAAGAAGTCCTAGTAAAAGTTTTACACAGTGCTTGTACTGTGTCCACAGACACAGTGCAATTCTTTTTAGAGCCTAGAATATATATTTGATTCTTTTTCTTTGTTTGCATTGCCTGAAACTCCACAAACTGGTTGTGAATAGTTTACTTTGTGTACTGAAATTGCAGTGGTTACTTGTAATTGAGCATATAACTCAAATTGTGTTGTTTCAGTTTTCTAACAGTGATGCCATTACTGAATTACTGAAGGTTGGGCTTTGAATAGGATATCATAAATTTAAAAAATAATTAACAGTTTGACTTGCTCACATTTTTCATATGGGATTATTCTTGGGGAAAAAAAAAAATTGAAGGATTTACCATGAAATTCAAATATTATTTACTGTTATTATACGAATCCAAACTCATTCTGCATGCAGTGTTTTCCTAATTATTTTGAATGGAGATAGAGCATTTTTTAGACTGAGATTACATAAGTCGTATGTTCTAAAGGATTCAAAATGGGTTTTTAAGAACTTCAGTCCCCTGCTGCCTTATGCATTCATGCATTCCACTGAAATTTTCTAACTGCATTACTTTTGTTGAGATAAAGTAATTGCAGGTACAGAAGAGGGTCTCCTTTTGAAGATGGACCAGATTTTTCTTTGTGATCCCTAGGTCTTAGGAAAGTATAGGAGAATGTGCATTTAATTTCTCTCTGGAATTGTTACAATGTGAATGAGTAGAAAAAACAAGATGCAAAAGCCAGTGCAAGGAAGACACATGACGTATAATAATGAAATTATTACTGAAAATAAAATAATTTTATTTCTATTTTAGAAAAGAAAAAAAGCAAAAAGTACATTGCACTCTTCATGCATGAACCCTAGAACCTTCTTAGTGATTAAAAAAACTGATAAAAAATTATACCTCTTTTTATCCTTCTGAAGGCAACTATCTGGTGCACGCAATTAACATTGGTGATCATTCCTAGCCTTTGATACAATGAAAGGTGTACTGTGGCTACTTGAGTGCTTGTTTACTTGCTGTTGTGTCCCAAGTTAGTCCTCACATCCCTAAGGTGAAGAACATTAAATGACATCCAGGTTAAGACAAAGTGTAAATAAGAACATTTATTCATACCAGCTAGAATAGATGATAGAGTAACAAATTTTATAAAGACACAGATGAACAAATAAAAGGAAAAAAAAATCACATTTAAACTGATTATGTTGATTACCTCATAAAAATCTCTCTCCCTCTCTCTCTCTCACTTCAGTTGATTTGCCACCTGCTTCTTACAAGATGGCAGTCACGATTTCAGTCTTGTGGCTCATGCTGCATTTCTATTTGGAGACTCTGATAAAAGCACCCATCCATGAGAAAGAATGTCCTTTCTCTCACAGAACACATTTCAGGACTTAGCCCTCAGGGACTACTCTCAGATATTCATCTTGGACGAGCTTGTTAGCTCATTTAACCTGTTCTCCTTTCAGTTCTTCTGGGGAGTTCAGGCAGATTTAATGTCTTATTCCAACGTTCATTTTATTCACTTTCATCCAGGAGTTCCTCTGGCTGCACTTCTTAATTAAAATAAGTATTGGTCTTCTTCAGATATACAAATGACACTGTCTAGACTTAATATGATCTCCTGTGATTTACTAAACAATCCGTTGCCTCAACAGAGGTTAAACCTCTTCCTGACAGAGTCCTGAGGGTATCTCCTGTTCTATGAGTTTAGTTAAGGTAAAGTAAGGACTTCAGCTGGCTGAGGCCAAGGTCAGCTCCTTCACTGTGTCCTGGTTTCGGCAGGGATAGAGTTAATTTCCTTCCTAGTAGCTGGTACAGTGCTGTGTTTTGGATTTAGGATGGGAACAAAATTGATAAGGCACCGATGTTTTAGTTGTTGCTAAGTAGTGCTTACACTAGTCAAGGACTTTTCAGTTTCTCGTGCTCTACCAACTGAGAAGGCTGGAGGTGCACAAGAAGCTGGGAGGGGACACAGCCAGGACAGCTGACCCAAACTGGCCAATGGGATATTCCATACCATGGGACGTCATGCTCAGTATATAAAGCTGGGGGAAGAAGAAGGAAGGGGGGGACGTTTGGAGTGATGGCGTTTGTCTTCCCAAGTAACCATTACACATGACGGAGCCCTGCTTTCCTGGAGATGGCTGAACACCTGCCTGCCCATGGGAAGTAGTGAATGAATTCCTTGTTTTGCTTTGCTTGCGTGCGCGGCTTTTGCTTTACCTATTAAACTGTTTTTATCTCAACCCACGAGTTTTCTCACTTTTACCCTTCCAATTCTCTCCCCCATCCCACTGCGGGGGGAGTGAGCGAGCGGCTGCGTGGTGCTCAGTTGCCAACTGAGGTTAAACCATGACAACTGACAAGAGCTGTTGGGAAGTGAGCTAGAAGCGAGGGTCTTAACCTCCTTTTCCCCAGGAGCTGCTTTTAGTCAGAGGCTTTCTGACTTGGTCCCCACCTGAGCTACATCACAGCTGTGACAGCTACATCTGGTCCTCTACCTCACTGGTCCTCTACCTCCCTGATCCAGACCTCGACATGACTTTCTGGTGTGACCTTGACTCATCACAATAGACTTGCTGGATGATCACTGGCCTGAGACGGGCCCTGATGCTTGTTCCCAGATGTCATTCTGACCCTGATTTTCCTGGTTCAACATCCTGACACCCTGCAGGTGAGGCCACTGCTCCAGCTGCCTTGCTGCCATCCTCGCTCCCAGCTCCCCTTCCTTTGTGAAACAGCCTGCCCTTGGGACTCCCTGCCATGCCCTTCCCTTTGGTGATTCAATGGTATGTTTCACTATGAATTGTGTTTGGATCTTTCAGTCCACATGAATCTGTGAACTGTTACGTCTGATAGAAACTAGAGAAGCAAATAGTTCAACACTACTTCTTAATTAAGACCAGACATTGGCTTTCCCCCTTTGTGGATTCAGTGTGTTTGAAATGGCTGGTTCTCAATCCTTTTCCTACAACAACAACCATTGCTGCATTCTCCATCACACTGTCTAACTACAAATTTGGGTTTGGTCCCTAAATGTCTGTGCATCTGGACCTCAGTTACTTCATAGAGGGAGCTTTACTGCCTGTAGAAAGCAAGTGTCAGACAGAAACATATATAAGTACATCCTGTACCTTTTGGTATGAGAATATGTGCTATTTCTTGTAGTAGAGCAACTGGTAATGCATGAAGTTTATCCCAGGTTACAGTATCTGAACATTTGAACAGACATAAAAGAGATGTTACAGGCCATGTTCACAAAAAGATATTAGTCTAGATTTGCATCTAACCTCAGATATGTACATAATGCTATTCATGTTAGCCTCAGGACAGCATAGCACAGGAGTAGAAAGAAGTACAATGACACAGTGGGGAATAGCATAGATTAAAATAGCAAATGAGGGGAGAATTTTCAAAAATTATGGAACTAGCAAAATGCATAAAAATAAGAATGCTTAAAAGTCAAAGGAGAAATAAGCCATTTTCATGAAGGAAAATAACGTTGACCCAGAAAAGCTTGATAACCATTACAACCAATGTCTGGAAGAGATGCAAAGGGACAGTTTAATTATTTATTATTACAAAGCACAGTTCAGATACTTTGTCTCCTCTGCACTGAGTGCTAATGTGTTTCACAAAATTCAAAGACAAAGGATATGACTGTAATTCCATATTTGATATAAAGTCTTCTAGTAAGACCTCTTTCTAATTACATTGTTTATAAATTAGAAAAAGAAAACACTTAGAATAACTCCACTTTTTACTATGTGTGCATACTTAAGAGACAGTAAAGTTAAATTGTAAAAGTACATATACATAAGGTTAAATATGAAGAGATAGTATTATATGCTAGCTTATAACTGCATCATAGTCCCTAACAATTGTTACAGAAAAATCTGTATTTTCCCACCTTTTGTTACTTTTATCATTTTAACAATAATTCCCAAGATTGCTTTGTCCTATTTCTTTCCTCAAAACAACTTTACAGAAGCAAGTACAAGATCAGTGTTTCTATTCCAGCTCTGCTATGTGCACTTACATATATGCCTATAAATGAGTAAAGACATCTATTTATTCAAGGGTCATATCCATGCTGCTAATTCAGATTTCAAATAAAGTCAGTGATGAATCAGATAAGTACTGATCTGCTACCTTGACATCTAGCCAAAGACTAGGATTTCATGCTACAAACCCCTTTATGGAATCTTAGATGTATCTCTGAGCACTTCTGAGAGAAATTCTTTTTGCTTTCTGTAGTTCTACTTCTTCAAATTAAATATATGCTAAAGAGATTTGCAGGGCTCAGCTGTACAAACAGCTAAAAGTTCTACTTACCAGAAAAAGAGCATTTATATTTGGGCAATTCCTACTTTAATGACTTTCTGATGGAAATTCAGCTTCAAGACTCTCAAGAAAATGTGAATTTTAAGGAATTATATTTTTTTGTTCATTTAAGTGGAGCAGGAAGGACTTTTTCATGTATATGATTTCTGGTTTTGGTTTTGTTTTTTTTTTTTTCAACTTAAAAGTCTGATTTTCCAATCTCCCATGCTCAGTAAGGGAAATAAATGACTAGGGATGGTTTGGGCTAGAGGTCCCCAGAGGATTTTCTTGCCAAAGAGCAACTCCTCATGGACGTAATGGTAGAACTGCCTACCTGTGTGCAACATATCTGTCACTTGTAATGACTGGGGATCCCAAAAGGACATTATGGCAGTCATATATTTTACCGAAGACACTTGGATACTGTGTGCATCACCGGGTTTTGTGGCATGCCTTCAGGACACTACAACTCCTTTCCTGATTGCTAGCAGCTCTGTCTCTGCTGCTGGACTGGGGAGAGCCTAAGCATGGGAGAAACTTGGCCTTAGGCCATCTCAATATCCACACATCTCTGCAGACAATTAAACAGGAAACAACCTATGTATTTCTTATCTACACAACATAGAAAGGAAGCAGTAGTTAAACATGACCCAAATATCTTCTGTTCTCAAATAACATACAGTACTATTTAAAATCTGATCTAGAATGACAGGCTTCTTTTGTCTTCCAAAAGGTGAAGAAAAATAATGAAAAATCTATTAGATGTGTACAGTCTGAGTATAATGTCCAGAACGTAAGCTATATTTGTTTTTTTCCAGATGGTTCCTCAAACCAAGGCTTAAATACGAAAAAAATTGAAATAGTACAAATAGCTCCTTGAAGATTACTTTTGTATATGCCTCAGAAAAACATAGAATGGAAGATAAATAAAAATAACTCACTGCAACACAGTATAAAATTTGACACTTCAAAACTGCAGGTTCTTTTATCCCCAGGGAGATAAACAGAGCTGTTGAAAACTACATTAGGGATATTTTATGGTATAGTCTTAACATCTAGGAAGGAATTTTGTCTGTCTGTCACCAACTTCTGAATTAAGCAAGCAACTTCTTACAGCAAGAAAACTCATGCTTATTTGGCAACACTTTAGGGATGTTCTTTCTTCAATATTTTAGCTTGTAATGGGAGTTTTCTTCAAGATGTTAATAAAGTCAGATGTAATTTTGAAACTTTTGAATAGAAAACAAAATTGATGTATGGTTTCTTTTCATTTTAGTCTAGGTTCTTATTTCCTATGCATCTCTTCTTGTCTATCAGTTTCTACCTTTTAGGTTTTGAACATGTAGATGAATTTCAAACACATTGCAGCCTAAATTCCTACAGATTTCATGAAAATTGCTATATGATGACTGGAGGAGAAATGCACAAAATATCTCCTTTGAGGTAAAGGCTTCAGCATGATTGTACTGTATTATTATTATTATTGCAAATACATGAGCATTTGCAAAAGACAGAGATATTATAAATTGCACAGTAATTGAAAATATTAAAGCTTCTTCGGTATAGATGAATGCAAATAGAAAGCATGGAATCAATTAAACAAAGGTTCACAGTTTACATTGTTCATGAAAAGACTTGTTTGTATGTAAATTCACTTAGAGTTATACTTTCAGTTTTTTCCATATCAGTTTGTATGAATGTATGAATTGCATGATGAGATTTGCAAGTCAATACAGAAGCAAGCAAGCAAAGTGGAGATTATGTCTGCATCTCAGTTACACAACTGGCAGCTCAGTAGAATAGAAAAGATTAAGCAAACTTTAAACTAGCTGGCCCAGCTACCACAAATTGTGTGGACACATGATCACAGAACACACTGCAGGCTAACTTGCTCCGGTTCCCTCTGTATGCCATTGTAAATTAGGAGTTACTCTAGAAACTGAATGACTATAAAATTTGTGTGTAAACAGGTTGGTCAAACACACATACCATGATCCATGAAGCATTTATTTAAAGTCTTTGCAATGGGTACTCTCCAAATAAAATTTGCAAGCAGGAAAACCCAGACCTTTTATCAACATTCCCTAACATAAAGTTTTATCCAGTTATGACAAAGGACACAAGCACTGTTACTAATTTGCATTCCATGTTACAAATAAAATATATGAGATAAGATTAAGTGAATGCTTCTACTATGTTAATAATCTTGTATGAGAAAGAGGTCGATTACTGTTGATCCTGTAATTACTCAAGCAGGGGAGAGACTCCACTATATAATATGCCTTTCTTGTACAAATGTATAACACACGTTATGGTGTGATGGGTGTCTGTAAGGAGACCCAGATATTGAACAAATCTTCATTTTATCTTTTTTCTTTTGTTCTTTCATTCTTTTTCTTTTTTGTGTGTATGCTGGATTGTTACCCATTTTATCCATAGGCACGTGTTCTTTTAGCAGGTTTATTGCTGTAGCAAGGACAGAGCTGAGTGGCTGAGTGGGTTGCAGCATAATTGCAGATGGGATGCACACTGTGAAAAAGCTGATGTTTTAAATGTCAAGTCAATTTTAAGGGGAAAATGGCCCAGAAAAAAAAAAAAAATCTATGATTTAAGGACACTATTTTTAAACAGCTGATTGCTGGTAACTGAAATAATGTTCAAACTTCAAGCAATTATGAAGCAATCCTATGATTTTGAAATTCAAATTGGTACCTTGTAAGGGAGAGTCAACTTTTCTTTTCTTTTAATATTACCAGATGGCTGGGTTTAGAAACTATGAAAAAAGATTTCAGCAAATAATAATTTTTATTGAATAACCCCCTTTTAAAAAGCATGATTTACTTTCTTCTTACTTACATACTAATTTTAATTACTTGGTCCTACACTGGAAGAATATTAAGGTTGAAGTTGAGCTCTAAACATCTCGAAAAAGGGAAAGCTCACAACACAACTTTAATTTAATTTTTCTCTCCTGTGTATGACCTGAATGTAGTTGTATTGTTTTTCCCCACAGAATCACACCTCAAACAGTAATATTTCTTTGTATCTCTTTCTGTCAGCTTTTTTAAAACCTTTTTTTAACTAGACCTTATTTACCATCTATTATCCAAACCTACACTTCGTACAAAATCAATAACTTGTAGTGCTGCTTTTTTAGAAATACTATTATAACATCAAAACACTTCCTAGTTACGTATTAATGCATTTTCACAATGACCCTGAGATTAGGTGGCACTAGTTTTCCACTTGTTGTGTTTAGAAATAGAGATGAAAACCAAAATTAAGAAAAAATGGGTTAGTTTTGCTTGTCAAGCGTGGAAGAGTATGAACTTGATTTTTTAGCACTCTCAGCATTTTAATACAGCTGTATACATGCAAAGCAGAGGTCCAACTAGTTGAAATTGCAATGAAAGAACCCAGAAGTTCCGTAAATATGGTTTCAAGTTGCTTCTCTAAGGCAAAGAAACAGCATTACAAATATTGTCAGACAGAACTTTGTTAACAAAATCACAAGGCAGGAAAAGAATACACATCTCTGTAGTTTTTTACCTTAATCATAAGAACTTTATCTCATTTTCTCTTTGCTTTCCATATAAATACACATAATTTCTGCAACCATAAGCACTGATTGTAGCAGGGATCCTAAGTGTGTAGTTGGGTCTTAAATGTCATTCTGCATGTGTACAAGCAGGTGAATTCAGGTTACGGAAATTATTTCAATTTCTAACAATCTGTATTTCAGCTCCTTGATTTTACAGTTTAATTGCATGGTAATATTCACATTGCAACTTTTGAATTGCAAACATTATATACAGGAGTAGTTTTGTACTTCTGATTCCTATGGAAATACATTTAAGGTAATAATATTTGAAGCCATCAGTGGTTCGTAGTGCCAGGAGCCACAGGGGGTCCCCCGGGGGGTGGGCAGGGAAGGGTCCTGGTGAATCTGGAAAACTGTATCCTGCTGCATCCCTGGGGCAGGGACTGGTGATTCCAGGCTGGGGACTGAAATGGGGCTCTCAATAGGCTGGAATGGGAGGGCCAGACAGCCTTATTAGTGCCCTCAGGGCCCCAACGTTTAGAAGAGGCACTAAGGTGAGCACCTGCCTATCCTGCACCACCACACTTCTGCCCTTGAAGGGTGGTCTTGCATGGAATAATTCCTCATCTACTTCCTTTTCTTGTTTGAGAGGATCCTCAATGTGTCTGCATTTATGCCCACAGAAGCTGTTTTCAGCCCAGTGCAGATGTTTCAGGTTCAGGTAAATATAAGTCTTACAGAGTCTGTCTTTTAAACGCAAGGTACCAGGTATTCAAAATATCTTTTTCTATTTCCTCTGTAAGATCTGAAGTTCATTTTGTTTGTTTCTCCTTTAAACTTGGCCATTGAAGAAACTAACACACACTGCGTATTTTACCATTTGCTTTGGACAATACATGGTATAAGTAGATACACTTCATTGACATAGAATACCATCAAATTGTGAAGTGGCTTTATATTGGATTTTTGATGGTTATCAATAAATACCAGTGTGTTGTGTACTACCAATTCCTATGCAAAATGTGTGAGCAGTTGGTATTTCTGAGAGGAACTGGCTGGTCAGAGAGAGAAAACAGTTTTTATACATGTTCTCAAAGCCACTTTTGAAATAATGATAGCATGTACAAATAAGTTAGAGGTAATTCAGCTTATGTTTGTGCATTCCGGAAAATTTAGAGGAATTAAAATATATACAATTAAAATTAGGAACAATTTAATAACACTTAAGAGTTAAGTAGTAATTTCCTTTTCAAGTATCCCAAAACTTATTATGTGTTTCTGTCTAGTAATGAAATCCTAGTATTTGTGAGATGAAATGTGACATCTGATTTGCCATAGCCCTGTAAACCAGTTTGCACAGAAAGAAATGAAAAAATATTTCTTCCTTTGCAAGGTCAAAAGTTTGCAATTGTAGGATACAAAGGGAAAATATTAATTGGGATCTGGATAGAATGAGAGAATAACCATTTCTTTTCTACTGAAACATTCCAAAGGATCTCTTTCCTGGCTAGGAGTGGTTGGTCTATTACTCTCAGGGCCCATTTGAATGATGAAATTGGAATGAGGAATGTACAAAAAGTGCATTGCAATAGGTAAAATATGAAATTTTTTTTTAATTCAAGCATCAAAAATATTACAAATGCACTTCATTGATTTTATATCACACTTTTTTTCTGCATAATAAGGAGAATTTGTCTATAGGTTCCTTGTGCTTCACTGATTCCTTTAAAATTATGTATGCCTTTTGCAAATTCTTTCAATTCAGAACCAATGTTTCCTTTGGAAACTGGTGTATTTCTAAACAGTCTATGGCTTAAACCAATTTGAAACTGTGCAAAGCAATTCTGAAGGATATAACTACAGTCATTGCAAGAAAATTAATTGATTTCTCAGTTTTAAATGTCCTTTTTTTGTATGCTGTTGCAGATTTCATTTTAGGTACTTTATCTCAGAATTTTTTTTCAACAATTTATCCTTTACTAGCTTGAACAGGTAAAACATTTAGCAAATTAGTTTAAAAAGTAAAGGACTAATTCTGGCTTCTCTGGTGACATTACAACACAGATGGTATTCAAAATATCTTTTTCTATTTCCTCTGTAAGATCTGAAGTTCATTTTGTTTGTTTCTCCTTTAAACTTGGCCATTGAAGAAACTAACACACACTGCGTATTTTACCATTTGCTTTGGACAATACATGGTATAAGTAGATACACTTCATTGACATAGAATACCATCAAATTGTGAAGTGGCTTTATATTGGATTTTTGATGGTTATCAATAAATACCAGTGTGTTGTGTACTACCAATTCCTATGCAAAATGTGTGAGCAGTTGGTATTTCTGAGAGGAACTCATCAATACTAGAAAACCTAATTCACACAGAGATATCAAGTTTAGACATATGTAAGGAGACAAATACAGTTTGTACAAAATCCGCAAACTCCTCAGTTTTGCCTAGTTTGAGTTTAATTTAAAAAATGTGCTGCCACTGTCATAGGGAAAAAAAACCCAAAACATCATTTTTATTCATTGACTGGCTTTTCGTTCTTAACTTCTTGATTTTACCTAATGTAGTTAAGGAAGAATGCCATAATATATCCTGCAGTCAAATGGTCCTCAAGCCTGAAGGTCTTTCCTTCATCCTCCCCACAGCAGTTGAAGAAAAGGAACAGCTATGAGGCACTGTTACTCATAAATGTCCAGCCAAATTTGTTTCTAAGGAAACTGTACTAAATAAAGTTTGAGACTCTTCCATCAGGGCTACTCTATCAGTCTGTCCTGGGGACATGGATTCAGGGTTCTAGTTTTTTCATTCCATCAGGGTGATAATAGCAGCAGTTTAGAGTCATTTTAACATCTTATCTATGTCACTTTTCACTGAGTCCTTAAAACTGCTTTGGGGATTATTTTTCCTTTGCCCACTGGTGGTTAATTCTCTTTAATTCCAAATCTTCCAACCTTTGAAACACTTCAGGTGTACAGAATTAGCCTCTATGTTTCTAAATTACTCTCCTTCACACCTTCATATTCTGTCACTCTGTATATTCCACAAAAACAGGTTCTCCTGTTTTTTCATATATATATGAAAGTCCTGAGAGCCTAACCTCTCCATAAGTGTAATTTCATTGAGGAAGGTATTGACACAATGCGTTCAATTCATTTGCTCCTTGTTGACAAGAAGGCAACATCCATTTGAATTGTTTTGGGATATCCTGCCTGATGTCCATCTATAAGTGCAGAATGGCACATATCTCCTGTAGGCTCTTTGTCAGATATGTCAGCGCCATTTAAGTGTCTCAGACCATCTCAGATGGCACTAGACACCTTCACTTACAAGGCAGAATCAAACACTCCACTTCAGCAAATCATTTTTCTGTGGGACTTTAGATAAATGTCTAAAGTTAAACACAGCTTCAGGGTACTTCTGAATATGGAAGGTATAATCTGGAATCTGTTCAGTAAAGCCTTTGATTTGTCCTCATACAACTGATAAAATGAGCACCAAAATATCCACTTGACACTTTTTCAGGAAAAACAACATTGTTCTCCTAAATCTACAGTGCAGAAATAAAATGTACAAACTACAGAACAGAAAAAGCATACAAAAGTAAGAAATGAGATCGTATGATCTAATAATCAGGGCATTAAACTAGTCACAAATGATTATTTGTTTTGTTTGTTCCAAAATGCCAGTATAAGTAAGTAGATAGGTATTCTGTTTTTAGAAGTTCTCTCATTTGCTATAATTGCTTAGTAGGGTGTTGTTCTATATTGCTTTTTTTTTTTAATTACATCAGTTGCTTTCCTGTCCTGTTTTTGGAGCAGGGTTGCTATGTTCGCAAAAAACCCCAAACGAAACTAAAAAAACCTTCAATATATTTCATTCACACTTTGTCTTCAAAGAACTATTTATTCCTGTACTGATGTTGACCTCATTTTATAATGGAGAAAAATGTCAATAGTCTTCAGTAAGAATGGTGGGATGCAGCCTCAGAATTTCTAACTTTGCTAATGCAGCCTTGTAAAGTTCTATACTTGAAAAGCAAGACTAAATACTTGGTGTCCTGCTGACCTAAGTATATTCAATTTAAAGCAGCAGTAATAACTCCTGTTCCTTTTTCTGCAGAAAAATTTTCAAAGAGCACTTGTTGATGTTTTCACTGGCCAGTCTTAATGAGTCAAAAACACAGGAGAAAATTAAAATTAAAAAAAAATTAAAAAAAAAAAAGAAAAAGAGAGAAAATTTTCCTCGGTAGACAATTTACAAAAAATGCATGTTTAGACTCCCTGAGAGGTTAGCTTTTCTGTGTTACTTAGGTAACAAAAAAATAAGGCCTTGCAGAAATAGCTTCTTGTTAAAATAAATAATAACATTTTAAATGGTCTCTGTATTTATGTAGAAATTTAAGTCATACTATGTTTTAGATGGGAAAACTGAAGCCTAAAAATGAAAATCATGGTCCAGCATTACCAAGTGAATCAGTAGTAAAATGACATGTAATTTTTAAAACTATCTGAGTTTCCATACAGTTTTGCTGATATGTGGTCTTATGGTATCCTACATAACAGGTTTTATTTGTTTCTCCTAATGAATAAGATAAAGAAGACACTGTATTTCTGCACTAATATAAGTTTAAGATATTGTAATCAGAATCTGAGTCAATAGATGATCAAAAAAATAAGTTTTTTCAATTACATTAGATCAACCTTCACAGCTGCATCCTTTGAAGCCTCAGAATTTTAGTGCAGTAATTTAATTTTTTATCATATCTAGTAGATTTGAGTCTGCTAAAGTGGAAACTAAAGGTTAACTTTCTATTCCTTTGCCCTTTTGGCACAATTTTATGGTATTTCTAATGTTTACAGTAGGTTACATCACACACACTGTGCTTTTCTAATTATCACATTTATTATTTTAATTTTGTTTTCCCCAGCTGGCTTAGGAAAACTGTATTATTAGGGAATGCAGTAAGAGCTTCACAGACTCCATGTTAAAAAAAACATGTTTGTAATGATGTTATTCTCAAGTCAAAAGCAACCACTGATTTAAAATTATTGTAATTTTTCCTCAGATCTCTACTGTGCCATGTGCCTATATTACACACATAATTAGTACATTGCTTCATTGCAATTCCTATTTGTCTCCATTTTGCTGTTCCCTCCCTTTCTCTAAATCTCCATTTCATAAAATGTTCATCTCTTTTTTCTTCTTAGTAACTTCTATTTTGAAATTCTCTTTATTTTTTCTCATTTTCCCTTTTTATTTGTATGTTTGCCTCCTTCCAGTTAATTGGGATCTACTTTGAATATCGCCTCTCCCACAGGACCCGTACTAGCACAGAGGAAAGGTGTGAGGAGGAAGGAGTGACAGAGAGAAACCACTACATACCCCCTCTCCCTGCGTCACTCTATTCTTTGCTGAAGGGACTGAGCATGGCCAATGGAGACAGCAAGAAGGGGAGGAGAGGAGTCTGGAGTGAAGGAGTGAACCTGAGCCTGGGAAAGGGGAGAGGAAAGGTACAGGTTTAATGTTTGTCTTTTGGTTTCCCACTACCTGACTCAATAATTAAATATTTATTTTAATTGACATTAAATATAGTAAATTTTCCCAAAGTTGAGTCTGCTTTTCCTGCAATGGTAGTTGGTAAGTGATCTCCCCATCTTTGTCTTGACAAAAATCTCAAGATTTTTCATTCCTGTTCTTCCTGTTTATCCACCACTCCTGTCTTCCTTGGGGGGCTGGAGGAGTGAGTGAGCAGCTGGGTGGAAGTTTGGCTGTTAGCCAAGGCTAACCGACCACACAATGTCAGCTCAAGATGTGCATAAGCTTTTTTCTGCACCCTGCAGAAGAAATTATACTAAAACTTCATCTCAGTTACAAGCTTCAAAATCAAGGGTTATCCTGAACTACCTCTGAAAAAACATGGATGGAAAGACCTCTACTTCTGGAAATGTCTGACTTTAAACCAGGTAAGAACTGATCCAACATACAAGTTTTATTTATTTCTACTTTCTTTTCTTTTTCTCTTTTCCCCCTTGTTCCCTTTTCTTTCTGTCATTTTCTCTTAGTTTTTCATTTTTTCTCCTACTTTCTCTCCTCATTTTCCTGTGTCTTTAGTATCACGAAGGAAATATTCGAACTAAATTTTACCCCTATGTACTATCATGGACAAGATTTTAGTCATGTGTGCAATAAACCACATCTTCAAACAATGTATGTCACTGTAGCTCCATTAGTATTATTGTAACTATGTTATGATATAGCAACTGAGATCTGGTCCAGAATTCCTCATGGTACTTAATGGAGCTTTTCTCTTTGTATGTAATAAACTGATAAATTAAATCATTGTGTTCAGACTGAGGGCCTCTGAATAATAAACTGCCACTGTCTGGGGTTTTTTATCATCCCATGATGTAATTTAATAAAATCAATATTATTAGTCTTGTCATGTTTAAGTTAACATAGTTAGCTAAGGTATAGCTCTTTAGATAATTTTTAAAAGTAATAGGAAAAAATTAAAACTAACTTTTGCTGATTACAACACAGTAGATATTTTCCTTCTATTTTTCCCTTGTGATATATGCTGTAACATGTGAAACTAGTTATTTTTACTATTAAAATAGTAAACACAACAGAATGTAACATATTTACATAAAACGTCAGATGTTCTTGTACAGATTACTGAAACAGATGACAGTTTATTGTCAATGGCATTACCTGAATTGGTTGTCAATGTCCTAGCATGAACAGTATGGTTTGAGTATGCATTGGTATAATGTACTGGCAATTCTGAGGACAGTAGTCTTCATAAACCCCAATTAGAGAGTACTATGCCAAACAATCATAAATCTTGATGAAGATTGGTAGACCATGATCTGTGTTTTAGCAGCAGTATGACAAAAATGTATTACAATTAATATTCATTGGATTCCATGAAAACAGCTAGAAATCTTTTGAAAAACAATAAATCTATACATAGGTACTGTCTCAGATGATTTGAAAGAAACATAAGGACCTACAAAATGAAATTTACCATGAATCCATCAAAGGAACATTTTCTGTGCCTGTAATTATTCAGGATAGATTTTTGTAATGAAGATATGTTTCAACTGTTTTTCCTTTGTTCTTTTATGATTTGCAGTTTTCATTGTATTATCTTTGTAACGTGAATTTGTTCAGTCCTGAGATTTTGCTATAGAAAATATAAGCAGATACCTCTGTGGAATAATAAACTGAAACACAGTTGGCATAAACACATTTGGTGCTGACACCCAAATGAGTGGTGTGTGGGCAGCAAATTAAACACCAGCTTGCAAAGCAAAATGGTAGTATAACAGAGCAGGGAGGTGATAATCTATCTCCATATGGCTCTGCTGAGACCACACATAAAACCCTGAATGCAGTATTTTTCTGGGTGTTTCAATACCAGGGTGGTACTGACTAATTGAATCTCTATTCTCAAACAGATTCGTTGATATAATTTAAGGTCTTTTGGGAACTTTCCTGAGATACATCCTTCTTTATTTCTGTCAGCGATATTCCATAATATTACCCCTATGCTTGCATTCCACAGTGGCTATTTTTACTATGTGTACATTTCAGTATTCCACTGGAGGATATATAATGAAAACGTGTCAAAACAGTTTAAGCATTGTTTTCTTTTAAAAATGAACTAATTATTTGTCCTGGTTTTGGCTGGGATAGAGTTAATTTCCTTCCTAGTAGCTGGTACAGTGCTGTGTTTTGGATTTAAGATGAGAATAATATTGATAACACACTGATGTTTCAGTTGTTGCTAAGTAGTGCTTACACTAGTCAAGGACTTTTCAGCTTCCCATGCCCTGCCAGCGAGAAGCTGGGAGGGGGCACAGCCAGGACAGCTGACCCAAACTGGCCAAAGGGATATTCCATACCATGTGACGTCATGCTCAGTATATGAACTGGGGGGAGTTAGCCAGGGGAGAGGTGACCGCTGCTCAGGAACTGGCTGGGCATTGGTCAGTTTGTAGTGAGCAATGGCATTGTGCATCACTTGCTTTGTATATTCTTTTATCATTATTATTATGATGTTCCTTTCCTTTTTTGTCTTATTAAACTGCCTTTATCTCAACCCAAGATTTTAACCTTTTTTTCCCTGATTCTCTCCCCCATCCCACTGGGGGGAGGGGGGAGTGAGCGAATGGCTGTGTGGTGTTTAGCTGCCTGCCGGGTTAAACCACAACATTACTTCAGGAAATATACTTCTAATGAAAATAAGAACTAACTTTTTTTAGCAGAATTCATATCAAGCTTTTCACAAAACACAAGCCCCTCTGTCTTTTGCCCAACATGAAAGCATAAAGGACGCACTTCTATTTATGTTTCCTTTTTTTTTTTTTTCTCTAAGTGTTATAGTTTCCAAAATGAGAGAAAATTGAGGAAAGTGGTAATTCACCTACAGTGATCTTTAATTCCAGAATATTTAGAGTTCCAGATTTGGGCTTACTATATATGTAAGTATTTTTGAATATGAGGGACTATAAATATCAAACTTCAAAATAAATTAGCTTTCTTGATAACACAATGTGTCCATTTCCTTACCATGAACCTAAAACATGACCCTCAGGCCAAGGCACAAATTTATATTTCAGTGATTTATATTTGTGGTCTCAACTGCCCATTCATGACATGGAAAAATATTTTAAAAGAATACTTCTCTACTTTATAGGCATATTACGAAGGGAAGTTCAGTAATGTTTCCTGAAGCAAAAGCAATACTTACAACATTTTAGAAATACCAAGATGAACAAATGTAATTATGCTCTAAGAACAGAAAATACTTAGATGTTTTTATTGTAAATATTTGAATATTCAATGGTGGGAATATTCATGTTTACTTGTTTTGTCAAGGCAAAAAAAAACCCTACTTTTTCAAAGTAGTACTACATCAAAGATGTAAGAAACATCACTAATATCACACAATTACTCTTACATACATGCTAGGCATCGGTGCATTTGCAAGATTAACATTTTAAATTGCATTGTTACACAACCAATTTGAATTAGAATAAACAGATTAACAATAAAATTGCATTAGGTCTGTATTATGTGAGGTAATATTAGCAATCACCTAAGTTGCAGGCAAATTGGGTCCTTCTACTAAGTAAATGGCCAAGCCAAAATAAGTGAAGGCAAATAAGTCAGAATATGTAATTTTATTCAAGTGGTGAGAAATCTTGGAACTCTTTAGCTTTTTTTTTAACAGATTTCCTCTTTATTTTATATCACATTATTGAAGTAGGTATCAACATTCTCTCAAGGACATAGATAAACTAAGTTTCTTGACTTTACCATAAGGGAGTAGCTTTACCATAAGGGAGCATAACTGCTTAGTACAAAATGTACACTTTATTTTTTTTTTAATATGAAAAAAACATGCTTTTTGTGAAAAATACTATGCCTTACTGAAACAACCCACTTCTAGTTCTATTACAGGTAAATTTTGCTGGATTAAGTATTTTAAATAAGTGGGGGTTTGGTTTTATTTACATAAAATACACCAGTTGAATTTAGTACTATGTTTGATCTAGCTAGTTTAAACGTTCCTGCTAAGTGTTTAGGTAGCATGATCTTTGAGGACAATCTTGCGTCTGCAATGTGATTTTGATCATAGTGGTTTACCACTATTTTGTGGCCTTTGATATCACTGCAGTCAAGGCAGTCAGGGTCCCCAGTTCTTCACAATGTTCTGCGCAGAACTTTGAGTATGGAAGTGAAGGACTTGACAACTTTGAGTTATTTCATCCTGTGGCAAGAAGAATGGATCAGCCAGTTATCATATAAAAGGTTTAACTGGGCAAAGCAGTCCTTAACCAAGTAACTTTCTCATCAGTAGCTTTCCTACATAAACATGCAGGACTTCTTATGAACTTTTTGTGTTCTCTTTCCCCTAAGAAGTAGAGACACACCCTAAAAAACTCCAGTCCAAAACTACAAGAACAAATACCTCTTGATAACTATTGTGACTTGTACTTTTTTCATCATGGATAAATTTTGATTTAACTGGACAACAGTGACACAATCTTATTGTCTGACTCTCTGTCTATTCCTACGGCCCTCAAGGTTGGAGGGCCAAGATCCTTCTGAAGTCTAGAGAGCTTTCACTATTGCTAGTGGAAGATACTGTGAAATCTTTCTCTTGTAGTACGAGCTCTTTACCTGGGCTGTGAATATCTAATGATAGTCCTGTTACCCTTAGACTCAGTGGAGGATGTACTGGGGCACTGCTTAAAGTTTCTTAAGACTTTTGTTTGCCACACCCAGACATTAAAATGCCAGGTTGAATACAATTACCTTAAATCACACTTCATGTAACTGCTTTTTGAGTTACAAGCCATTGTAATAATATCCCAAATAAATCATATGATTATGAAATCTTATAAACAAAATAGGTAAAGAAGTTACCTCTAATCTTACCGAGTGGTTACAGAATGATCTGCCTCTCCCTCTTTCAGCTGATTTGTTGTTTCCCTGTTAAGAAGATGATAGAAAGAATTTCAGGCCTTAAAAATGCCTGTTCTTCACCTTGGTAAAGTAACTCAGTCTTTATGATCAGTAGGCCTTTGAGATTTCCTGGTGTTATGTGGAATGTTTCATTCTGTCACGTGAGAGAATTTTTTTTCCATAATGTTTTCCATTAAATTGCACAAGTGGCAACCTTCTTAGAGTAAAAATTTCCCCCTTTCATGGAAACATGGAGATGTCTCTTTGTCAGACTAGAAGTCATCTTCTATACTTACCTTATTAGATATTATTCATTGTTTCAAGAACTTTTATATCTCTCTTCCTCCTTTGATAGCTACTTGGTATTCTTAAGTGGCAAATGTATCTTTCACCAAATACTGCATTCTATATCAGTCTGCATGTTAAGAATGTACAAACATCTTAACAGGTTAATTGTAGGTCATTACTGGCTCTTGACTGACCTCAGACAAGATAGTGAATAAGCACTTCTGTGTGAAAAGGTGATTAGTGTGACTTACCTCCAATCTTTTTGGTTTAGTCCTCCTACAAAAAAGAGAGTAAACATAATGTTGTTTCAATATATAAAAATGTAGCACGATGAATTTACTACAGAAAAAAAAAATCAGACATTTCAACAAAGAAATAACTGGCATAAGTCAATGTGTTTGATCAAACATATTCTTCAGGATTTGTAGTTTACAGGCTAGAGTGGAATAATACGGCCAACATTCACATGACATTGCTTTTGATTTCCCAGACCAGATACCTTTCAAGTGGAATTGCCTACATATTTGTGGTATTCACGTAGTTTATTCTCATACCTGAACTTACAGACATTCAAAAATCTTTCTTGTATGACTACCATGAAAAAACCATGCTGGCCTCAAGCTAAGCATCAGGTTCTATTGCAACAATCTTTTCTAAACAAACGCTATAAGAAATGGACTGAATTTCCAATTTGCAACTTTCACAAATGAGTTAACAATTAGATAATAGTATGTGTGGTAAACAGGGTCTGTGGACTTGAGCAGAGGCTGAACATCTCTGCAGGATGGAGACTAAGCACTGAAAGGCAACACAGGGGGACCCATTGCTAGGTTTCCTCAGATAAGCATGAGTGCAGTATTAAAACTTATTACAGTAGCTGTGTTGAGATTACAGTGTTATCTAAACAACTAGTGAAATAAGATAGGCATCTATATTTTAGCTTTTACTTGAGTTACTAGAGTCTAGTCACTTTAACCAGGTGACACAGATCTATATTTCTCCCTGGAAGTATATTTTCCTATTGTGTGTTCAGAAATATTTTAATAGTTTAGCACTTCTTTTTTCATTCATTCTTGCTCTTATTGGTATTTCATATTATTTCAAACATCGCATTGATTTAGAAGTTGGTGCTAGTTCCTTTTGTGAGGAATATTTTCTTTTAGAAATAAATTTCCCCCTTTAAAATGTTTTTTTTTTCTTTTCTAATAGTAAGTAAAATAATCATTAAACATCCTTATTAACATATTGTTAAGAAATAAATTGCAAGTTCATGTACTCAGCTTAAATGTTAATAGAACATATAAAATCAAAAAGGTGATGTTTAAAAATGGAACACATTGGTAAGACCTGTCACAACCATCGAGTGTTGTACAAATCTAATATGTGGATGAAGTGATGCCAGCATGCAGCTTGGAGGACATTGACTCAGAACACACACTACCAAATTTATGTAAATGAATCCTGTAGTTGATCAGTGAATGTCAGGATCCAAAGAAATATCTCTCCAAAGAATTAAGGCATGCAAATCACTAGTTTAACTTTTTTGAAAGTTTAATTTAAGAGGAAGTACTAAGCTAGAAAATGTCATTATATAGTGCAAATGACATAATTTGACAAGGAGGTAAGCAAATGGTAACAAGTTTTCAACATTCAATACCCTTTTGACTAGATTAGATCATCATCTAGTTACTTAATATAAAGTTCACAGCATTTGTAAAGAGAATGAGAATTTGCCATTTGACGTAGAAACATTTAAGTACGACATAACTACATTAGTTCAGATTTATGACTAAGATCTTTTCTGGTTATGCCAAAGATTTTTCTACAGCAGTGGCAGTTGTCTTGACACACAGACACAAGTGCACACAAGGTCAAAGTTGTAGTACAAAAATCCCTGAAGGATCAATTTCAACTGTATAATGTGGCTATGTAGGGCAAGAAGAGATCCATATGTTAAATATTTGTAAAATTAGGTTAACATATTCAGCATGGAAAGAACTCTAAAACTCTTTTAGGACAAATCAAAACTGTGTTGGGGGGTGGGTTAGAAGGGTGGAATTGTGCATCAACAGCAGGTTTCTAATACAGCGGTCACCTTTGCGAGTCTTGCTTACTACCAAAACACAATTATATTTTGATGTGGATTCACTAAATTTTCTTAGGTAACTTCGGTCATTAGCTAGACCTGACCTTGCAGTGTGCACATGTTTTCTGTCTTGAGTCCTGTGCATAAACAAAATGTGTGGCAAGACATACATAGCATAAGATATTTAGTGGCTCAAGACAACGTAAAGAGTTACAAAAGCAATTTATTCTATTTTCTTAGCTGGAAGCAAGTATGTTGCAAGGTAAATCTTGAGCGGCCATCACAGATTAAATTAGTTGCTTCTACTTTATTGTCAATAGACATTGTCTACCATCAGTGACTACTTGGCTTTTACTTGGCTTTGTTATTTCAAAGCCAGCATAGACGCCAACAAAACACTGCTGATTGACAGTAATCTGTCAATAAGATCTGATCAGTGACATCTGACTACAGACACACCTCCCAGTAAGCATGAAGTCTTTTGGCACATTTGATCAAGATTCTGCAGTAGTATTATTTTCTTCTTTTATCTTCCTATATTTGTCAATGTGTCAACTTTCATGTGGTTATACACAAAATTTTGTTGTGAGCAAAGGGAACATTCTCATCTTACATATGAAGATGAGAATTTATTGTTACTCTAAAAAAAAAAAAAAAAATTATCCAAGCGAAATACAACAACAATCAGGTGTAACTAGTATTAGTTTAACTACCACAATACTAGCACTCACAGTCCAAATTATCTAATTTTTACTGAAAAATATGCATGTAGAAATTTCCTAGTATCTACCCCTCTGTCTTATGTTAGGTTCATTTTTCCACGTTCCTTCGGGTCCTATAGTCAGTGTTACCATTCTTCCTCAAGAAGAACAGGATATGGGTGGGATTCATGGTGAGTTATCAAAGTCCTGAGTTCTTTGCCAGGTAGTATTTTATTGGTGTGATGGTAATGGGGGGTTTCTTCCTTCTTAATCCTGGGCCTGCATATTTTTATGTGGTTCCTAACACAGTCTACTTAGGTTCCCATTTCTACATTATACTTGTTTTTCTGTTCTCTTTGTTTCTCTGAAACCCTACCAAGGTTGCACTCCTTCGGTGACGGTTGTCTAGTGTGATTTCAGTTCACAGTCTGAGGCCTCTGGTATAATTATGTGTATGCGAGTACACTGCCACAATACAGTTTTAGCTAGGGTCATAGGTAGTTCACTCTTCATAGAAAGTCTGCTTAATTTTAGTATCCATTATTTAACAATAGGTGTCATACCACACAATTACATGGAGCTAAAGGAAATTTGGGCAGTAGTTACCTGACCACTGAACAATCATCACAGCTGGAATAAACTAAAATCCGCTCAGGTTAAAGTGACCCAAACAAGTCCTGAAACCTGCACTGCCACGTCAATGCAGTTGATGGTCTTTTATTAGCAAGTCAAAATCATACTTACTAGGTTAAACACAGAATAAAATTTTTAACAAGACAGAGAATAACAAAATAGATTCTTCATTGAGTGGGTGGTCAGTCACTGGACCAGGCTCCCCAGGGAAATGGTCATGGGATGTCACGGATGGAGTGAGACGGCACTTCACTTGTCAGAGAGAAGCAACAATACTTTATTAATAGAAAACAGTGAGTTAAGTGTGAATTAACAAAGTTCAATGGTAAATGTGACAGTGAACAAGATTTGATGGCAAGGCACACTTGATTATTTACTGCATAGAGGACAGGGTCAGACAAAACTGTCAGGGAGACCCTCCCGTTGAGTCATGAAGTTCAGAAAGGACCCCCTTGCTTTCTAAACTTCTCAGAGAGGAGTTTAGGTGCAGCTGGATCCAATCGTAGTCCCAGACTTGGTCAATGTTTTATGTCTAAAGGATTATATATGCGCAATAAATCCTTTATATCACTTAGCTAAGATTTCAAAGTTTAGCATGCTATTAGTCACTTACCGAGTATCTGTTGCGGCAAGGCATCTCTCAACCTTGAGGAGTAAACTTGAGAGGCGTCCCTACTCAAGGGGAGAG
>NW_008824475.1:4570207-4591423 GCF_000699105.1 Pygoscelis adeliae
GGCCCTGGGCTGTCCACTATTTATAGAGTAAGAGGATTGACTTATAGTCATATTTGCGTATCAGCAAGTCATTTGACTCACTGGTCCAGGCAGCCCTTGGCTACTATGTGGCCATCCATTCCCAAAGTCCAGAATAACCTGTATGCAGCCACAACGACCTCCACTGGTGGTCATCGCTTACGCAAGGCAGGGGGAGCACACTGCCACATGGGACCAAGCCTGTTAGAGTTCAAGGAACATCTGGATGATGCTCTTAGTCATATGATTTAGTTTTAGGTAGTCCTGCGAAGAGCAAGGAGTTGGACTCGATGATCCTTATGGGTCCCTTCCAACTTAAGATATTCTATGATTCTATGAAAATACTAATTTAAATAAGAAAATAAAAAAATTTTACTTCTGTTTATTCAACATTTTATGTTCTTTATTGGTAAGAAAATTAAAACTTGCATCTTTCAGCTATTCAGACTCCAGCTAAAGCAGATAATTTTTAAATAGCAGGAAAAAAAAAAAAACAATCTGTCATCATTCTTCTCCTTTCCTCTCCTACGAAGTAAAGCTGAGGGCCTCTTCCTTTGTAACCTATCATCCCATTCATCCTCTTTCTGCTTAGGGTTACTCTGACCATTTGCCTTTTTGTTAGAACACAGGTTTTCCTTAAGTAATATTTCACACAGTTTGGGCTTTTATGTCTACACTACCAGTAAGTGCAGCAATGTCAAAGATCTCTAATCTTTATTTGGTAATTATATCTAGAGAAGTAAGCTAAGTTGTCTAGAGCTGGTTGGAAGGATCTCTGCATTACACAAGTTACAGGAATATAAACAAAAGTTTATTCATTCCATTTTCTTTCTTACCTCTTCTACGTCATTCTTTTTCAAATAATTGATGATTATTTCATCATGCATATGTGATTTTAGGTAGGATTGATATCTTCTGCAGCAGTAGAAATAATAAATAATAATAGCACAAGGAAGGATCCAAAAATTGGCTGGAGATTTTTACCATTTTGAAGGCCAGAACATTAGTTGCACTTTATGAGACATAAAATTTCATTCAATGATCTCTGTGGTAATTCTGAGATTTAAGGTTTGACTTCAAACACTTCAAACACTATCTTTTAAAAAAGACATATACTTTGATTTAAAGATTTTGAGTAAGACCAAACCCATCATACAGGAGTTGTTCCAGCAGCTAATTATGTGTGCTAAAAAGTTGAACTTTATTTGGTAAAGCTGTCTAATTATAGTTCCTACACTTACATGGCATTTTTATCTGTTAAGCTCATGGAGAACCATAATATGAATGGACTGTGATTAGATGTAATTAACTACCTTTTAATTAATTAAATAGATCAAATATCTCAAAATAAGACAAGCTTCCCAGAATTAATGTGTTTGGATAGTTCCTTTTTTCTACATCCCCCAGTTTCCCACATTCTCTATGAATTCTGGGACACAATGCGCTATTCCATTAACAGCTTCACTAGTATTAACAAAACAGAGGTGTTAAGACTTAACATCAGCATAGGAGTTACTATTTCCCTGTTTTTATTTGCTATTTTCCTGTTCAGATTTTAAAGTATTTCAAAAACCATTTTCATCATGGTATTGGGATGATGGTTCCCATGGCAGTGGGAACTCATGTCCATGATCCAGTTATTGCTCTCCTTGATACAGCTTGCCATTCCATGTTGTTATTGTTTATTCTGTTTTTATTCTTTAATCTGAGCAGCATTTTGTCTTGTTTTCAATTATTTCAGTTTATTGAATGGTGCTGATTGTTCCATTAGCCTTTAATGATTGACCTGTTCACATTTTGTATGCCTCATTTTGCTATTAACTGGGTAATGAGATAAACAATTCCTTAATCCATAGGTAGGTTTACTCACTCCTTAAGAGGAAGGAGCAAGATACTTTCTCAATTCTGAAGACTTTAGTTTTGAAATATACTGACAGCCAATGGAGATGTTGTTTACTCCAGAATCGATGAATATTAGCCCACTGATATTCTCCATATAATATATGCAGGCATAAATGACTGTAAAAGTGGAAGGGAAGCATGGAATTAGACATTTTCAGTACTATGTCACCTCTTCTACAGCTACATTTTTTAAATCTTTTGTTTTCATTTTTTAAAAGAAGCCAGATAGCCAAGCAGAGTCTTATGTACAAACAAACAACAAAAAAATTTATAATGAAATAAAATGACAAGGATTTTTTTAATAAGAAATCTCTTATTGTATTCACAATCTTATGTGGAAGTATCTTCCTTATGAAGTATTTATGGACATGTTTTATTTACAGAATGCTGTAGCAGTTATATCACGCAGAGGACTGAAAAAGTGGCAAGGAATTTTTGTATTTTATAAAAATGTAGCCCTTAAGACAAACTTATTATGCCTTTCTAAAATTGATAAAGAACATAATAAGCTCCAGCACCTGCTCATTTTCTTAAAGAAACATCAATTTATCTCAATATTCTTCAGTTCTACAAGTGAGAAATATGCATGTGGAGGACATGAGACAATCCTAACTGCATTGAACAGGTGCTTCATGCTTTAGTGTTTTAAATTATATATGATGCATGAATGTTTCTTTTCATTAATGTGCAAATCACAACTGAAATTTTGCATGTTTTGTGTGTCCTGTATCCCAAGGAAAATGACCAATTAAAATGTGATTGTTTTATCCATATAAACACAAACTTACACACACAAACATGCATTGGATGCTGTTCATTAGAATGTCAATTCTTTCAGTAGATCACACTTTCCCACACAGTAGATACTTCTAATGTGGTCATTCCTAATTTCTCTCTGAAATGTTGTCGCCTACTCCTTCATAACCTAGGGCAATATTTGGTTTTCTAAAGCATCATCATAGAGTTTTCTTCCTTCTCCCCAATTTAAAAATGTGAACCCATTAAAGATCTGTTCTCTTCAGGGAAAAAACCACAAAACCACCACCAACAAAAAAACCCCCACAGTACTTTCCTCAAAACCAATTCTTTTTTTGTGAACAGCATTCACAAAGGATGTTATAATTTCCTCCTGTGGTCTTGAACCCATTTAGAGCAGTGGTAACAGTACCTGACAGTAACAGATCACTCATACCTGTAGTTGCCATCATGTAAGTAATTATAAAATGACAAGATGTCTACTTATTATGAAGTTATCATGCATATTTTCAGCTAATAGATCATTTCAACATCTAGGTAGGCATTTAAAAAAAAAAAAATAATAATTAGACTTTGAAAGGGAAGACAGTTACCAAAAGCCAGGTCTTATCAACAATAATACCTTTAAACCTAGTTTTACATTATTTCACAAATATTTATCCTTGCAAACTTTAGTAGCAGTTCCATAAATTCCCGAAACATGTTGAAGACAAGCTTCAAGATGACAGTTCTATTTTCACTGAAACTGTAGGTGTGGCATGAGACCTACTAAACAAGTGCTGGTTTGTTCAGTAGGTATTTCATTTTTGGTGGAGTTTAGTACATGCTTACAGCCAGGCATGTAGTTATTTCTAGGAAATAACTTCAATGGAATGGCTATTCTCTGATATCTAACGTAGTATTTATTCTTAAGTAGATAAAATATAATAATTTTCATATGTATTTATTGTAAGTTGACAATAATTATTATGACATTTTAATTCACTTTAATCATAAATTTAAAGTGCTTGCAGCACAATAATCACTAAAAGCATTTCTTCTTAACATCAGTAGTTCCCATAACAAAACATATAATACCAATATGTTTCAGGGCCAAAATTCTAATTTGGTTATTCCTGTACAAGTATTATAGTCAATATATATTATTTGGCCTTGAGATCTCAAAAGCTTGCTGTCTAAAAGAACAGATTATTCCTTCCTTTCAAGAATTAAAGGATATTTTCTATTTGCTGAAATTAGAAAAGGAGAATGTGTTAAACAAAGCCTAACAAAAAGCCTATTAAATTCCATAAAAGAATGTCCCATAATTCAATGTGCAGTTGATCATGCCTCTGCTCTTTTTAAATCTGGGGCTTTTACTCACCTTCCCACCTAGCACAACTCACAACCCTGAGTTACACATCTAGAAACACTTATGCAATACATCGAAATATTAGACATCCAAAACGGAGGTTCCCAAAGTGCAGTACACACATTATTTAAATTAAAAGACAACTCAGTGAACTGTGGATGGAAGGGGAGGGAAGACAAAAAGGGCCTTGGAAGTGCTAGCCTGCTGAATGGCTGAGATATGCTGAATCTTGCTGACCAAGCTGACAAGTAGGAAATAGAGACCAGGAACAGAAGAAACAGATTTATATGTCCTTGTTTAGTAAGAGACGTATTTCCATGACATGCTTCATTCAGCATATACAGCTGTGAATGACTACTTGCACACACTGGATTAGTATTTTCTTTTTCATACGTTGTATGCACTCTATTTTGCAGTTGTTAAGAATTACTTATTTAAGCTACTCAGTATAAAGCTATCACCATGTCCAAAGGTCAAAGGCAGAATGTTAAAATAACTCTGCAGCTTGTCAGTCGCCAATTTACCTGAAAGGTACATGTCCAGATTTCATAGTAATTACTATTTAAGGATTGTATTCAAAACACTAATTATACCTCTGAATAGACAATAAACCAAGGCTTAGGTAAGTGAAGAAAAGGAGCAAAAAAGATGTTTGTATTTAAAGCCTGAAAAGCTGGGTTTTCTCAGTGAGGATGACATATTTAAACTGTGTCTCCCATAGGGTTGGTTGGTATAGAAGTCACAGACACTTATCTCAATATTGAGGTGACACAGGTATGCCATAAGGATGGTCCCTGGTCCCATTTAAGAAAGTTAGAGCAACTCCTATATTATGAATCCTTCTCATAGGTTGAATGTTGGACACTGAAATACCAGGCACAGGCAATTCCTAGACATTTTTGTGTGTACAACCCAGTACAGTCGTAGGCACTGAAGGAGTTTGGTAGCAACTAAGAAGATTTTTTTTTTTTTTTATTGGTGGTGTTTAAATATTTGCTTAAACATAATGTATACAGACATTTGTTTAAATATTTATTTAAATGCAGAGGGGCACTTAGAAATCCATCACATTCAAGAATCCCACTCCGCCAAGAATCTAGTCTTGGCTTGCTACGATTTTGCTTGGCTTTTATATGAATATGGGACACAATAGAGAGCAGTAACAGTGTTATCTGTGAACTCATAAAATCACATAGCTGTTAATTTCTTACTGGGTTCAAGATGTCTGTACATGGAGCAGCTAAGAGGAACAAGATGGTTCCACTCAAACTGTGTTATGGATCTGAGCATTTTGACATAGGGAAGAAGCTGATAAACAGGATTTGCAGGCAAAATTCTCCTATGGCTTCTAGAGTAGCAAAGTTTCATACAAACTATTATTGTGACCTACATCTACCAGGAAAAATTCTGGCCTAGAAAACTATTTTTTAAAGGACAATCATCTGGTATAGGAAAACAATTTTCTATACTGAAATTCAGCAGATCATTTAAGTTTTCAACACAGTGTACTTCATTTTTTGAATGCACTCAAACCAAGCGTTCATGCATGCTAAAAGTGAAGACGACAGGCAGGACAGCCGTCTGATGTACTGCACAGTATGCATTATCTAAGAGAGTGTATAGAACTCATGCTCACTTCATGTAATCAATGGTCCAGGGTGTCCTCAAAAGGTCATGTAAATGTATGTAGAGAAAAACAAAGTACTTAAAAAATACAGTTCTGAAAATCTGAAATTAGAAATAAGACAGCAGACTGATGAGCTGTAATTTGTCATAGACAATGGCTACAACTAGCTAACTAAGATTAAACTATATCATGCTGGAACTTCCTGCAAAAACAACACCTACTTTCACTGCAATTTTTTTCAGTTAATTGATAGAAGTTCCATAGATAAAAAGGTATGTTTATCCAATAATAACAACACATATTTTGGATGCAGGACTATATCATTACTAAGTTTGATAGCAACAAATATTTTGGATGCAGGACTATATTATTAACAAGTTTGATAGTATGACTTATAAAACATAATTATTTTATATTCTAGCCTCTTTTTATTACCCTTTTAAATTATTATTTATTATCTTCTACCCTCATTCACTGAACTGCTTATTAATTTAAACAATTGGTGTACTGCACTTTGGGAAAGAGGAATGAGGGAGGGAGGGAGGAAATAAGTGTAGAGTTCCATGAAAAAGTAATTGAAAGTAAAAAATGAGCTAGCAGAGAAGTCAGCAAGTAAATTTGCTACACATTTTTATTACTCAATATTTAAAAGATCACAACATCATAATGAATTTTTTTTTACTACAAAAGCAATTTATTGATTTGCCTTATAGGATAATCAAGACTGAAAATAAGTTTATTTAAAAAGCTAGAATTCATGTCATTTAATTTCAGTCATCCTAAAATTCAACATTTCAACTGTTCTCTTGCACAGATAGGTGTCTAATAGAATGCTACCAAATTAACAAATATTCCACAAGCTTATAAGGTTAGTCTTTCTTTCATGAAACTTTGGCAAGCAAGGTAGAGAGACAAACTATTTTATCTTGTTCTGCCTACTTTAAATGTGTAATATTCTGACCCATATTGAAAAGCTTCCTAAAATACAAATCCAACATCAAGTTGTTCATCCTTGATCAAACCAAAGGAAAGCCATGACTGAACTACAAGTTGGCTTAAAGCTAACATTTTATAGCAGGTACGCTAGATCAGAGCTAAGAAAAATGTCTTCCTAGACCTCAGAACTGTTGACTATCTTGCCTGTCAACAGATCGATCTTGGAAGTGACCTGTGACTTACACATTCAACTCAAATACAGAAGAGCACAGTTTGAAGCATAGTCATTCACACCCCAGAAAAGTATCGACATCGTGGGAAGACATACATATGTTTCTAGTTGTTTATAAAAATGGCAGTCTTCTGTCAAGCTTCAGAAAGAGGACATAGACTGATACCGAAATACTAAGGAGACATACGGTTTTCTTTGTCGAAGCGAAGTAACTAAATGTTCTGCAGATAGATAAAAGGAATCCTTGAAGCTCTGTGTACAGGGGTGGAACGGATAAGAAAGTTATGCTGAAATCAGCTACTGCAACTAGGTGAAAAGACTGAGTTCAATTAACGGACACAGTGAGGAAGACTATTGACGACCACCAGAGGACCCTGGAAGACCACCAATGAACATAAAAGTGCATGCGTTAAAGACTTTTGCATATGTTAATGAGTTCCAAGAAATAACATGAATATGCTAATCATTTCTCAGAAATCTAAGGAATATGTATATTCTGATTGTACATAACTCCCATAGTTGAGCAGCCCAGCGCACACTAGGTGGAGCTATCCCCTGTGCCCCCGGCGCCGCAATAAAGAATGCCTGCTTTCTAAAACTCCGAATTGAGTCTTAGAGAGTTTTTCACCTGCCTACTTACGGTAACAGTTTTGGCACCCCAGATGGGACACTGCTCTTGAGCCTCGACGGATCCTGGGATCATGGAACCTCAGCCGGCACCGAGGGATTCTCGGAGATGACTTCTCCTGATCCCCGGACCGAAGAGCCCCTGAGCAAAGGACACTGCTTTGTGAGTAATAAGGCATTCTTTTTTGAAATTTTGGAAGGGGTTAGAGTCCGCACTCAAAGTGGTTAGAGTCCCCGCTACCTGCCCATCAGAGGCAGTGAAAGCTCCACAGGGTTGGGTATAAGACCCAGGCTAGGGGTTAGAGTCCCCACTTGGAAGGGGTTAGAGTCCCCACAAGGGGTTAGAGACCCCGCTCAAGATAAACATCAAGAGCAACTGCAGTAACAATTATTGTAAATACTTGTCTATTATTGTAAGTATTTGTTTCATATAGTAATTAGTTATTTGTATTATTGTTGCTGTACAAAAGGCTCGTCTGAGTGTGATTCTATTATTGTAACTATTTGTTTGTAGTTATTTGTATTGTTGTTGTTGTTGTATGAAAGATTTGTTTGTGTGATTCCCTGTATATAAAATGGGTGCTGGATCATCTGCTGGATCATCCACTGGTGGGGGAATTTTAAAGAAATCACCTTTGGGTTGTATTTTAAAGTATTGGAAACAAATTGCAGATTCCTCTGGTGGGGTTGCAAAAAGGCATGATCTAATTAAGTATTGTAATCAATGGTGGCCACTATACAAACTAGAAGATGGAGAAAAGTGGCCAAGTAAGTACTTTTTTAGCATGGTGTGCTATCACAACTATTTTACATATCTTCAGGAGTAGTAGTATTTTTTGCAAAACCTTGTTTTTATTCATAGTTCTTCAGAAGCAATTATACACTTATGTATCTTTTATACTAAATTGATTGTGAAGGTCCCACTAGAGGCTAGTATAATAGAAAGACTTTGTTAGGAAGACTTCAATAAGAAAAGATTAAAGGAACCTTTCCTCAAAAACACTAAAAAATGGTGGTTGGAACATTGAATTGGAGTTGAATCTGTGACTCCTATATCCAATGTGAACATCCTAAACACTGAGAAGCTGGAAAGATGGGAAGATTAGAGTCACAACAATCTTCTATTTTGTTTTCCATGTAGTCTGATCTTGTAAATGCTTTCCAAGAAAGCTGACCAGAACAGCCCAGGCGGGTGAAAAGGAAGTCTACGTTTAATCTGCAGCTCCCAATGAAACTAGTACTGCATTGGGTACCTCATTTCTCATCACTGTTGATGGGCTCTTTAGGTGTTCAGTGAGCATGCTGGAGAACACTGAAGGTCTCCAGTTCCAGACATTTTATGCATCTCAAATGCAAAGCAACATCTGAATAAGAGTTTTTAGGATCTCAATTTGAAAATCCATCATTAAAATGGAAATTAAAACATTCATTCACAAAGTAATTCAGGACCTAACGTCCCATGTATTTCAATAGGACAGAGTCACTAAATATTTCAGGCACAATCTTCTGATTTTTTGGCCTTATGCTAGCAAAGTATTTGGGAAAGAAGCACCTACTGCTTAATCTGTTCTTGTCCTCTTTCCTGACCCTTCATTTCTGGCCCCTGCTAAATAGGCCTGGG
Organism: Pygoscelis adeliae; assembly: GCF_000699105.1. NCBI lineage: Eukaryota > Metazoa > Chordata > Aves > Sphenisciformes > Spheniscidae > Pygoscelis > Pygoscelis adeliae. The sequence goes on from NW_008824475.1 coordinate 4,579,278, forward strand.
GCCAAATGGTCCTTTGAGCTAACCCATAATGCTTTTTCTGCTGGGATTTTCATTATTTCTATTAAACACTTGTATCTAGATACTTTCATGTTCTGTAATTATTTACTAGTACATCCTATTATAACTAAGAAGTCAATATTTTAACAGATTTATATATATCTAAACTCCAAAATTTGAGCAAATTTATGAGAAATTACTATAGTTCATTTATAAAAATTATTAGAAAAATGTGCAAGACACATTTGTGCAAGGCACGCAACTATTGCTTTTCAGCACAGTTCCTCAGAAAGAATTTTTTTGATAATAATAACTCCTTTAATGCTTTCATATATTTACATTGGTATCAGGAGATTGTAGAAGTTGCAATATATAGAAAGAGTTTAGAAAATGTTTAGGGAGGAGCTTCTGACACACAGATTCTCCAAATACTGTAACAAGCTGCTGTAGAAAGGTGAAACAAGAAAACCATGCAGTGAAAACATCTGGCCTACCTGTAAGGAAGAACTCTGAAAAATTCCCCAAAGGGCTAGCTTACAGACTTCTAGTGAAAGCATGAACTATGATGAAATACAGACACACACACACACACATACATACAAAAAGGAATTTTACTCAAAATTATCTGCAGATAATATAGAATTCTAAATAAAATAGGTAAGTTATTAATCATCTATTTATTTCAATTAATATCCCTTGAAAGAGAAAAAGTATCTCTCACATCCGGTGCATCCATCCTACATCTCTCAAGACCATAACCAAGTGTATAAACTTGGCAAAGAAGTTAAATTCAAGCATATAATGAATATGCAACTTAATCTTTGCAAGGGAATTTTCTCATAAATTTGTATTGAGATGGCCTCAAAAGATGACTAGGAATTTAATTTAAGTTTGAGGTCATTTTATTTCAAGGTGATAAATTTGAGATAATTTGCTTTGTCTCCTTGTAACATGCACTTTTTCTCCAGAAGATGCTAATGGTGCTATAATTTTAATTCTGCAAGTGTTCAAATTTACCTCTATGTAAAGGGCTCAGCAAAAGAATAATGCACCTGAATTAAGTTTTATGTGTCATTTAAAAGGTTTTCATGTTACTTCTCTTCACAGTTAAGATATTCAGCTCTTTTTCTATATGTTCCAGTTAGTGTGTATATTCATAATTGTTATTGGCATTAACAGTGATTATAATACTCATTAAAAGAAAGGCTACTTAACATTTAACATAAAATAATGGTTTTAAGTAATTTTTTCTTAGGAGTCTTATACCCTTGCAATGACATTCTTCCTTTTTATGCTTGTATGCAATAGAACTATGTTCTTGACAATGTTGTTCTTCCTTCTTTTTCTATGTTTCAATTTCTTCAACTTCTAAATTCTTGACATGAGCCTCCCTGCAGAATATCACATAGTGGAAGTGCTAGAGTGGGATTTGACACATGGCATCGCATGAGAAGCACATTCATGAGGATCAGGCACTTGAAAGCTGCATCCTTCTAGAAATGTTGAGTTATATCACAAGAACATTTAGTCTGCAACATGGCAACTTTGAGGTAGTTGCATGACCTGAAACTTATTCTCCTAAAGATTACTTTGTACTAGGTTTCATCAAAATCAAGATTTACAAAAAAGTAATCAGTAGACACAGAAGCCAAAATACACAAGTATGAAATTCATGCATGTGAAGAAAAGGAAAAAGAGTATTTCAGCTACAACTGTGCTTAAACATGAGTGAAGTGAACTGAAAACTGTAAAGGTCAAAAAGCCATTTCTGAATTACATTTAGGAAGCCAGAAGGTGAACATTTAATAAAAATAAAAATAAAAATACAATCTGCTTCTGCTTTGGTTTCATTTTTTAGTATGTGAAAGTCTTTAACCTAATACCATTCAAATCTTTTTTCGATTCAAACTTTTACTGAGTTTTCATGTCTCATCTTTGATCAACACAGACTCCAGTCTATCTGCTAGGTAGGAAGAGATACAGTGTGAGACAGAATAAAACATACAGTATCAGAAAAAAGAAGCTTTATTACTATGATCCCAAAGATGGTGTAATTCACGTATGAAAGGAAAAAATAAGGCAAGTTTTATGTTACTTACTGCTTGTTTTCTCTTTGAATGCCCAGGGAGAGTTGATTTTCAGAAGATCTTCAGCATTTATGTTAGTTGTCATCTGACTATGTAAATAGTAAGGTAGCTCAGACAAAGAATACTTAAAACAGCTGTATTACTTGGAGTGAGGAGTAGCAATTTACTGACTGGAACATCAGCCTTCAAGGAAATCTTTGCTTATCTGAAAGACTTAGATCTACACAACGTGTGTAACAGTATACTTTTAACATAGAAGAGGGAGATGTCCTTGAAGGCCACAGGAATAAGCATCATGAAGAAAATATTGAGCAGGAAGTGTGCCAGATATGGCCATTTAAATCCAAGAGAACAAAAAAGGAAAGTATATTTTTCTTATAACAATGTGGAGCCTTCTATCCATTCCATCTGCTGAGAGTAAAAGTCAAGATATAGTCAAGAAATTGGCACCCAGATACACAAATCAAGATATTTTTGGCTTAACTTAAGATCTTGGTTTAATTCAAGAAATATTTGGCCCATCAGGGGATTATGGGGACAGCTGCAATGGCAGTCTGTGAATAACCACCTTCTACCTCTCAACAAGATTTCCAATTCTACTGCGAAAACTTTTCACAGTTGTACAATAAAAGAAAATTCCTCCTCCATTTCAAGAACTGAATCACTATGTCCACCTACCTTGAAACTTGGACCTTAAGAAAAAGTTGTGGAATCCCAGCAAGGAAGATATGAAGGAGCACATAAGGTCACTATGTAGCATGAACAGGCATTATACTCCTGAACATCTCAATATGACTTTGCTTGTATTACCACAACCAGATGGACAGAAGACCAGACTTTTTACCCATGAGTAGTGCTTCTGTACATTAGAGAATTTTACCCTCAGCGTAATGACCTGGAAATCTCCATTCACACACTGTCATCTTCTTGTGTGCACAGGATGGAAGCAATATGCATTAGTTTTACTAGACAAAGTTTAACTGAAGAGCTGGTCAGACATGTAGATTACCCTGCTGGTGTCCATGTCAGTTCTCAAAGGCTGCTTGTTCAAACATATGTGATTCGATATCCATTTAAAAACCACTGTAAAATAAAATCTCCAGAGTATACCCCAAACCAGGAACTATTACAGTACTGCACTAAACTAAAGCAAAATGTCACACCTATCAAAACAAAATCAAATCGTTAACTCAAAGAGGTTATATCCTGTGTTAGATTAGTATCGTATCATCAAAGTATTATTCCAAACATTAAGTGTATATATGTATTCCAAAAAGTAAGCTATCTGCATAAAAAACAGGTGACAAAGCTACAATACTTTTAGTCTCTAGGTATATACATATATATATGCAAAGAAAGCAAATTATTAGCCAATGTCAACATCTTTTAGAATAACATCTTTAAGAATCTCTTGTTGGCTTAGGAAAAGGCTCATTAAGTGTAGGAAATAATATCCTGAATAAAAAATCTTTGTCAAGCACCATATCCCAGAGTAATGACTATTTGCTACACTGTGTATGGCCAGGAATAAAGGAAATTATTTACTTTAGGTTCATCATTAGATGTAAAAGTTTGAGGTAAAATAATGGAGCTGTGGAACTAAATCTATGAAAATATGAAAGACAAAGGAAACAATCTCTAGTACTGTTTCATTCTCTAACTGGAAGCAATAAACGTCAGCAAAAAGAAAAACGTGCAATATACAGCCTTACTTTTGAGAATGGTTGTTTCTGCAGCACCATCTTTCTACTTATTTTCAACTCGCTTACACAGATGGCAATAGTGGCAAAAGCATGCATGGGACATAAGTTAAACTGTAATGCAACCCAAAAGTAAGTATAAAACGGAGGCACATTTAACCAGTTCAAAAGAAGGAAAGATAATGTATAAAATATCTTGTAAATCACTAAAGAATTATATATGGGTAGATGTTACAACACTGGACCTAATAACTGATTTACTGAGATACTAGGTCACTAAGGGAACTTGGGGCAAAGGCCAAACAAAGAGAGTGAGGAAGAGGGAGAGTATCAGTGAAAATGTGTCCCTGACTCAGCAAGTCCAGAATCAGGCCAGGCTGGAGAGTGAACAGCAGTCTGACAATGTGAAGAAAAAGCTATCCTGAAACAAAAGATTTTCAGCATTACAGGTCAGAGTTAAAAAAGAACAGCTTCTAATCACAGTGATTGCCAACACAGTATATTGACAAAAGATGGAAGAAATGCAATGGATTCTACAATCTTGCAAGAGTTTGCAAATCCTCAAAGAGTGTGTGAGGCAGGGATTATGAAAATAGGTTATGCTTTGAGTGCACTCAGCAAGCATAAGCCAAAGGGACTGTGAATGTGCTTATAAATCGTTAGGGATTTCCATAAGAATCCTTGCAGAAGGTTAGTAACACAGAGTGTTTAACATCAGTCTTCTTGTTTTTACAGTGTAAGCTTGCAATATTTCCTTTAATAATTTTAATGTGACTTTTAAGAAGGTTGAATCCAATTAAAAAGCATGTATTTAATGGCCTGTCTTTATCTCTGTCTTTCTCTCATATTAAGCAAAAGAAATAAAATTTTAAATGTTCTTTAGAAACTCAAGAAATCAATAAAATGAAGGAAAATAAGGATGAAAGTAAAACTATTAGCACACTTCAGGAGAAAAATCACATACAAAGATAGAAAAGGTGAAATATTTTGCTTGGCAGCTGTACTGAAAAAAAGACTGTGGAAAGATGTGGAAAATTGCTATTAGAATCTGAGTCACCTGTATAGTGACTCAGGGCAAAAGTCATTTTAGTGGGATTTGACAGAAGTGTAAAATGTAAGACACAGATGGTAATTATTCTGCTCTACTTGGCACTGGTGAGGTTTCAGCTGGAATGCTGCTTTTTGGCCACTGAACTACAAGAAATATGTAGACAAAATTGGAATCCGGAGTATGGTAACAAAACTCTTTAGAAGCTTTGAAAATTTCCCCAAAATAGACCCAAAAACCCCTGACTTAATTTGTTCTTGAAAAGACTGAGGAAAAAAACAGATAGCAGCCCTCAGATATCTTAAAGAGAGTATGTTCTATGTCCACAGAGAGTACACAGAGAATAGCATGCCTAAATGGCAACAAGGTGTTTTTTCTATATATGACTGAAAAAAGGTTTCACATGGGTCAAAAAAGTTTAGGTCTATTGATAAAATGTTTGATAGGACAATAAGAACATTGTGATTCTTGCATGTCTACAATTATATATATCAGTTCTAATAAGAGGGTTGAAATTAAAAGTGAGTGAAGGTTCGAAAGGATCAATGTCCATTTCCAACAGCATCCCTTCAGGCTCTATCAGTATTTCACTGCCATTACTAGTAAGGCTGAAATAGTGAACTCCTATGACTATACAGTGATATTGGCATGAACACTACTCCGTTTTATCTGCTAACGTATGGCAAGAGTGCATTTCTTTATTTTTATCACAATAAAGCAAGAGACTCCTATATAAATTCAAGTTCTATGCCCTATCACAACACCCTTGAACTTCTTCCTTGGCTGCTAAATTGTAACCAGAATTCCAAGATTTTATAAATGGTTTTCATATCCAGTCATTCTTTCATTCATTACACTAATGAAAGCGACAGCGAAATATTTCATTCAGTTTTTTACATCACTATTGAGTACCAACCTTTTTCAGCCACAATGTGTGAAAAGTTTTAAATGTGTCAAAGCAGTTTCAAAACAGTTTTGTCTTTCAACCTGGAGTTGAAGCTTCTGGATTAATCCTAATTTTTTTTCAGCTATGTTATAAACCATTATACTTTTTTCTTGCTCCACTAGATCAAGGTCATTAAGTCACAAGAAAATACCAGAGATGTAAGCAGACCTGTTAAGCAGGGTTTCACTTTCATGCTCATATGATAGTTCAAATGAATGTTCAGGAAAAAAAGACTTGCATTTCTGAACACTTTGGAAAATACTGCAAGTATTTTTGATAGCTACCTCATATCAGAATGTGAGGCACACCATCATGTTCACAATCCATATCATTACAGAAAGTTGAAAATACATGTAACTTCATCGGACAAGGTTTGATATGCCAATTCTTTTCATTGCAGTATTCAAAACACTTTTTATATAGCCTGGCATTTTCTTGCTGCCAATGGGTGGGTTTTTTTGAGAACATTACAAAGCTCTTAGGAAATATTAGTGACCATTTTTTTAATTCAGCAAGATTAGCACAGCAAGACTTGTCGCAACTGAATATGCACCATCTGTGAAATTCTGACATACTGGCCCCAGTCCATACCGTTTTCCTGTACAAAACTATTATCCACATTGTATATATATAAATATATATATATATTTGCCCATGCTTAGGTAGGAAAAGGGTGACAAAACAAAGATAGCTTCCAATGGTTCACATTCTAATTCTTACTTAAAATAATAAAGAAAATTATTGACAGTAAAACCTCTATAGTCTCATCTAGCTGCAAAGTAGATTAGAGATTATTTTAACAGTAGCTGAAAACAGTATCTTTTTGGCCATGTCTTGAAAATGTGGTGTACTAGTATTATCTGCAAGAGCTATTAAATTACCTTGTTTGAATACAACTTTTTATCCACCACAGGAATTTCCTCTTTTCTGCTGCAAGGTAGTTACTGGTCTCCTGTGACTTTGATCTTTTCTAATATTCATAATTTGGAGGCTCATACAAAGAGATTATTTGAGCACTTTTGTATTCACAGGAGCAGCTGAACAGAAAATTTTCTTTCATGTTGTCATTTTTTTCCAGTTCATTCAATTTATGCTTGAAGGAATTGTCCCTATTGTCTTTGAAATGAAGGTGCCTTCTTTCAAGGTGGCATCAAAGATCAAATAGTTTCATTTTTCCATTAGCAAATACTTTTAACACAGCTTTGAAATTATTGTTCATCAGTTGACACAGTCTACATAAAGCCCACTTAAACATAATTTGGTCTATATGAGCTAGTTTTCTTTTAAGGTTCTGATACCATTCATCCTTTTACGTGTAATGATAATAGAAGTTGAGAGACTATGTCAGGGTTTTTTTTTTTCTGAACAGTACTTACAGCTAAGTGTTTATCGCTAAAAGACAGTAAAAGTGAAATTTTTTTCTTCACTGTTCCTTTCTTTAGTCACTGGCCCACTGTTAGTCACAAGATGCACAAGCACAGTTTTTGGTAGCTAAACTACTGGACATGACTCAAAATTGATAGCCCTGTTATAATAATAAGAAATATATAATTATCACTATTGGAATACTAAGAATTATGTCTACTGCTGTGATGTCATTGGTGCCAGCCAAATAAAAGAATAAATAGCTGAAGATGTAGAAAACCATGACTATGAACTTTTTGATTCTAACCAATCTCTGTAACTGTACCTCAAAACTGGGACAAAATAATGGTCTCTACTCAAAGCTGTGACAACTGTGTGACAAAACAAGAAGGAACTGCTTTTCTTATCACTGTTGGAATTAAGCTGTTCCATTGGATTGTCCCTTCCCCTCATTTGTCCCAGCAGTTTTCTGTTTTTTAAACCAAAAATAATTAAACAACTTTTTGGACAACATGTCTTCTGAACCCTGGAGGCACATAAATGGTCATTTTTTAAACTGCAGGATATATTCATACCAATTTGAGATGTGATCAGCAGAACTATAGAACATCTTGTATAATTTCAGCAAATTTCAGGTAGCTAATTTTTTATTAATCTTCTACAGATTCCTAAGAAATAGTCAATGGATTTTTTAGATCAGTTAACAACAGTTTGAAAACTACACGATTGTATGAACCTTTAAAGTAACCTCCAGTTCTACCTTTTTATAATTCTATTATCAACATTCCCCTAAGTTAGCTTTACTGGAAGACGTGACAGCAAAAAAAGTGACTGCCTGCGAGTCAAAACTTGTTTTGCAGGATATGATAGGTTTAATATAGTAATGTCTGAGAGTAAGCTTAGATTACTCAACATGACTTCAAATAATATGGCATGAAGTCTGGGTCTAGACATATAGCCTACATAGTATGGGCTCCTGGAAATCAGTGTCAAAATAATAAACAGATATTGAAAGCCTGCAGGGTGAAGTAGTAAGGTATTTAGTGTCATTACCTTGCAGGAAGAGCACCAAAGACTCACTGATTGACACCTACTGACATTTGAGATCAAGAATACCTGTAATGTGAGAAATTGTGTTAGCTGAACTGGAAATTTACAGATGTTTAAAAATAAAGCTGAAGACAAACAGAAGTGTCAGTATAATGTGGGGCGCCAGAGGCTGCCACACACATGATTTATATTCAGTATGAGGCACAACATCAGTATTACCATATGAAGTTGTCCGACTGTCTTATGAAATGGCCACCAAAAAAAGCACATAATAAGGAGAAGTAGAGGAAATATGCTTCAGTTTCCAAAAGGCAGGAAAAGAAAGGTTGCAGGTAAGAGGGCAATAAATTGCTATATATTCTTATAGCAATCCATAAAAACAACATACTTTGCATTATATGTGTCTACTATTCCACAATATAGCAGAAATCCATGAAATAATTCTGTGACTATATATTACATAAAGCATAGCTACAGAGCCAATTGCATAGTTTCTCCCTTGGAAGAAATTCTTATGTGGGACTAACCCTTCCTTCTGCAGTTCTGATACATAGTTTAGCAAAAGACTATTAAAAAAAAAAAATCAGCAATTATTATTTGTAGAAGATAAGCTCTGATTTCTCAGGACTTCTCAGTACAGAGTACAAAAATCACTTGAATAATTTTATGACCAAATTGTTTATCTATGAAACTCTCATTACAAATATTAATCTTTGTGAAATTCTGAGTACTCATATCTATGTATACATATATATGTGTATATATATACACACATACATACATATATACATATTTGACAAACCTATGTGTACTTATTATCCATATTATCCGTATGTACCTCATAGATACATTTTTTTACACCTAAATTGGTAAATTTTTAGAACTTTATAGTTTAATAAGAAATAATAAGGGAATTAAATTATTTCTATCTGAAATTTCTAAGTTATTTCTTTATGCCATGCAATGAACAGACAATATCTGCCACATCCAGAATAGTCTCCAATAACTGCAAAATAGTCACATTCCTGAATTTTAAAATAAAACAGGGTCAAGACACAACTTGGAATCTATCAAGTTCTAAGATAGTCATACTTAGCATGGTGGCAACTTAGCAAATACTTACTCATTTGAGTAGTTTAAGAAGCATAATTTCATATACCATAGAGACTAACAAGTATGTCCAACCTCTAAAATATAAGAAAGGAGCCACAGTGAAGAAACTGGCATGACTTTCATAGGTTAGGAGATCTTGAGGTGTAATGGAGGACAGGGAAGGGTAGGATGTCAGAGCTTTATTACGGGATTAACCAAAACCCACTGGAATTCTTGTTTATTTCCTTGAAACTCAGCCCTTATCATTCCAGCTCTGTGCTCTTCTGTGCTTCACGCTGTGCCTCTGCTTCTCAAGGCCTCTGCTATCATACCAGGTCTGTATTTCTCTATGCTACATCATTATTTTAGTGTCATATGTATCTCATTCTACACAGAAAAACTGCTTTATCTATATAAAAATATGGGTGGACCATACAAAGAGAAATAAAAGTAAAACAAATTAGCTGTGGACACCTTGACAATTAGAGAAATTGCTTTCACAGAGAAATCAAGTAAAACAAAGCTACAGGCAGGTCAAGAAAAGTTCAGACAGAGCAAGCCTGACAAGCCTCAGTCCTGAGGCCCTCAAAAATCAATAAAAAGTTTATGGTCTGTTTCTAGCGATGGCACTATGGTCCTGTATTCTGTAATACAGAATTTTGTTCTACTGTCTGCTTGTTTATTTCTGTTTCTACCCACTTGCCAAGTCTGTTCTATCTGATCCTTTTTCTCATGAATCATACATTGAGTAGGGGTAGCAATTTGCAGAAAGAATGTCACAGTGTATAAATATTTGTTTTTATCAACAAAGCCTATGGGTGTAACAATGTCAATCCAACATTCATTATGTTTGGTAGCACACTTTTAAAGCTATGTGCCATATGTTCCCTTCCATTAAAGAGACAGGGAAATTCCACTAATCGAATGCAAATCAGGGTAGGGTATAATCATAGTAAGCCTGCAAAAAGCAGCAAGTGACACCAGGTGAGAAGTGACTGCCTTGAATATATAGTATCCTTACCAGTATTCATCCCAGGGTAACACCATGTGGTGGCTTGTCTAAAGAGGAAAATATGAATAGCTGGAGAAGGAAAAAGGCATAAAATATCACCTGGGAGGCCAGAGTCTGTCATGCCAGCTTTACTGCCAGTGTTGGAAAGACAGGGAAGGGTAGAAATTCAGATCTTTTTCACAGGGTTAACTAAACAACACTGGAATTTCTTTTGTTTATTTCCTTGCAACTCATTCCTTGAGTAGTTTTCCTTCTATGGGGTCCTTCAGCTGTAGGTCTTTTGCTTTCAGAGCAATAGTACAGTGGAATTCCTAGAAGATACACTGCAGGAGGTTTTATTTTGTACTCAAATAATACAAAACTTCAGTTTTACTTTGAAGAAGTACAGAAATCTGCATGTACTTTCAGTGAAACTTTCTTGAAACCAATAAAATACATTTCCCCTGTAACTAAACACTTTATTAGAAGTATGAAGTATTAACTTCACAACCTCAATATTTGGAGAGTTTTCCTAGCATACAATCTAAATCACTGTTTACTTCAGTTTCATTCATTTTTTATGTTGTTTGTTTGTGAAGGGTTGTCCTTACCACAGTGGCCATTGAGGTGATTATTCCTTTGTATCCTGTTTTACATTTTGTAAAATTGTAGCCATAACTTTTCTTATCTAGACTCAAAAAATTAAATTCTTCCTTTGTTTCTTATAAATCCAATATTCTTTTCATATTGTCGCACTACTGTAGGCTGTTTTTTTGTGATATCATATTGGTAATATCTGAAATTAAATGGTGTTCTACAAAAAGTATCATCCATGCTTAAAAGAATAAAATAGCATCTTCCTGCTGTCTTATATAAGGTTGCTTCTTGCCAAACTATTGCCTTTCTGTGAAGAATATGTGTCGTTTCACAGGAAAAACTGCTCAGCTACTGTGGTTTAAATCAAATTTAAGAAACAGGCCATCCTCATGTGCCAAAAGATGAGCTGGTGAGGAAGACTGGCCTGGCTGAAGAGAGAGATTTGGCTGGAACTCAGGGAAAAAAAGAGAGTTTATGACCTTTGGAAGAAGGGTCAGGCAACTCAGGAGGACTACAAAGATGTTGTGAGGCTATGCAGGGAGAAAATTAGAAGGGTTAAAGCCCAGCTAGAACTTAGTCTGGCTACTGTGGTAAAAGACAATTAAAAAAGTTTCTATAAATACATTAACAATGAAAGGAGGACTGTGACAGTGTGCTCCCCGCCCAACTGACCTTTATCTCCCAGGATGGTCTTAATGGATGCTAGTCATGATAGCTGCTTCCCACTCAAAGTGCATCCAGCGGGTTCCAGATAACTGGATCCAGTGGAGCCAGATAACAACATAATAGCCAAGGGCTATTGTGAGCAATGTGCCCACCTAACCACAGTGATTGGTATGCAAATATGACTGAGTCAATCATCTTACTTCTATAAATAGTGAGCAGCCCAGGAGCCCTTTGAGCTCTCTTGCATGGCAGCGGGCTGCACGACAGGTTCTCCCTTTGAGTAGGGACACATCTTAAGGTTACTTTCCCCCTGAGTAGGGACGCCTCTCAAGTTTACTCCTCGAGGTTGAGAGATGCCTTGCCGCAACAGATACTCGGTAAGTGACTAATAGCATGCTAAACTTTGAAATCTTAGCTAAGTGATATAAAGGATTGATTGTGCATATATAATCCTTTAGACATAAAACATTGACCAAGTCTGGGACTACGATTGGATCCAGCTGCACCTAGACTCCTCTCTGAGAAGGCGTTTAGCAAGCAAGGAGTCCTTTCTGAACCTCATGGCTCAACGGGAGGGTCTCCCTGACGGTTTTGTCTGATCCTGGCA
>NW_008824475.1:4592839-4633599 GCF_000699105.1 Pygoscelis adeliae
TTTATCAATGATCTGGACGAGGGGATCGAGTGCACCCTCAGTCAGTTTGCAGACAACACCAAGTTGGGTGGCAGTGTTGATCTGCTCGAGGGTAGGAAGGCTCTGCAGAGGGTCCTGGACAGGCTGGATCGATGGGCCCAGGCCGACTGTATGAGATTCAACAAGGCCAAGTGCCGGGTCCTGCACTTTGGCCACAACAACCCCATGCAGCGCTACAGGCTTGGGGAAGAATGGCTGGAAAGCTGCCTGGCAGAAAAGGACCTGGGGGTGTTGGTTGACAGCCAGCTGAATATGAGCAGAGGCCATGATGCCCTAGGGAGACTCTGACAGCACCAGAACATGTTCTTACTGCTGCTTTGTTTCCGTTCCTCTCTCTTGACACTACTAAACATTTTTCTGCTTCTGTTTTTTGCGGGGTTTTTTTTGGGGGGGTTGGTTTTGTTTTATTTTTTGAGAGCTGATTCCTTCTTTGTTTAAAAAGTCCCCTGGTAAATCCTCGTTACTGCATCCTTGTATGGTAATAATTTGTAGCTTCTTTTTTAGCATCCTCCACTTTTGGCAAACACCATCAGGACAGAAAGTTTTGGGTGCTATATACAAATGCACTGTGTAGACTTGCATTCCCATTGTATCATCTGTTGTTATCCAGGCCATTTTCCCAAGAAGGGAGGATGCGCAGCCATCCCCACAGTATGAACTGCTGTTTCATGGTTGGCTCATGGTCCTTTTCAGGCCTCTTATTCTCCAGCTCATACTTTTGATTTTATTTCTCTTGAAATATTGTGGGCTTTAGCACTGTTACTAGATTTTGTCTTAATTTTAGACCGGCCTTTTAGTTTGTCATGGTCATTGTGCATTTTAATCCTGCCCTGCTTCTTGCCTTGGTGTATGAGGAGACACAGCTAGCTTAGTGTCATCCATAAATTTTATATAAAACCTCCAAAGTACCCTCTCTGAAATGCCCAATTGACTTAATCAGGAAATGTTGACAAAGAACAATTTTTAAACCAAACGTGCACCATCCTCCAATCATTACTTCTAGTTTTCATTTCCATAGTTTCAGGCCATTAACACCATCCAGTTTCTATATTTGCCTCCATGCAGTTTTCCACAGAACTGTTTCTTCTAATACATTAATTTGCTTCAATGATATATTTGCAAACAGTGTATAAAATATTTTTTGTTGAAATAACTGACTGATTAGAAAGCGCATATTTTTGGGGGCTCTAACTGTATCAGTGTATGTATTAGAACAGCCTTTTTCACTAGCAGAAAATCTCATTACTGAATTCTCTAATATTTTTCCATAAATCAGTATGTGCAATAGAGGCCTATAGGAAAGTAAAGATTGAGTCTCATTAAAGCTCTTTCTAAGAAATATGACAGAACTTAATTATTTTCCTTCAGGTTCCCTGAATAGTAAAATCTGTCCAGATCATACTCCTCTTAAAAATTTCAAACTCTGAGAAAGGAACCTGCTGTATTTTTTAGTCCTAATTAATAGTTTGGGGATATTTTAGTGTGTTCCTGGTTCAAATTTTTTTTTTTTTTTTTTTGGTTACAAAATGAAATTGATAATTTTTTTTTTAATTACATGAACATGGAAAACTATAAAATATGGGAGTAAATATAAAAGGATAAATTAGCATCAGTATTGTGTTATCATTCAGACTATCATTTGTTATTCTGATGTGCAATTTGTGTAGTAAGAATGCAACTGAACAATAAATTAAAGCTTTTACTGATCATCTATTACCTATATTATGAACTAAAGATAACTCTTCATAATGCTTTATAAAGACTTTTCAAATATACATAAATAAAAATAATAAGAATAATTTATAATAATAATTTCACTTGTTGATGCTCAATGCAGTACAGAAAAACACAAATGAAGGCATAGCCAATCCTCTTAGATGAGAAAAATGATAGTCCAAAATTGAGGCAGCAGTTTTCTGGATCAAACTAATTACTGATTTATATAGTCACACCTTCATATCTCTAACTGGCATTTCACTTGCTTCAATGGAAAATGCATGCAATTATTATGCACATAATTCCTAGAATACATAAGGTTAGTTTTACAAAAATTGCTATGTATAATTTAAGTAATATTTAAGCTTATCTATATTTGCAATCACATTGTGTTAATATGTGTGTTTGTGTATATATTTTATGGTTGTTTCTTTGTACAGTTTTCATTCTTAAATGCAACAGTATTGGGAAGAATAACAGAGAAAAAGAAAAGTAAATCAAGTTTGCATTAGAACTCATGTAAGAACGAGGCGAATAATAAGTTGTTTTATCCCATGAATTAGTCTAGATGAGTAGTAAGTTATTCTAATACAATTTCCCATTCGCTGCATTTATTTTCTGAGATTATTAAAAAGAGAATGATGTTAAAAAACTTATCCTTTTTTAGTTTAACTTAATTTCTTATTTATTATGTTCTTTTAGGTGCCATTGCTGTTAACTATTTCACCTCCAAGAAATTTCAACCTGTATAATGATCATATTCTGAGTTGTGACTTGCACTGTAACATACAGGCAACATTATATTCACTGCAAGGTTAGTTAGTTGAACTAAAACTGTCTAAGGGCAAGAAGAGTCAGGAAGATAGCCATTGAATGAATTCAAGAGAAAGAGAAATCATCCACCCAGATACTTCACTTTCCTTTCAGTGTAAGAGAGTTTATACTCACTATTCAGTACGGTATGTTTGCTATCATTTAATCTGGTCTAATTTTATTTCTCTTAAAGTGATGTGAATAAGAATTTCCACTCAAAGGAAACCCACCTGTGGAAAAGGTTAGATTATGATGATGGTTGGGCAAAAGCAAGGAACCTACTTCCTGAAGCACCCAAATACTCTAATCAGTCTAGCCATTATTTCTTCTGATATTTCCAGCTTGTAAAAGGAAACTGATTTACAACTTTTTTCCACTCCACACATTTCACTTTTGAACTTAAAAAAAACCCCAAAAAACAACTTTTATTTGCTTTTGTCTTCAACCAACCCTGCCCCTCAAATTGTTTAATATTTATCTCCTTCTGGTACTCCTTGCATGAGAAAAATGAGATTCTTTGGAAGTTGTTTTAGATAATAGTGTACATGTTGTTTCAGACAGTGGTGTAAGGAGGAGGTGCAGAAGAAGATGCATAAGTTTGGGAATGTTTAGGCCATTCTGTGACAAAATTAACCTCTCTTGTTTAGTAGATACAGCTGAAGCATTCAAAAATAAGAGAAATGGTGTAGTGTTTCCATATTTAATATTGGAACTGTGTTAAGATCATCAGATTAAGATCATTGTTTTGGAAATACCTCTTACGCTATTGTAAATGAGGACTAAAAACTTCTATCCTCCTTTCAGTAATAAAGATTTTTTCCTAGACGTGGTGAGCTGAGACTTGAGTGTGCCACTGGCCATGGTGAGAATATGATTCAGTATTTGGAAGGGAAGAGGAAATCAGTCCTTATTGACACAGTAAAAGTGTTGAAATTTATCAGAACTTTGACTGAGAGGGTAACCTTTTGTAGACTTTTATTAAGTACATTATTTTAACTACTTCCAGGTTAACTTGTCCACATTAAACTAATAGTTATTGTAAATAGATAATTTTATTCTTTCAGAGAAACTGGGAAAAACTCTTCAAACTTTCTCCCTTTCTCTTAATTTGGATTGCATACACCTAACAGACTGCTATACCATGCAGATTAAAAATGTCTTTCCTGAACCAAAAAACAAAAGACTGGAGAAAAATCAGGGAACAGCAATAGTTCTTTTGTTTCAATGAAAAAAGACATGGATATTTTCTGCATTTTATCATGTTGAAATACATACTAAATCATTAATTGTACATTCTTGTTTCTTTATGGCACATTACACAATGGTGTAACAGACTGCAAATTACACTACGTATTTGCAACACATACCAAATGTTACTAAACTGAGACTTAGACTGAGAACAATAAATTGAGATGTAAGTCAGTGCAAATAGGTAGACTGTGAGATCAAACTCAACTTCTAATTTCCTATTTGCCCCAGAAACTAATGTACTTTAAAAATTGGTTGAATAGATCTATCTGAAACAATATTTCTAATGTGTTTAAGAAAGAGGGTAGGGGAAAGATTAAAATTGTTAACTGTGCATTTTGAAAATTAGCCTTTAAGTTTGATATTGAGCAGGCTTTGACCTGACCTTTCAGAGACCCATTTGTGTTGGATGCCTGGGTTTCATATATGGTTTATTATTCCTTCAAAGGCAGCAGTTACATTTAAGATTTCTAGTCTGACTTTAGTCCATAACCTATTTCATTGGTGAATCATATGTTGTTTCACTGCAATAGCATTCATAAAGTGAGGAGTAATTGCCAATCGAATGTTTTCAGTGGCTAATGGTCATTTTTGTTGGTTTAATCTCAAGTAGAAATAGAGTAATTAACATCTGAACACATTAGCCATTTACTAGTAAACAATTTTAAGAGGACCTGTGTTGCACTGATAATTCTCAGATGAATAAATGAAATGAAAACAAGGGATTTTGCAAATAGGTTTCATATTAGACATTTTAGACTATATTGAATGTTAATTAATTTTATGTCTCACCATTGTACTTTGGTAGGACTTGAGTGGCTTATTGTAGATTCTAAATGGCTCCAGGTGCTATGGGCACTGTTCTGTCACGTGATTTTTAAATTTTTTTTCTAAAACCTTTGCAATACTTGGTATGTGTTAGGCATCTGGAGAGGAAGCAGGGAAATTTTATGTGTAGACATGACCAAAAATAATTGGGTAAACTCTGCATACCACTGCAGAATAATTTCCCAAAAAGAGCACCCTCAGAAGGATTCTCTTGTCAAGTTACTTATTTTCCTGCTTCCACTAATACACCTGAAAATTCAGTTGCTTGATGGTCTGAAATCATGAGGTACAGTTTAATATTTTTCTGTTCTTCAGCTCTCTTTACTCATTCATTTCCAACTGCTCTGAGGTGTATGACCTGGGATGCAGTGTCCTCATTACCATTTATGCTAAATGCTAAGATTTAGATATCTGCTCACAGGTATTCACTGAGGTTTTTTTCTCCTATTTATCTACCTGTCTATCCACCTATCCCATATGTGATTGTATATTTCCCTCTTATGCACAGTATTTGTGAATGAATGTTCTGAAGACTGATAATACAGAGGTTTTATATTGGCTGTGTATCCTTAACAAATTAAGCTAGGATAATCTGGATACACTCAGGGGAGAAAAGAATTAAGAGGCCTTTAGTTTGACCATTAGTCCCTCTCCCATTTTCTTGTTCTTGTGCTTGGACTATGTGAGGAATGAAAGTGAGAGTGTGGCTACAACTCTGCTCAACAGCTATGCTGCCTCTCTGTTTCAACAGCCCCCCATTTCATCCAAGTCTGGTTTTGCCATGCAGTACAGACAGCAATCCCTATGTCGAGAGGGCTCCTCTCTTCTAAATCAAACTTGGGCTGCACGTGGCATTTAAAATATTTTTCTAAGCACAGGTGTTTCCAAAATGATTTAATCTTAAAAGTTGTCCCTTTTAAACAATTAAAACTGGATAGATTAGCAGTTTGTTTGAAAGAACTCCCAGACTGAGTACATAGAATAATCAAAAAAGAAATGTTCAAGCAAAAGAGAAGGAAATCCATGACTGATATCCACTGTCACCAAAGAGTAGCAGAAAGGAAAATGTTTCAGTCTTGAAGTTCACAGATCATTTAGTGCCGTCTATGTCAAAACCAATTATTTGAACTTCATCCTGTAGTAAATATTCAGCTAGTGCAAATGGTTTTGTAACAATATAAGGTACTAATGTGCCGAGCAAAAAGTTCACTTATAAGGCATGATGATGCAGGAAGTATAGTTGCAGTTACCTGATGAATATCAAGCATGCCCTGGTGTACATATGCTTTCTATCCAAAATTTGTATGATGATACTTTTAGGCATTACCATTAGCTCATTGCATGGTATCAGAATCAAAAAGAAAGAAAAAATTGCCTGTCTTGTTGAAGTACTGTGATGAAGAATGTTATGTTTATTAGAGATCTTTGCCACCATGAGGAATTTGCCAAGGGACATGTAAGGGTGTTTTCTTGATCTGACAGCACATTTTCAGGTTTAATGGCAATCCGTAAAATTATTTACCCAGCTAACAAATAAAGCCAAAATCATAAATGTTTTGCCAGGCAATAGAAAGATTACTAGTGTCTCTCTGAGATCATTTCAGGACTTTGGGATTGTACTACCCTCTCATACAGAACATTATTGCAAGTTTATTGTATAGGAAAGTACAAAGTGACACTTCATAGACACGTATGACCAGCAAGATGTGCAGAACTGAGCTGAAAAACATTTGATAAAGGTGCTGAACAGGAAAGTTATACTTATCATTTATTAAGATACATTTTTTCCTGTATTTTTCCAACAGTTTGCTATTCTCCTTTTCCCTATATTTTCTTTGCTCTTAGTGTTTGTGAGTGCACAAAACCTAATCTTAAAACCACAAACTTTAAATGTCTAGTAATTCAGATATGGACTGAAGTAGGATGTAATTTAAAATCCTCTCTTGGGAACAAAATTTCTAGTTACTATTAGCTATCTGTCAGAAAAAAAAAAAGTTAGACTACTCAGACCTAATCATATCTTTCATGCTGAACCTAAATTAGATAAAAGCATTATTTAGTACATTGATTTAAACACCTAACTCAATTATAGCTCAGGGTATAGGAGACAACAGAATACAATAAAAAGTGTGAAGGTAGATGGATGGGACAGGAAAAAGATTTGGAAGGATATGGGAGCTGAAAAGATACAGTTTATGTATATCTATGATGATTTGTGAATAGAGGAAGTAGAAAGGTAGACACTAGTTTAAATCTGATTGTGTGATAAGACAGGAGCTAGCAATTTTCCAGTGAATGCTTGTGCTACAGGAATGTAGCATGGATGAAATTGCAAGGATGCGGAACAAGAGACATCAATAGCACTTAACAATAGAGCAGCTTGAGACACTGTAACAGCAAATTGAGACAGATCTTCCATGGTAGGTAACAGCACTATTACCAAAGCATTCAAAATGTCTTCTCCATAGGGTCTTAAGAATGTTTTTCTAGGAAAGAAAATAAAAAAATTGTGAAGGTCTGCTTTTTGTTTTAATCAGCAGTCCTTCATTTTTCTCTCCTTCTCTGTCTCTCACTCTTTATATCAGCCTCAGCTGACAGAAATCAGCATGAGAAATATATTTCAGCAGTCTTAGTTCCACTATGTCATGTCGTTCTTTCACTGGAAATTTTTTACAACAGAAAAATTTGCATGACTGTTCAAAAAGAATTAATTTGAATCACCAACACACTGACTGAACTCATTCAAACAACTGATGAAATCAAACTATATATTGTTATTCACTTATCTGTATTCCAGTAACAATGTTGTTTAGCTTCTAATTTTTGCTAATACATTTAGGTCCATTTCAATTAATCAGTTAAATATCATCTAAAATAATTTGAAAAGCTTCCAGCTAAGCTGAACAGATTCCTGTTTAATCAAGAATGCTGGAAATGCTTTCTCCTTTGTTCCCCAATGGGGACTTACCAGATACGTGTTCTGTTGAACCCAGCAGTATGTGATGTTATAAATACATAGATTGCTACTATTTTAAAATCTAATATTCTTTAACCTTTTAAAGATTTTTTTGTATTACCTAGATGTCTATCACTACCAGATGCAAAGTCCCAAACTCTCAGGAATCAGCACTGCTGACTGCACATATTCTAGGACAATGTACCTAATATGCAGCATGTGTAGTTCATTCTGGTATAAAGTAGAACAAATAGGAACAAACTTTGTAGTCATTAAACAAAAATATAGGACAGGATTTGTGACAGAGATATTCAGGTAGCAGTCTGATAGTTTCTGCTTTGCAGGAAGGGTATGACCATGCCTGTTCTTAAGGCTCCTTGGATTTGGCTAGAGGGATTAGATACACAGCAAAGTGTGAACTGAGATGGCCAGCCTCAAACAGAACGCACGTAAGCCCATATCAGTATCACCCAAAATTACAAAGAGAGTAGGTCATACAACTGGAGTTGTTTTCTGCTAGTTGTCTGTCTCTCTGGGTGAAATAACTGCCAAGACAGAAAACCCAATTAGGAAATAGGGAGGATAGAGAAGAAAGCATCAGGTGTGAGAAGCTGCAGTGGAGCAGGGTTGATAGGGAGAGGAAAATTGAATATCTCTGCTCCAGAACTGACAGCAGAAAATGGTGTGTTTGTGAGGCCTCCGCGTTCTTCAAATGTGGATAACTACAGGTCTGTGACACACTATAAAAGTAGATTTAGAGAAATTAATAGGGATAGTGATGTATATAATGGTAGTCTAAAGAGATAATGGGGAGAGGGGTGAGCTGGGGGGATTTTTTTATTTAAGCGATTGATATAGTTGAAAAAAATGGACAAACTTCTGTTATACAAAATTAAAATATGACCACTCTTCAAAAAAGTTTTCTTTCAGAGACTATGTGGAGGTTTTGTTCATTACTTGGTTTTGACCTGAAAATAGATGATACAGAACATCTCAGTCTTGTTTTTAACCGGTGCCATAACATTTTAACTGTGCACACTTGAACAGAGAGGTATAATAGAGCCTTTTGAAATACTCTTGTGACACACATGGATAAATTACAGTTGCAGCAGCTCTCCTGATCAATATACCTTATGATAAAAGCATCATTCATGCCACATAAGTCTGTATTTAACAATGTGATAGAGTAAAAAGGAGCAAGAAGTATATACCTGAATCCTAAATATTTCATCTTTAACTAAAAAGGTATACTAGGTCTGTCTCTTATAAGCACACATTACAGGAGCCTGTTGTGGAAGTGGTAGTGGTCTCAGTGCTGCCTGCTGATGACATATAGTATAGGTGATAAAACCTTATGACATCATTAGGAAATGCTCATGAGGAAAAACTCTTGAATAGATCATGTTATCTTCTTTCATGTTTTTCCAATACAGTGTAAAGGAACAGATGACTACCAGCAGTAAAATGAAGTCATAGGAACACTTATTTTAAAACAATTAAATATGAGAACCTGTTTACAGAAACAAATCAGGTTCACAACAAAATCACATTATCTTGGTCTTTCTGAATTATATGGCATCTTTTTATTCAGCCTATGCTCAGCTATAACCTTTAGCGATTCTAAGTAAACAGTGTAATGAAAAAATATAGATATATTTGCTTGAAGACTGCTGAAAATATATACTTAAAGATATTTTCACTAACTAACTTGCCTCAACTTTTTTTTCAAAAATAATATAAAAATGGACCTTCTATTCTTTGTTTTCCCCTAATTTTAGGTTCTTTATTTATCTTTAAATTCTACATAATTCACATGGTAACTTCCTGAATATTATTCTTAAAGTCCATTGACATTTTGGATAAATTTTCGTAGGTATAGATGGATTCACATTTAAATCCTAGACAGGGAAAACCCCAGTTCAGTAGGAAATATTGATTCTGTATTTTTTTTAAAAATACTTAAGCAGGGATGTCTCAAATTTCTTTAAATGTGAATTAAAATTTGTGTCCTATTTACTCAGAAACTTTGGGAAAGGTGGCTGCAGATATAAACACAGATACTTCAAATGTGTGTATATGTCATTTGCTTACTTCAGAATGTGTGTCATTATTAAAAAAGGACATAATAACATAGATACATATTCAACGCATCTATATATGACATCTAACTTTATGTAGACTACCCTAATATGTGTACTTCTTATAATTAAAAAAGGCATTTAAGGAATGATAAACAATCTAAGTAGTAATCTGACTTTGCCCATTGTTGTAAAATAAAAATATCCAGAATAATAGCATTCTACAGGTGGACACAGCATAGAAAGAAGGCATTGTTTTACAGTGAAAACTGACCTGTAATAATAAAAATAAAGGTTGTGTTCTGCTACCATACCTCATGTTGAGTGGAATTATTCTTCCAACAGTGGTGTAGTTGAAAGTATATCAAATATGGATGATAATTTAATACTTACTCACATAAAAACATATCAATTTATAATTTTTGCTAAGGGCAAAAACCATAATGACAACCAAAGAACTAAAATTTCTATTTGATGGACCTATACAATGACTTCTTAACTCACAATGTGTTTTAATATCATAGGAATTGTGGTTTCATGACACAGGAATTTTACCAGTTATAGATCTAAATACAAAATAAAATGGATTATTTTAATTTTATTTAGATAATATAAATTCTTTCTTGTGTTTAAGTGGCCCAGCAGAAAATTTCTCCTTTTTATATAATGCAGAGAGAAAAGAAAATACAATGATCGTGTTTGATATCATTATGGATGAATCTGTATAACTACAGGTTGAAATCTGTCAGTCCTGCACTAATGAGACAAAAGACTGTTTGCAATGAAGATGCTGTTAAAAGCAAAAATGAGTGCTGCAATGGCCTTTTAGCTCTAATTGTGTTATGCTGACATTTGGTGTAATTATCTGCAGTTGAGTATAATTTTATCTTTCATGCCACTCAAAGAAATTCTGGAGTAAATTGAGGTAGCTCTCTGTTTTCAGATGAATTTGATCACTTTATTTTACCCCAGTCTCAGAATTTAGTTAGAGAGGTCTGAAACCCAGTATTTATCATAATCTGCTTCATTTGTTCAGTCCCCATGTGGCAATACCAATTAGAATTTTATCAAAGTCATCCTTACAGCAATAATGATAATCCTTTAGCATCTATCTGGATTAGGTCTCTGTTTTATTCTACTAATGAATACTCTAGAGGGGTCTGGGCAATTTTACAGAACAAATTAACCTTACAGCATAGCCATTTAAAGTGTTCATTATACTGGACACCTGCAAAGTGTACTGGGCTTAAATGTAATTTAATAGACCCTTCTAGGCCTGTTTTAAAGTATCCTGAAGTGAGTATGAGGATGATATTTAAATTATGATGGTTAGAATGTTTTTTTCTAGCATTTTCAATAAATATCAGATGTGCTATATATGAAATATCAGTTTTGGAGTAGATCAAACATCATATAATTACTACTTTTGAAATTTAAAATGAAAACTTTCAAAACACTGAAATCTGGAATGAATTTGTCTCTTCAATTCCATCTTTGTGTATAGCATGCTTAAAATGAATGTCCTACATGTGATACATTTTGTTTCTTATTCAAAGACTCCTATTATTGCAAAAATATATTAACGGTAATTCTGAAATAGGTCTATAATGGAAAGGGACTGGGGAAGAGAGGGCACAAGTGCGGAGGGAAATGGAGAAGCTAATTGGTATTCTCTGTTTTCAACTATTCGTATCCCCAAGCCTCTCTAAATTAAAAAAAAGTCAGAGTCTCTTCATTATCTCATTATGCTACAATTATAACATACTCCAGTGCCAAGGCCCAAGAGTGATTCATTTAAATTGTTCATCAATCTAAACTTTTGCCTCTAGAACTAAATGCAAACCCAATCTGAACACACCAGACACTGCTTGCATGGCTATTACTGTCATACTAATTCAACAGGCAAATACTTTGGTCTTTATTAACAGTCACAAAATATATACTTTATATATACAGACTTTATATTTGAATATTTTGTCAGCTTCTAAAATCATGAACAGCTTTTTTCAGATATGACCAAACTGTGGTCCTTCCATGTTATAAAACTTGCTGGCAACACTATATTGCAGGAAGACTTGCTGCATCCTTGGCTAGAATGAGACAGAAAATGCAAGCAAAACCCAAAAGCAAGCAGCTTTGCATATCTTCTTAATTTATTTCAGAGCAGAAATACTTAAGCAAAAATGTAAGTATATATTTAGGTGTGGAAGCATATATGTAAAATTAAGTCAGTAAGTGTTTTTCTCATTGAAATGCCAAATAAGCTGCTGTGGTAGAAGACAGTGACAAAACTGAAAGCACAGAGGATGCTAGGTTTTCTAAATTCAGAAGGCACAGGTGGGCAAACAGTGGAATGCCAGGACTGAGAATTTCTGAAAAAAACTTATACAGTTATTGTAAAAACTCTGTTGGCATTTTT
The DNA here is from genome assembly GCF_000699105.1 of Pygoscelis adeliae. Taxonomy (NCBI): domain Eukaryota; kingdom Metazoa; phylum Chordata; class Aves; order Sphenisciformes; family Spheniscidae; genus Pygoscelis; species Pygoscelis adeliae. Next base: position 4,604,937 of record NW_008824475.1, read on the forward strand.
GCTTAGGCCTGAAAAAAACCTACTTTGATCTCACAAAGGTTTTCTTCACCGTTAACAAATTCTCAAACTTTTGTTTATATGAACAATATAAATTTTCCCTGTGTTCTCTTTTTTCCTTTTTTTAATGTGCTACATATTTTCAAGTACATTTTAGCTATGAATTGATATCTATTAATCTATGTCTACTGTTCACAGTAGACACAGGGGTTTTTTCAGTACATTCTAAAAGATTGTTTGCTTCCTCTGCTGCTGCTGAAATCATGAAACTGTTCTTACTTCTTTGATCCACCCAACTCACAATGATGCACCAGCCACTATTCTGCAAAGCAAAAATGTACAGAAATCTGTTGCTAAGAAGATCTGGAGTTTCAGTCAAGATTATACTTATCTGTAAGCCCTTTTGTGACTAATGTGATATGCATGTAAAGTCCTAATATAGACACAGCTGAGTTAGCTCAGGTACTGTGACATGCAAATTAGACTAGCATGAAGATGAGACAGCTGTGAAATGGTTGTGAGTGCTGTGTAGATATGTCACGGGGGGGACTTAGAGTGGAGTTACAGCAAGAAAAGAACCACATCACTCAGTGACATAATCTGAAATTTACTTACTAAGCAGGATGGTTTTAGTGGGTGGATAGCAATGTCTATTATAAAGTTTCTAGTATAAGATTTCTATTTTACAACTCACACATAACTTGCCAAGGCTCATGTCTCTCCAGTCCAGTTTAGACAGCCAGTGTAGACCCAGCGAAACAGCATCTTGCTGCTCAACATGTTTGAGTCCTGGTTAGTATCCCGGCCCCTACGTGTTGCCACTACTGGGGCTGGATGTCCATGCATAGATCCCTTTTCCCTCCACCCCCAGGGGGCTATTGTCTTAAAAATAGATTTCTTTTTACCAATGGTCTTGCTAGTCTTATAGCTCCAGGCCAATTTCTTTGGCTTTCCCTGTATCTAAAGCCAACTAGTGGTTGTTTTCCAAGTGATTATCACCTTCTGGTTTCCTATGCAAATGCTCTACGAAGATGTTAAGTCCTGTGTTTCTATGCTTTCTCAGCTCATAGCAGAGTACAGTGTGCCTTTACAGTTAGAAATGGACAGATGTGATCTCAGCCTCATTTTATTGCATGATGCTTTCAGGAAGTTTTTAGTCCACAACAAACCATATAACAAAGACCTAATCAAAAGTGGAAAGCAACCGAACCCCTCTTTATACCACAGTTGATCTATATATTTTCTGTAATAGAAGTGGTCTCATACACATGCAGAGAGGAATTTGTAAAGTTAACACAGCTATGAATCTCCTCCTCTTTCTAGCAAAATTGCTATGACTTTGTCCTACTCGAGCATGAGGGCTGCTGTTTCAGGGCCACATTGTCACACCACAACAACTATCTGAAAATAAAACTGAAATTTAACCTAAGGTTTGACACAATATTTGAATTTGTCCAGGCCAGGCTTGTACTGCTGTTGGATGGTTTTTATTTCCACGCAATAAAAATACCATCATTTCAATTTTATTTTGACCAAACCATCTTTCCTATTTTTTAGTTCAGAAACACTATTTAAAAAAAAAAACAACAAAAACCACATTGCTTTCCCAGCTGCAGATAATACTTTAAAATAACTTTCTTATCAATTACATTCTACGAAAATATTGTATAAATCTGACTAATAACATTCTATTGGTTCTGATCTTAGTACGCGCTGGTAATACATAAGGCTTACTCAGGAATTTAGTATAATATCTACAATAGCAGTACAAAATTAGACATATCTCACTTTTCTTTCACACTTCTTTTTCTTTCTCCTTACACCAGGTGTTCCTTCTTTTCTCTTCTGCAAGGGTCATCAGGACATGGATTGTTACTCTTACCAATTTTTCCTGAGCTTGAAGATATTCCATTACCCATGTGATAGTTTCTGGATGGCACTTTTGTAGAATACAATGGCTTTAGCTGACAGTAGAACTTGCCCAATTCCCACTGTTTCTCTAGGTGGCAAATCAGTTCTATTTTTTTCTCCTCAGTTCAAACACAGTTTACTCATTGACCCTGGGCTGTGCTTTGACTGTAAATCTTTGTTCCCCAGTACAACCAAACCAAACCAAAATAAAAGTCATTTTGGAAGGACTTATACTGATACTCTGTGGCCTGATTTTTGTGGTCTCAATGTGGGACATCATAGTGAAAGAGAGTATCTTTCAACTGGTGGACTCTGAGTGTGAAATTCAACCGCCTAAATATAGACTACCTGAGATACGCTAGGGTATCTGAAATGAGGTTAGTAGGTATGACAAAAGACCTACAGGATAACCATACCTCCCTAATGTAACAGGTGGAGGCTTGATGGATCTGGAGCTTCTCAAGTTGCACTAGTTACCTGTGCTTAGGCAGCTAACTGCTACACTCAGATGGTCTGAAGAGCCAGTGCTTAGGCACTGTCATAAGCTGAACCAAAAATGAGTTGTAGGAAGTAATGACTAATAACTTCTGAGTATTCAAACCAGAGGTTTTATTTAGTTTTTATTTTTCTGTAAATAAGAAAAAAAGATTAAAGATAAAAATCACAGAAAATATGCCTTTTTTATGAGTATGCTAGAATAGTATTTCTTTCAAGTTTCTTCACTTACACCTTGAGTTTTCTTAGACAGTCTGCAGGTACAGTGCTAAGATCCTTTGTTACTGCATTTCATCAGTGACTCATTAAATGATCCCATCTGCCTGAAGCAATAACTACTACAGGATAAAGCGATTATCCATTGTTGCCTGATTTGCACTTCCTCCAAATCTAATGAATTTAAACACACTTTACTTGGTGTAAAATATCACCATAACATTAAGTACCTGTCATTTAAATACGTTCATATAGTATCTACAATTCAAATTAACATGTTCTGTGATATAAAATCTGGTCATTTAATGCAGCATGGAAAAGTAATTTGAACTAAAATGAGAAAAAAAAATTAAAACACGTTGATTTTAAACTGACTTGAAGGTACAGCAGATTGGTAATGAATGAGAACGTACTTGCTACCAGTCTAAAAGTTATTTCACATTGTACATACATAGTGGTGGTGAGCTTAAAGTGCAGGCAAAACTATCATTAAAATCATATAACAAAAATAGACAATTAGATTGTAACTTTAAGCCTACAATACTGAGAAGTCTAGATTCTCAGAAACAGCACAAGATAAATATCTCAGTCACCTAACTTGCACTTGCATGAGCGTTAAGTGAGTTTATTCAGGCATTAGATTGCATGTTCATTCCAGAGGCCAGTTTGAAAAGCCAAGCTTTTTTTTTTTTTTTGGCATCTAACTTCCTAGTAGAGAAAAACAGTTAATCTTCCTAGAGTACAGAGTGCTTGGTTATGGTCACTTAAGTTCCTGGTTTACACATCAGATGGGGCCAGCTCCAGCCTTGTCCTCCTACCTGCTTCTACACACGCATTTTGTGATCCAGCAAGGATCAATCTGTATCTATCCAAAGAAAACCTTTAGGAGGAACAATGAAAGTAATTGTCCAGATCTCTAGGCTGTGGGATGTAAAAGTGTAATTCCACCACAGCAGTGCAAATCAAGTGCAGTAGCAATGCATGTCCAGCAATGTCTGAGTCTGAGAAACAAAAGATGCATATCTGACCTCTGTAGAACAAAAGTGAGGTGGGGCAGAAAACTGGTCATTAACTTGCACTACTATTACTGTTGTTCCAGTCAAATGAATATTTCAACAAGTTTTGAAAATAATGTACAATATAGTGAATGGCCATTTAATAATAAAGAGCTACACAGTTAACAGCAGCTAAAGTTGGGATAAACCATTTTGATAAACCCCAGTAAATGAAATATCTGCACAAAATATTTACTGAGCATAGATGTAAAAGGAATACAAGAGGCTTGTTCATCACCTGGCAGAACACGATAGATGAACTCAAGAAGAAAAGATTTAGGTATCACTAAAATGCCTAATTTACACATCCAAACACATCCAAAAACATGCCAAACAGTCCTAGGACAAATTCCTGGAAAACACAGCAGAACAAAGACCAGAAACTAAGCACCGGCACAGACATCACTATTTTTTATTCCAAGGCCAAGGAGCTTGCCTCTGATCTGTCCCTCCTAGCATACTTATTAAACTACTAATAGTAATAAAAACACCCTAAAACCAAATCAACCCACTATGTATAGTGCTCCAGAAACTAAGATGAGAAAACAAGCAACAGGTGAATGATATTAGTCATCTGGCTCAGTATTTCATTGGAAGATTTTCAGATCCTGCCATGATTAACAGTAGAATAGGCTACCGAGAAAACAAATAAACTAAATACAAATTTCATTCTGAAGATGATTCTTTGGGTGACTCATAAAGTCCAAGAGTTTCTACATGTCTGTCTGTCTGTCTATCTATCTTAATGGGAAATTTTAATCTCTGTCTTAATTTGGGCTGAGAGATTCTGACTGTTTGTTGTCATGCTAGTTCAAGTGCTACATAGCTGTACAGAGGAGTATTCCACAACAGGGTAAAAAAGAAAATGTTCGCAACAAATTACACAACACTACATTGCTTTTCTGCACCCACCTATGAAACTCTTACTAAATAATCTCTCCAATATTATTCCAGGAGATTTATAATTACATTTCAGTCAATGCTTTAAGCAGTGCTTGAAAGCAGTCATTTATGTTTTCTTATCACTGAATTTGGGTTTTGGTTTTAGTTAATTCTTATATAGCAGCTGATGTGCTCTTGGAGTCAGAATTACATTTCTGACCAAAACACAAAATCTTCAAAGTGATATTTAATATACAAGAGGACTTTGTCAGTCCTAGAGAGACACAATAGAACCATGTATTTGTGAAGAACTTAAAAATTTAAGGAAAACAGTCTATCATCTAGCACACTCCTAGGTAATACAATTTATTTGCTGCACACTCCATTTTCAGCAAGTAAATGGTATTCAAAAGATGGGGTAGATAAATGCTTTATTTATAAGATAACGTTTTGACTTTCAGCAGCTGCCTTCCTTATATTATACTCTGAAGATGGTGGAAACAGTAATGTTACAGCATAAATAAAATGTTTCTTAAACCTGCAGAGAACTTTGAATAACATTTTTTCTGCTAAAGAATGGTACACATGTGATAGTATTACTTGCAGAAAATGAACTTACTGCAGTTGAATTTCAGACACCAATCTTCGCCACAAAAGGGAGTGAAGGGAAAAAATTTAATATGTATTTTCATTGTATGCATAGAAAAACAGACAAAGAGGAGCCAAGACGAAGCTATTGAAATTACACATTGAAAAATATGCATTACTTTCACAATCATATTTTTCAGGAAACCCTGGATTAAACTAGTTTGGCACTGCCAGAAGCTAGTGCTTAGTGCCAGTATCAGTGGCTGTCTCAGTCCAGCACAACTGCTGTTTCCATTTCTTTTAAGTTTCATGTGCATTAGTGTGAGATGCTTTATAGTTATTCCTTTCTGCTTTCCTCAAATTATCATCTTTTTGGTCACTAGACTGCACACATTTGTGGCTTGACATGGCCAATTGCAGTTGACATTTCGAGTTGCCCAGGGTTAGCCCAGTATTAATTAAAGCATCGTACTAGACTATTATCATTTTTCTTCTTCATTGTAATGGATCTTATGCTACTTTAAAAATGTTTCTTTCAGATAGAAATAAATTGTAATCTTACATTCCTAAGCAGAAATAGCAGGTTAAATTAGCAATCTTAGTGCCACTTAATGAACTCCTTACATTAATCTTCCCTCTCCAACCCTTATTTATTTTATTACCCTTTATCTTTAAACTTATCAGAATGTGAAAGAAAAAAACAGAACACCAAATTAATTGTTTGTGATAAACAGTGCACATAAATTTTCAAAACACCTAAAGCTAAGATCTATACAGAAATAGCTTTTGCAAATCTAAGTCTGATTAAAACCCTAGCTGATCATTCAGTGCACTCAGAAGACACCTGGAATGGCTGTTATTTCCTACAAGCTCATATGTCTCATTACCAACCAACATATTTTTCTAATAAAAGACACATGTTAAAGTAGATTTACTATGAAAAGTCACTACTCAATGATTGTACATTCTGATATATCCCACTAATTCCCTAGCCATATCAGATCAAGGTCATGCTTGCTTATCTTCATGACAATAATTAGAGTTAATTGCTTATTGCCTCAATTACAACACCAAACCAGCTGAGAGCTAGTATTGAAACTTATTCCATCTGGTACCTCAGTTCCTTTACTGTGCATATGTGGAAACATTCTTACATGTGTCAGTTATGCTATAATTCGAAGAGATTGGATCAAATCCCCTTAACTTTCTGACAGTATAGTCTGAATTTCATCATTATTAGTGAACATTTATTATCCTGTAAAAAAGAATTAATAGCAAGAAAGATGTCTGACAGGTCTAGGTAGGTCAAGAGTCAAGGTAGACTGTTGTACTGTATGCCTAGTTTGCAAGAGATAAGCGTGTATTGCTTTTTATGTTGAGTCACTGGAAATCTCTTAGAGAAAAAAAACCTAGAGCCCCTAAGACATTATAATATCATTCCTGGAGCAAAAACAGACTTTAAATTTGGATTTTCATGTCTCTTGGTACAGAAGGCAAAAGGAGATATTATGTGACCTGGGACCACTGAGGCTTTAGAACCTGCATTATTCCAACCTCAGAAAATTTATGTTTTTTTCTAACACATTTGTGTATATGGATGTTCTTGTACCCATGTGCTTACAAAGCATATGTACTGGTAATATGGGATTCACTATCTTGCAAATAAAACAAGATTTACTAGTGTCACCAAATAATCAAAAGGCAAAAATACCATTGATGACCTTGCTTTGAGTAATTAATCCCTACAGTGCTGGAATTCACTGCAAAATCTCCACTTTAGCAGATTACACCACCATTCTCTCAAACATCACTATCTCAGTAAGACTTCAATTGTGACTGCTTTGCAAGCACTACCTTCAAACTAAGCTATCAAGGGCTATGTTTGTGAATTAGCTGTAGAACAATGCCATGTACCATGCTAAGTAGAGAACACAAAATTTTTTAAGAATTGTTTAATTCAGGGTAAACCAATTTTGTCATTAGCAGTTTGTAAAACAGGAATGGAAGAAAAGATGTCTGACTGCAAACCAGTTTCTCTGCAAGTAAAATATTGTGTTTCTTTTCACAAAATGTTATGAAAACTGTTTCCCTGTGAAATTCCCACTGAAACAGATCTTATCCTAGCATTTCTCTGCTATACAGTTCAACTGTTAATGGTTACTATTTAGAACTGCAAGTGTTACTTTAGAAATCACCTAGTGTGCTAGTCATCTTTATAGATTTTTCACCTAATCTCTGCTTAACAATCTATGATTTTTCTAGTAGTTGTAATAAATTTTGCAAAACCCCCCAAAAAACCTACAAAATTATTATTTTAATGCCAGCTTCCTGCAGTACTAGTCCAAGTTTTGAGCTTCTGCTGTTAGTGTGATATTTTCTAAACTAGCAAAAATGGTAGCTTAGAATACTTTTTTTTTCTAATGAAAAATAAGCTGCTTATAATTTCAAATCTTATTATGAATACAAAGAATTAATATTTACTATTTCTCCTGATTCTAAATTTTTGTATAAATCTAATAGTTAGTACTTAAGTTTGGAAATTTCCAACTTTTCAAGAGATATTAGTAATTAAAAATAATTAGTTTCACTAACTGACAGTAATGTTTTCAATTTCTAGTATAAAAATAAGTTTCTGTTCATTCTGGTTGCCACGACAACAATATGGATTAGTTGTCATCCCACAGAATATTCTTGGAACCTTTCATCATTTTGCAGTTTGAGTTTACTTGATAGAAAGGGTCAGTATTTCGAATTCCTTAGTTCTTTAATTTGTTTTTGAAGACACTATTTTTATATCCTCTTGGGCAAATGTAGTTTGATGGGAAGAACCTAGTGAAAAATGAAGACAATTTGTGACACACACCCCGTAAGCAGCAATGTTCTGTTCTTAAACAGTTGAGTTCTAGCAATCTGGCATAATTATTGTTGTATCTTTTAAATCAGTGGCAAAAGAGACATATTCAGTGTCATATCCATTTTAATCAGATTTGTTAGAGAAGTTAGACTTTAAACATGGTAACGTCTCCTTAATTGAAGCAGCCAGAAACAGAACATGACATAGGCATCAAGAGAAGTGCTCATTAAAATTTGACAAAAAAATAAAAAAAGGCAGCCAAAACTGGCATGAGTCTCTATAACTTAAAGATTTAATGTGATATATAATTTAAGAAGCTTTAATAAATTAATTCAGAAGATAGAAAAGCTGTTACTTTCAGTGTGCTTATTCTGTACTCATAAGGCCAGATTTAGATGTGCTGACTGTACTGGTATTAAGAAATTTTAAATTCCAGAAGTAGATCCACAAAAGTGTTGAAATGGTGGTGTTAGAAATTGTGCAGAACATCCTGCATGCTGAAGGGCCCAATATATTACATGGAAGTTTTAAGCATCACAGTAGGGATTTACAACAGATTCCATCTTGAACTGGTCAATAGAAAATGAGAAAGCAGAATGGACCTGAAACCCTATACCTTTCATGGTCTGTAAACTTAATTCTGAGCTGTAAGAAGTTATTGCCAGGCTTGGATTACTAGTCTGAGATCCTCTTCTCAGGTTAGATGTGTAACCTCTTCCTTTTGTAAAATGAGAAGTCTCTCTCCTTTTCTTTTAATACTGTTGGTGTTTGTGCCATTGTCTTTTTATGTATTAGCTCAGAGATTAGACCAGTGAACCAAGAAGTAAGAAACCTGGATTCTGTACAATCATGAGCTTTAGAGAATTTTTACCCATTGTTCTCAAATCCTTGAAAAGGATTTAGTCTACTCATGGTGCCTACTCCCCTGTGCTGCTGAACTGTGCCATCCTGGGATATATTTCAAGACTTAAGGGATCAGGAGGAGAAAAGTATGGTGATGAAAGAGCCTAGAGATCTGAGACACAGGCTTGGCAGAACGGATCCTCTGGCTCTAGCTCTGCCAAGGCTGTTTTATGTATTTCCTTTAATAACTGCTTAATGTCAGTTGCATTACCTGAAACTTCTGTTCTCATGGATAGTTTCCAAACATAACAGGGTTTTCACATTGTTTGGAAGTCAGATAAAAAAATATCAGCATTATTTTTTAGCAGGAACAATAAGGAACATAAGTAGTGAATATAAACACAAAAAAAGAAAAAATGAAAAAAAAAAGGAAGGGAAGGGAAGGGAAGGGAAGGGAAGGGAAGGGAAGGGAAGGGAAGGGAAGGGAAGGGAAGGGAAGACATATTGCTCATCAGCAGGATGGAGAGTTGCTGTGGCAGCCAACAGTACCACAGTCTCTACCTGCCTGGAAGTAGGTATTTTTCCCCAAAGAAATCATAGGGCTCCTTTATTTCAACTGATAAACTACCTTTATAGTCTTAAATCTGTTCCATATTGGCCATGTTATTTACATACTGTTTGCACAGTTCATATACTACATTTTACAACTGAGTTAGTCTGAATGTAAGAAAACCCCTATAATCTATTTAAGATTTCTTTATTTTCTTCCAAGACCACCTTCTCCATCTCACTACAGCTATGGTTATAACTGCTGATGCAATATTTGATCCTAATCTATGAAAGAATCTTGGGCTATGAATCTGAATAGAAAAAAGTGGTCTGAGGCCTTATATGTAGTACCTGTTGGTAGTGAATATCTCATTTCCAGCATATGCCTTTTTAAAGATGGAATTTTAGAAAAGTTGTTACTGTGGTAAAATCAATCTTGATGTATAAGCACAGTTTAGCTAAATGATTCCCTCACAGAACTGGAGCTGTGGCCATTAGCTGAACTTGAGCTACAAATGTGGCACTTCACATATTAGTTAAAAGAATTACAACAAAATAATATTTTAGGCAATTAATTTTTTACTCTCACTCTACATCACCAAGATTTCCACAATTTAAAAACCATTTGTTGGCATGGAAACATCAGCTTAATTAAAAATGGATTAAACTAATTAACCTAAAACATATCATACTATAGAGTGTTTGATTTAGAATACATTAGAGGAAACAGAACATTTTTCATTATCATTTTTTCTTTTATCTATTGAAAATGTTTTGCTTCTATGAGAATTTACATGCTTGATCTTCAGGCTATCACCCGAAGGTAAGAATACTGTTGACAAGTAATGTTAAAGGTTCCTGTTTCAGCAAAGGTGGACCCTGTGTGTATATGTATTGTCTATCCCTCACGATAGTTTTTCTTTCTAATTGTCCGTCAGACACCACCATGTGGCGTTTCATCTTCTTTCCCAGCTGCAGATTTTATTTCAGATTTGATGTGCTGACACACCAGAAATTGATTGGGTTAAACAGAAAATGAAGATATAAAGTAGCAAAATGATCCATACTCTTCTGCCAATTTGTTAAATTACAATATGACAAAAGAAAATAGTAAGTATTTAGCTAAATATCTTCCCTGGAGAAAGGAGCCTTAAAGATTCAGAGCTTCTTTCCCATAGTCATCTTCTCTCCCTATAATCCCATAATGTAATATGATCTTCCACTTGTATGAGGGTCAATAAGCAGTTGTTTCTCATGTACAATTTCCTTTTCATTTGAATGGCTTTGGATAGTAGCCACAGTTTTCAAAGGAAATATTAAAAATTTCATTCAGTGTCTGACATTACATCAGTGATTACATCAGCATTACTTCATGGATCTACATATATTACTTAGTGTAATTCTGGCTAGATTCTGAATTACTCACTATTAACTTCAATAGGAAGGTCAACTCTTAATGCAGTCTGCAACCTAAGCTTCATGAAAACAGACTCTCTCTCTGCAAGGGCAAAAGAATAATGACCTGGTGGTCAGGCTGAGAAATCAGAGTGCAGGGTCAGACTTGTGAGTTTAATTTTTTTTTTACAATTTAGAATAAATTAAAATCAAAGGGTGTTTGCAGATTTTTTTTTTCTAATATGAAGCAACAGCTCTTTGTAATAGAAATCTTGTAATCCAACAAGCAGCTGCTGCTTCATTCAAATACAGAGCTCAGATAATGTCAAAATGTCGTATCTATGGCTTGTAGCATGACTATAAATGTGGAGGAAAGAAACCAAATATCTTATTGCTGCTTGAATTCCTGGATTTCACTTCTCAGTTGTCCTTACCCTTCTTATTCCCAGCTGGGGGCTAAAGGAGACAGAAGACTGAAATCCCATTTAAAAAATATAAATATGGCAGTGCTCTCTTGGGTGGTTATAGATGTTTGTTCTGAAACACTAGGGTTTCGTTTCTTGCAGGATGTGAAAGATCTATTTTATTGAGCAACTCAGTGTCAACCTTGCCAATCAGCCCTTAATATGGCACACAGTAAATGCTGCTATGCCTAGCAGGTGGCCTGAGGGCTCCCTATCAGCATTTTTGTCATGCACTGCAGAAACAGTAAAAACATTCATACAATTCTGAGAACTCCAAACACTTTAATATTGCTCTGAGTTTCCATTTAAAATATAAATATCAGTGACCATTCAGAAGACTTTTTATTTTAAAAAGACCTCATTTGCATGACTGGTTGGTGAAGTGACATCCATACTCAAAACAATTTAAGGTTATTGGTTTCTCTTTGCTAGCATGAGACTTGTTGGGTAGAGCATCATAATAATACATCATGGTCAAAAATAATACACAAGTTCAGCGGTATAGCATAAGCGTTTGACAAAGAAATACATAGGAAAATCCAATGTCCCTGAGCCTTGGGGTGGTTCAGATTAGGCTTCCAACAAGCAGAGAAGATATCTCACACTCAGTACTAAAAAAAGTAAAGAGACGAAAAAAGTTCTAGACACTGATCAGGGATTCTATGTTGCACACTCAGTTTAAATCCTGATTGTAGCCCACTGAGGAGGCTAAAAACATCTGAGCCTCTGCTTTGAAAGGAAACGCCAAACTCTGAAAAAGATTAGAAGAGGCTCAGTTCCAGTTATTAAGATTTAGGGCAAAATATCCATGCCTATGTGACCTAAAACTATCACTGTGATTTTAACCTGAGAAGTGTATAGGACCAGAAATGAAAAAAAGGATTTAAGCATCTAGGGGTATAGATAATAAGTGTGGTTTCACAAGCATCTTGAGCACCTGGAAACCTAATTCCCACATGGAGGTGCTACATTCTATATCACACCAGAACATTTTTGTAATATGACTTAAGCTTTTATATCTCAGAAACACTTTTGATAGTTTGTTCTAATCACCTTGCTAAAATATCTGAGAAAAAGATTATTTATGTCCTAAACCCATTCTCCAAATACAGCATGAACCCTTTAGGTGACAAAAAATCAAACACTAATACTAATTGTGGAAGAGAAGCATTAGGGATTTGGTAATGCTTTGTTCAGCATCTGTATCCTTAACAACAGACTACATATTTTTAAAATGTCACTGCACACATTTATGTCAGTGTGTATATTTTTAAGATTTTGTTCCTCAGGGGAAGAAAAGGATTGTTTTCTTTTATGACCTGAGAAATATCTGATAAATAGTTAAATATCTGTTACTTTCACTACAATATACTCCCACACACAGGTAATGGGGACCAAAATTTCATAACCACAATTTATGTCTGTGTAACCAGCTTCTTCTGGATGTGGTTTGATTCTGAGCCATATTTTTCTGTGGCATATTACCAGGCAAACTCATTCCTGTAGACTCTTTTTTTTGTACCAACCAGTTTGGAATCAAAATAGAAATTACATAAATGAATAGTACACGTAGAAGCATCAGTAATAAAAAAAAGTAACTTAATTTGGTTAGGTATTTAGCACTTCAGAAGCCTTAAGATTTGGCTGAAATGTAAATACCTATATTTTCAAATAAAATAATTGGTTCCTTTTATCCTATAAATCCTAATTCATTAAGGAATACTAGCATACCTAACCATAATTATGTGTATATTTACTTTAGGATTCAAGAAGGTTACCCATTTTTTAAAGATAGACACATTCTTGCATACCATGTTGAACAGATACCTAAGGTCATGCTCATGACTTTAGAGGAATAACTTAAATAACTGTGGTAATATAGTACATTCTGTCCACGATGTGGACCACATCTTATTTTGATACAGATAGACAGATAGACAGACAGATAGATAGATTGTACTGGAACCAGAACATTCAATAATTTGTGATGGAATTTGGTACTATAAACACAAGCAAGCTGGAATTTACAACCATATAAAACATATTGCACCATTCCTTTGAGTTCTTGCAGCTTTAGAGGTCTTCATATGAAGATACTACTTGTTTCAATAACATTTTTGTTTATCAGCCCAGCGCAAGAACTCTTTCGTTAGGCTTTCACTCAATCCCTGTAAAAAAAGGCCAGAACTGCAGGTTTCATTTGGGTCAAAGATATTGCTATTGGTTCGTATAAACCTACGAACCAACTTGAGGTAGGAAAAAAGGCACAGTTACTGCAAATGCACAATAAAAAAAAAGTTGGCTAAACGGGAGTATTCTATACTTGTCAAGGATGGGGATGTAGTACATTGCAGTCACACACTTCTCAGCACTAACAGGAAAACCTGGGAAACATCATGTCTCCTCCAGATTTGTTTCTTTCATTTTCTCTTTCAGTGCTAAGCATTTGGGCACAATATCTTATTTGGGCCAGATGGACATTTCAGTCAGTTAGTACTTTGGTTCGTAAAAACAGTGTTTTGGCAAAGCATTTGTCCTAGATCAGATTTGATGGTTATAAATGAAAATATAAGGTGAGGTTAATATTCCCATTCTTTGAAAATTTTAACAATCTTCTGAGAATGTTAATTCAAAGATTAAGTAAAACCACTTGCATATGTAGGAACAAACTCTGATCCCCATGAAGAATCAAACTTCCAGTGCCATCTATGGCAGTATAATTTAATTCTGAGTCACTTAGCTACAGACAGGAAACAGAACACAACAAACTTAAAATTGCATTATTAATCCGTAGAATCTGGTCAGAATCTGGATATAATGCACATTGCTCTTTTTGAGGTGAATGATTTTCAAAGACAACCACAAGGAGAAGACACAATTTTGCCAGAAGCTCATTATCTGATGTCAAAACAAATTTTATGTTTTATATCTGTGGCTGACAAAGTTCCGGCTTTTGATGAAAAAGATGCATTTTCTACTGCAGTGTGCCTCTAATAAAATGTCACTGTGCAGAAAGAAGAGAAACCTGCTTAGAGTCTCTTTTTTTACGGGATCAGACTCTTTTTAAAATAAATTTAAAACACAAGGCTGGACACTGATTTTTTTTGTTTGTTTTTTTGCCAGCTTGCTTGCTTATTTGCTTCTTTAATAGCCATTTGTGTATTTGTTGTGTGCCCATTCCTGTGGTTATTGTACACACTCATATTTTTGAGGAAGACAATGAGATGATCAAAAATATCCTAAGGCAAGTGTAAAAGTTCACACAACCCTCATATTGGTTTTGTTATTTGCTCACTTATGTCTGACCATTATACTTGATTCTGAACTCACCATAATTTTACATTGTTTTGACTTCAGTAATGTTATGCAAAATTCGCAAAGATCTGAGAGAAAAAAATTAATTGTCTGTTCAAGGAATATTAAAAGAAATACTTACTATAAAAATGTAAGAATTGTATACTCCAAAAATTGAAATAATGCATATATTTCACAAGTAGAACTGAATTTTAATAGAATTTATGTTACTAAAATTGCTGAAATTTTATGATACAAAGAAGGACAGGTAGATATTTCTTTTAATCCTATGATATAATTCACAGCTTACTGAAATTAATAAGCAATAACTTTCAGAAGGATAAAATTCTCTCTCCACAATTCACTGTAAAGCTTTAGTATTCAGTCAGTAGGTATGATATCGATACAGTGATTTGGCAATACACATTATATAGGCTGGAGTTCAAAGGCACATCTGTTTTTCATGGCTTCTTGAAGATTTACATTCTGCTACTGATTCTTGTTAAGTAGTTTAATAACTGTAAAATGGCACTACAGACACATACTCCTTTTTCCTCTCTATTTGTGCTTTCAAGGGGAAAATTAATCACACACAGTTTAGGAAACTGATACTATATCTACATTATCAAGTAGTGTTCCATGAAAGGAGCAGACCTGCAGAATGAAACAGCAAAACTTCCTTATATTTTGGAGTATTCTTATTTTCCAGTTGAGCCAGGAGGACAGTTTTCCTCAAAGTACTTAGAAGAACATTTCTTTTGCCAATGACAACTGCTATACAGCCTAGTAATGAAGAACAAAGAAGCACGTTAACATTGTAAATGCATGAACAAATGAATAATAGATAAAATCAGGGACATTATTTCCCAATAACTCTTTTAGGGGCCAATGTAGAATTTCTTACATACTGCACTATGCAAAATCCTAAGGCAGAGAAAGAGATATATGCTGATTTCCTCTTTATGGAATGCAGACAAGTCACCATATCTGAGACTGGATTCAGATATGAGCTTCTTGTTCTGTATATTCCACATCTCCCCATTTCCACCCTGATATTTTCTATATTATCTGAAAGAATAAGGGGGCAGAAAGGGGACAGTCCATGCACAATGCTGAATACAGAGGCAGCCTTAATAGTTGTATGGCACTGGGATATACTAGATATAAACAAAATTTCTGTGAGTTTTCCCTCATTCACTGTGCATTGAGCACAGCATGTCTCATTCTGGACTGTCTTGATACAATATGCACTCTACAGTTATACTTATCAAAATTTTTGAAAAATAATATTCTACATAAGCTATTACTGTACCTTTAAAATCACAAGTAGATGAGATAATTAACTTGACTGCCATGTCTACAACTTTTTTAATCCAGTTTATTCAAGATAGCTTGTTTTTAATTAGTTCTTGGCAGTCACTGCATCTTTGGTAGTAATTCTAAGCAACATTCCAGTGAAGTGTTTCAGCAAGTTTCTACATCTTAAAGCCATAATATAAAACTTGCAACAAAATCCATTGTCCTGGTTCTGTAAAACTATCTCTGGTGGTTAATCTACCAACGATGAGGATCATGCATATGTGCAGAGTTATGCAGGATCATGCTTGTAATTGTAAGTACTAATTGCAGGTATTGAGATGCTTGTTACATTATTACTTCTTTTTTAGCTACAACCCAGAGCTCTAGTAAGTAGAAAACATACAGAAGTGGATTGCTCAGTTTGCATAGTTTCTTATTTGTTTTTCTGTTTGTAGGAAACAAGTATACTACTAGCGTCTTACCCTGGAAATTGTTCTGCTTTTCATTACCAAAGATCAAATCAGCTTTAGTATAAATGCTGAATCTGGCCTATCAGAAGCATAGATCTGTACTCCTAACAGCATTTCTTTTGTACATATATACCATAATAAAGCAGGACCCAACTCGTGATGGATGTAGAGAGGAAGCATAGGAGATTTCTATACCCTGCCCCAGCTGAGAGATACAGACTGTATAGATAGGAATTTACAAGATCTAAAATAGAATTGGAAGCTGCGCAGAGCTCTATAAAGCATCATTCTGTACAAATTATTGTGTTCTTTAGGCAGTGATGAAATATCCCTGCACAGCTGGGATTTGATTCTGACTTGGCTTAAACCAGTTTCTATACTGAATTAGAGGACCTCAAATTGGCTTTCTTATTGTGCAGACAATCTACATTACAGGGCACTAATCTCTACATTATTGGACAAATCCACAAGTATATGAGATACTGAGAAGGTTCATTCATTTTGCGCATGTTTCAGCTTCTAATAGTAGTAGCTCCTGCCTCTCCACCCAGAAAAAGATGAACTCAACAGTTCATGATTTCATTAATTCTAATTCCATTCCACAGGCAGACAAGAAAATAAGATAGTAAATATGGACTTTCACCCATGTGGTTATACTTAATCTGAGAAAAGCCTAAAGAGCGTATTTGAGTAACACCTGGATAGAAATGCTCCTGCCTTTTAGGAGCAGGTGCACACATGCAATTTTTGCACTTTTCTGATACATATAAATGCTGTCCTGTACACTCCAAATCATATGTTAATGCAAGTACGCTAATTTGCTAGTAAATGTCAAACAAAATATATACCAGTCATTTTGTACTTCTACTGCAATGGAAATGGATTCCCATCATTCCTATTTCTGCTCATATGGTATGATTGTCTTTTCACAACAGAAACCCAACAATACAAAGAGTTATTGTCAGACTTAGCATAGATCTTAGCAGAGGATGTTTATATTGATGAAACTTGCCAAGTTTCATTAGTTTACTTCAGTGTTTTCATTCTATTTGTATGACCCAATTTTAGCTCATTGATGATAACACATTTTGATTTAAACTCACTTTGATGTCAAGTCAGTTTGATTTAAAAATCCTGTTGAATTTAACTCATTTCAGTGTTTCCTGATGTGATATTCTTGTACATCAGCAAGTATAAGTTTATCTTAATATTTTTCTGAACTAGCAGAGAATGGTTACCTATAAAATTGCCAAACATTATAAAATTTTTATCTAGCCATTTTCTGCTCACTGATGAATAAACAGCTTCAACTCTCCCATGAGATTTCCAATCAGTTTTAACTTCATTCTTAACTTACCACACATATTCTTTAGTTCTCACTTTCATTTTAATTCATTCCAACATTATCTCCTGACAAGATGCCATATTATTGAGACACGAATTTCTTAACAAACAGAAGGAGAATATGCAAATGTGATGTGCCAAGAATGTATGTTAGTGCCCTGAAAATTGCCAAGTTTCATAGATGATGATTTGCCTTGTTAATTATTTTGACAAGACTATCCATTGCAATAGCCTTACCACTATTTTTTCCCATTCCTAGATATGCTTAAAACACACACCTAACATCTTCAGATAAATATCAAGCTCTCTTCTGTCTTCTACTGGCAGAAATTTGTGAAGCCTAGGGCTCTAGGATTGGCAATGAATTAGACAGAGTTTTAGTGCTGTAAGATTTAGCTGTAACCTTTGCAATTTTAAGTCTGAAAATGATCAAAACAATTTCTCAGGAAGATAATGTTTTGCACTAAAAATCTTGTTAGACACAGTCAATAATACTTCTTAATATTTTTTTTAATGTATATACCATAGTCAAGATTCTGATTTCATAGAAAATGCCACTCAAAATAATATGAGGAATAGATAACATTTAGAAGTTAAAAAAAGATTTTTTAAAAAAAATCATATTTTATAGGAAAATTGATAATGCGTATTCTTCATTTTAAATCAGAATCAGTGTTTGGTTTTTTTACATCATAATTTTATTTTCTGAGAGCTCAGAGTATCACATCTGGTTTGGGACAAGATAGTCTACCTTTTATATCAAATACACATTCTCCATTAGTACAAAGCCAGTTCACTTAAAATATACTCTCCTTTTAGGAGTAACCAAAAATAGAGGCCTCACGAATCACAGTCCTTACTGGACTAATCAGTAGATTTTGCATTCAGAAGGAACTACTGTCATATAATCTGACAGACTCTATTCTGGAATCATAGGACTGTTTCAAATCCAATTGCTGGGGTTGAACTAAAATCATATATTTTATAAAGTCTGCCCTATTAAGACATTTCTTATGATAATATTAACCCACAACCCCTTGGCTAGCTCTAAAGGTATCTCTGAACGTTCTGTGCCCTGTTCCTATTTTTTCTAGCTATTGGACCTCACTATACAGTTGTAAGTGATTTTGAATAACCTGTTATTCCAATTTCTTTTCCTACATGGTAAGTATATGATTCAGTTGCCTAGATATAGCCTTCTGCTTACCTTCAAGATGCTTTATGTATTCCCTATGGACTACAGTCCATGGACGCAGTGTTATTTCAGAGACCATAGTCTCCCACAGGTCCTGTGACATACCTCTCAGTGCTGTGCAGATCTCTTGGACATCCTCAGATATCTCAAGGAAACAGTTGAGACCTTGAATTTGGTAATAAAATTATGCCTTAAAATCCAAACTCATGGTATTTTCTTGGCAAGCTAAATAGTTTGAGGTTTTGAAATCTACATTATAAGGAATATTTTTCAATATTTTAATCATTCTTGTTGACTTTTGATACATCAAAGGTCATTGCTACATTTCCACTAGTCCCAATCTATGTGGTCTACTTTTCTAGTGTAGACAGTACATGTGTGTCTTCACTCATACTGTTTGTCCCCTTTAAACAATAAAGATGGCTTCTAACAGTTAAAAGTGTAGAATAACCAGTAGAGTTCATCTGGCTTTAAAACTGTTATATTTCACATGCATGTTGAAATTGTTTTCATCATGTATTCCTTGCTTCACATTCATTCAACTTTTTTATGGTGATTTCTTCAGAGCTAAATAATGACATTAAGGCACAGATTTGTACTGGTTTCACTTTTGAGCCTTGTACTATGATTCCTTATTTCTCGAAATGTAGTTGCAACCCTGATCCTAGGCAAATATGTTGCTTGTTCTCCCTCCAAAGCTGAAATGGTTCTCAAGACATAACACTAGTTTTAAGACAAAATTTTTGATCCAAACTCAGTATCCATTATACTGTTTGCTTCTGAACTTACTTGTGTAATGGGTTAGTTGTGACAGCAGTCTCTCTTTAAAGGTTTCAATGGATGTGTTAGCGTGCAATGAATTCAGATTGTGTGATTGCTACTTAAAGTCTGTAGGAAAAAAATCAATGTAGTAGCACTTCATTTAATATTTTAAGTATGAAATTCTAGAATTAAACTCATCTGCATGAACATTAGTATATTTTTAAGCAGAGATCCAGATTATACTATCCTGTGTTTTAAATATAACATACTTACAATATACTGTATGAAAATACTTTTAGGTTATTTTTATTCAATGTGTACAAAATCCTTTTGCTTATTAGGTGCTGCTACAAAAGCATTTTCTTCTAGGATTCAACCTTAGAAGGCACACAGCCTCAAAAAAGTCCTATGACCTGCTTCAAAAGACTCTGGAACTTCTCACTGAAGCTAGTAGTTAAGTTCACCTTCCACTTCGGTTAACGATGAAACAGTAATGCAGCAAAGCACTGAGAAATCATTTAACCTATAGAAGGATATTGTTACAGATACTCCAATTCCCCTCTGTTCTCCATCAATACAGGACAACACAGTATATTCAGGATTCTACTATGCTTAGCATAACTCCACTAGCATTAGTGGATTTCAAACAGTGGAGTAGTATTCTACAGTAAGTCTGTGCAACTGGGGAATTAGTTACAGTTATTGATCATTAATTTGTTTGTGCTGCTGTTTCAGCTGCTAATCATTAGTTGTATGAGTGGTCAGAATACTGCTTTGTGCTGTTACCTCTGACTCTCTTATTCGATAGATTGTCTTTGATCAGTAGAGTTTAAGATATGGCTGTGTATTGTCCAATTACCATCCTTATAAAAAAAAACCTGTTGTAGTGTTATTTGATATGTCTGTCAAGTGAATTGATTTAGTTTATTGCTTTTCTACATAAGTTGCTAGCTTCACTGTGAACACTCCAAGTCAGTTCTTACAGTTCTTTTAAATGTTTTTGACAACATGATTTGCTTTTTCTGATGTTTCCCATGATGTAGTGTTTAGTTTAATGGGTTTCTAGAGTAGGAGGAATTGAGTTTCCCTAAACCTCACCAGAAGAGGACACAGAAACATGGAGTTAGAGAGTCCAAAGAAAACTACAAATCACAGCTGAGACTAAAAGAGACTAACAACCAAGATTATTTGCTGGAATTCTGCTTTTTTCTGGGGAAAAAAAAAAAAAAAAAAAAGAGAAACTATCGTACAAACCTTTAATACATAGTCAATCAAAAGGAAACATCTGGTTTATGCTGGGTATATATAGGATATAGCGACATCCAGATGAAAACAAGGAAAGTTAGGTTTTCAGAATCCTGCAGTCAAATTCTCTGAATTCTGTAAAATTAAATGTTAATGATGAAACATTAATATATAAAAAGCATTATAAAATCGTTTATCTAAGGGTGAAAATTAGAACATGTACAGTCATGTACATGTTCTCAGTGCAGGGCTGTTCTTTAATAACCTTTCATAACAATTTTGCTGTAATCAGGAAACATAATGGGGTTTTTTTGACAGAAACCATTGCCATTTAGGTTTAAGATATAAAAACCTATGGCAGATATTTCAGACGTAAGATTACTTAACACTTAAGGAGAACCCTCCTTTATAATACTAGCAGTAAAAGTCATTAAAATCTTACAATTAAATCAGACTCTTTCAGTAAGGGCAACAGTTCACTTGCTTATTAGAAGTTAATCATGTTATTTTTGAGAACTTTTTTGACCTAAAATCTCTAATCAGAATGATTGGAATTCTTCAGGTAATACATGTCTCATGGTCAACAAGTTATGCTCCTGAAAGGAAATGAAGTAAGATCATTAATTTTAAACACTTTTTTTTTCAAATGTATGACAACTGAAAACCTAAAATATTGCAGTGAAACTGTAGAAAGTTCCTAATTCTACAACTCTAAGCTTGGATCATACTTTACACCTATATCCTGTCACAAGCATAGCTTTCAGTGTGCATCACTGCTGCTTCTGTGTCAAATCCAACTGACTGTTGCAGCTTGGATGCAGAAGAGTGTCTAATTTTGGTAGCAAACAGCAATATTTCTTCTCTCCAGTTCTTCACAGAAACAGACAGAGAAACACAAGCAGCAGAAATGAGTGAGGCAAGTGAGCTATTAACCTAATGGATAAAGAACAGGGAGCTCATGTGCTGGAGTTCAAATCTCTGGGGTATGGCTCTTTGCAGCTCTACTTTACCCATTTGTTAAATTTCAAATACAAGAAACATTATAGCCAATTAGTTCCAGTAGGACTATAAGGCTGTATGTTTAAATACCCCACTTGTACTGCTTCCCTGATAAGCTGAAATACGTCTCCTCTTTTTCCAGGATGTTCCACAATAGCAGCTGTTTTTTAAATTCTCATTTGGGACAGAAGTTAAAAGTCCTTGAAAATTAAATTAAATTCATTCAATTAGGCTAAAGAAACATCTAAACCAACTATTACTTAGAGGAATTTTTTATAGTTTATTTCTGTCAAATTGGAACTTTAAAGGGACTTCAAACTATCAAAACTGCTGTTGTGACCTTAAATGGCAACTGTAATTTTAACTTTGTATTATTTATTTATGTTCAGACATACAAAAATATACATTTTGTGTGAACCTGGAAAAAAGAATTAAAAAATAAACAGTACAGGGTTGCCTAAAGACTGTTTTGTAAAGATACCAAGTACATTTTCACTGTCCATCCACTGAGACTTACACATAAAACTGTTATCTATGTTCTTCTGTCTCACATTGTTTATATTTTCTGCAACTTTGAATGTTAAAAATCAGCAGTACTGTCCTTTTTGGAATTTTGTAAGATGTGTCTATTTCTTTGTCCCTCTAAATCTTACAGGCTTGTACCTGAATAACTTAACATTTAAAATGAAAGCATGACAAAGACAAGCTTAACATACCAAATGAAAGCACAACAGAGAAAGAGACATGAGAGAATGCATAATTGTCTTCTCTTACCAACCACAGAAAAAGGAGATGATGAAGGCATATTAAAATAAATAAATATTTTTTTAAAAAGCCTGACCCCAAAAATTACTTATAGTCACATCCTTGAGAACACTTCCTCTTTGTGATTCCAGCCAAAGTTATGATGTTCTGATCCAAGTCAAACACGAATTGTCATCAATATTTTAAGTTTTAACTAGACTGGCATCATTTAACATAAAACATAGGTTACATATTGTATCTACTTATACATATATATGTGTGTGTATATATATGTCTTTGACAAAAGCACCTTATATAAATATATATGTATTCATAGATACACATATGCACACATACATGTACACATACACAAATATATATATGTACATGTATGCATATATTGGGCAACCAAATGAGCTATCTTTACTTGCTGGTAGGGATAGAGCATTTAGAGATTATGACCTGCACCTGCAGGAATATTTAGGACGCTGACTACTCTTGAGTTGAAATCATCAAAAAATATCTTCCCAAACTCCTTGAAGCATTTGAGAGTCTCTGTTTTGCACAGGATAATTATTTTTTGAACTGATTCCCAGGGACCTTCTTTGATACCAAAACCAAGCAGTTTCTAAAAACCCACCCCAACAATTGCATCCTGCTGGAGTTCCTTCACCTTAGACCATAGTGTTTTAACAGATTCCTGTATCAGCCCTTTTCACAACACAAAAAAAAACTAAAGGGAAGTAATTCACATGTGTTTTCTACCACCAGAGATTCCTTAGTCAACCCATTCATTGTCTCAGGTCCAAATCAATACAGACTGAGAGGGAGACAATAAAGAAATGTTAGGACAAAGAAGAAATTTGCTGCCACATAATGTCATTGGAGTCTTTGAAGACAGAAAAAAATGGACACCCAAGAACAGATCTCAAATTTATATCTCTGACAAACACGTTAAGTGTAGTAACTGCATTTCATATCTAACACACCAGAATAGAGACAGATAGGTTTAGCTTTACTTATACTGGTAAGTCATCCCACACTCTGGTTCTATTGTTCTCATGAGAACTTTGATAATTTATGTCTTCTCCACATCACGGCGCAGCAGGGGCCAGCAGCTTCCTGGGGCTGGGAGGTGGGAGCTTCAGGGGCTCCCTGGGGGCTGCGAGGCAGGGTCTCACCAGCCAGGCCTGTCCCACCACCCCAGCCAGGGAGCAGGGCAGGTGGAGGGACAGCAAGGGACAAGCCCCAGCGCTGGGCATCAGGCACTTCCCCAGGGATCAGGATGGGCTGAGGTTGGGCTGGTATGTCAGTCTGCAGGTGAGTGTCAGAATCAGGCCCGGTGGGGTGAACTGGGGTCAAGCACAGCCCAAGATGGCCAGGCAGGGCCATGAGGACAGGATAGACCGAGGCCAGACCAGGCCATCAGCCCATAGGTCGAGGCCTGGGCCTGGATCAGGGACCATGGCTTCGCACAGGCCAGGCTGCAACACAGGGGTCTGTTGCTCCAGCGGGGGCCAAGCATCGCTGCCTCAGCCAAAATCAGACTCCATTGGCAGGGGATTGCCAGGCTGGTGCTGAGCTTCAGGGTATGCTGCACAGATCATTTATTTTCTACAGACAGTAGCTTGATCTGAAGCCTCGCATGGTGCAAGTGATATACAGGTTGTTACCCACAGTCTCTAAATCCTTTCAGGATCTGGAAAACTTAATTACCTTAAATACAAAAAGACCCTAATTAGTTTTTTATCTCAAGATGGTATACTTAATATGAGAAGCAACAACCGACTATAATGATAGAAATTTCCAACACTCAATTTTTTAATCTTGAAATCTCATCTTCAGTTTATTTTAAATTTTACAGAATCATCTTTGGTTCCTTTTATCTTCTCCAACTGTGCATGAAGGCAGTGCTTTGCTCCAAATCAAAGAACAAAACAAACATTAGCATCTGCTTCTGTAACAGCTGATTCCTACCTGCGGAAGAGAGGAAAGAGCTTCTTCTGAGAGCTTGCTTGCAGCTCAGCCTCAGATAGGCTGGGGACTATGTCTGCTTAATGTAATTACATGCCAGCTGACAGTAATTACATGTATATCTTGTAACTGAAAAAGGAAGCATATTAGAAAAAGTTATTTTTAGCTCTCCTCATCTTTTATCCCTGTTTTCTTATTTCTTCATTTATATGAGAAGTTTTACTTGATGGACAAAACCACCGTGGGTAAGGTAACCGGTGGCTGGTTGAAAAAATAATGAATGGAGATGAGTTATCATTAATGAGGAAAGGGTTGTGATGATAAAGAAAAGTGAAAGAAATATACTCTAAAATTTGTCCCAGTTTTTGTTTTCCATAAAAACTTGAGGTTATCAAATTTTGAGAAAAAAAATTAACTGTAAGAAATATTACAAGCCTTAGGTGAAAAAACTCACTAAAAGTTTCAGTCATTCAGGAGAAACAGGGGTAACGAAACTTTCTGGAACATTTTAAAGTTAATAAAAGGAGGGGGGGTATTTCAGGTGTGACTAGTAAAAAAGTAGATCATGGAGAATGAATTATATCATGTTTGAAACAGATCCTGAGATGCACTAAAAAGCAACCCGTAAAACATGGGATACCTTAAGTGTCCCAAACAGTTTGAATTTCTACACTTGAAAATCTGTTCAAATACTACTGAGAAGTTTTGGGGTTTTTTTTGGTGAACTTGTATCTTCAACATAGGTTCAAAAAGATTTATTTGTAAAACCTCAGATTTTTTAAAGTTTTTTAGTTTTTCAGTCTTCTAGATGGATATTATCAGCTTGATAAATGATTAGATTAGCAAAGTGTGCATGAGTGAGCAACTGACAAAATGTTAGAGTAACTAGACACTTGGTAATATGTATGGAATTTTTCATTTGAATTTTATTGGCCTTTATTATAGGCATTAAATGTGTGCTCAGAGAGGAAATAAATGCTATGAGTTTATGTGCAGGCATAATGTAAAGTAACCATTACAAAAATCCATAGCTACAAACAAAGAATTATAGGAAACCATTAACAAAAAACAGTTTCTGTAATGGAGTTGTAGCTCACACATAAATTGAGCTTAGTGGTGTCACACTGTCCTGGTGTTCCTTTATCACCATGACAGAAGTATTGGAAATTCTCCTTTTCAGTCTTCTTTTTTCTATACTAAGAAAACCTTGTTCTTACAATTTTCATAGCTAGGTCACTTTTATAAAACTTTAATCATTCCTATTACTGTGATTTGTCTTCTGTCTAGTTTGTCTTAATGTTTCCTGTAGTGTGTTGGTCAAAACTAGGCACACTATCCCACTGTTATCGTAGTACCACATGGTAGGACTCAGTAATAAATCTCTGTATGTTACATGACAGTGTTGTTAAAAGTATCCCAGAACCACATTTTCCTTTCGACAAGAGCATCACCAATTTGAGATTCTTTTTAAAAATCTTTCCATTTGAATGTTAATGACTGACAAATACTTCTTTTTTTATATTTGTATGTGTGATGTTTCCAAGCTGTGTGATTGTGTACTTTGTCTTTATTGCATTTCATAGTCTTTATTTCAGACTGTTTCTCTGATTTATGAAGATCATTCTGTCTTCTCACATGTTTGGAAAACCTCATGGTTTTGTATCACCCATGTAGCTTATACTTCTATTCTCAATGCCATCATCTCAGTCTTTCATGAAAATACCAAGTAATGCTTGATCAAGTACAGATTTCTGTGATCCATGGCATTTATAATGGAATTTGACAACACAATATTAATAACAGGTCTTTGTGCAGGTTTGAGGTTTCTTTTTGTCTGTTTCATTTTAACTACGACCAAATAAAACAGCACTAATTTAAAGAAAGCACAGATTTACCTTTCCTGTGCTATTGCTCTGGAGAGAATTTCTTTCTGTAAGGCAAAATGCTCTACTTACACACACCAGGAAATGTCTTAGCCATTTATTAATGCTAGTGTCTCAGAATGATTCCCTTAGCAATGGATTATGATTCCCTGCAAATGGATTATACAGTAGTAAAAAGAAAGCATTTCCCACATACTATAAGAATTAGATATTCCATATAATGTGCTAAAAAGATTTATCTTGAATTTGTGATTCCAGAACTCATCATAATGCTACAGCTTATAAATTTGCACTGAGAAAAGAGAGCAACTGGTAATGGAATACATTCAGAATATGATAGGTAGAAAATTAACCTTATTCTGCTATTAAGTTGGTCATAGTCAATAGCTTTCACAAATACCATAAAGTGTCCCTAATTTCAATCTACGTGTCCCAAAAACTAACATCTAGAATAAATTACTTTTTTATTATTTTTATTGTGGGGTACCTTCTCCTTGGAATTACTGTTAAGGTCACATATAATAAAGATATGTCTTTAAAGTACAAAATGAATTTGATAAGGAAAGCAGAAGCCAGAAGGTAATGGTTCCAGATAAGCCTACATTTCAAATATATTTGACATCCCAGCAAATTGTCTGGATAGTTCAGAAACTGTAAGCGCTGGGGAAGTATTTCACACTGCAAATTCATGGCCTTTTTGCTTGTTGAAATATAATTAATGACGATCCTATAGATCAGATACACATTGTTAAATTTCACAAAGAGGCTAATAGTTTCTTCATTTATGAAAATAGGTTGCTTTAAAATGCACAGCCTGAACCTCATTTTACATCCACAGGTTCTCAGGATCCATTCTCTTTCACACAACTTCAGGCATTTTTTCAATGAAAGACACCAGGACTACATCAATTAAAGAGTAATTTAAATATATATGCACACAATAGAGAGACAAAAGGAGAGAAGAATCAACTGTGAACAGAATGGAGTCTTTTCATCAATACAATACAATACATTATTTCTTACAGGATAAAATTCACTTTACCCTGAAAGCCCAAGTAATCATTGTGTGAAAGAAAATGTGTGAATGGGATGAAAAGATAAAAATCAGACACTCCTCAAAGTAAGCTAGGGTAGGGGGCTGTAGCGGAACTTCCCTGTGATAGCTATAGCAACTAATCCAATGTAGGAATTAGGGCATCATTCATACTATGGCATATAGAGAGCTTGTTGCACTTTCCTAGGTTTTATTGCAGGTCTGCTCAGACCACCTAGGCTGCTTTTCTTCCTGACTTAGGCTTGATACATCATAATATATCCCTCCTGCCCTGGGCTCCCTACTACTTCTTTGTGCCATGATTACAAGACCGTATTACAAGGGGTTTCCATTTTTGTAAGTTATGTTTCTCTCTATCCAGTTATAAAACTAGAGTTTCACTTTACACTGGATTTTGAGACTTCCAAAGCTATTCCCAAGCAATTTGGACCCTCTCCTTTAACAAAATTTGATTCTGATTAGAGATATATGTGTATTGTCTATATACTTCATATGAGAAGATGGCATAGGTAAACATGCTAATTTACAAGCCAGATTTTGCCTTGGAAGTATGGAAGTCTAATTTTCTAATGTCTCATTTTGGCATGGTCTTGTTACACAGAAGGAAATATCACTTACAGTTATTCAGCCAAATGCAGAGTCTTCATGTTTTACCTATCAATTTCCATTAATTAATGTAAAATGTGAATAATCATGGAATTTGGTCCATTAGGATAAATCAGACCCATGACAACTGTAGAAAAGGAATGTAATCACCAAACTAATATTGTACATAATAGATAGAATCATAGAATAGAATCATAGAATCATTACGGTTGGAAGAGACCTCTAAGATCATCAAGTCCAACCGTCAACCCAACACCACCATGCCCACTAAACCATGTCCCTAAGCGCCTCATCTACACGTCTTTTAAATACCTCCAGGGATGGTGACTCAACCACTTCCCTGGGCAGCCTGTTCCAATGCTTGACAACCCTCTCGGTGAAGAAATTTTTCCTCATGTCCAATCTAAACCTCCCCTGGCGCAGCTTGAGGCCGTTTCCTCTTTTCCTGTCGCTTGTTACTTGTCATTAATGGCCTGAGCAGATTGATATCAGGGTCTCTTGGATTAGAGGTCTTTGTCGTAAAGAGAAGTCAGCACAGACCACGC
>NW_008824475.1:4635044-4637021 GCF_000699105.1 Pygoscelis adeliae
CTTCTTGGCCGCCTGGGCACACTGCCGGCTCATGTTCAGCCGGCTGTCGACCAGCACCCCCAGGTCCTTTTCCGACAGGCAGCTTTCCAGCCACTCTTCCCCAAGCCTGTCGCGCTGCATGGGGTTGTTGTGGCCGAAGTGCAGGACCCGGCATTTGGCCTTGTTGAATCTCATACAGTTGGCCTCGGCCCATCGATCCAGCCTGTCCAGGTCCCTCTGCAGAGCCTTCCTAACCTCAAGCAGATCAACACTGCCGCCCAACTTGGTGTCATCTGCAAACTTACTGAGGGTGCACTTGATCCCCTCATCCAGATCATTGATAAAGATATTGAACAAGACCGGCCCCAAAACTGAGCCCTGGGGAACACCGCTCGTGACCGGCCGCCAACTGGATTGAACTGCATTCACCACAACTCTCTGGGCCCGGCCGTCCAGCCAGTTTTTGACCCAGCGCAGAGTACACCTGTCTAAGCCGTGAGCCGCCAGCTTCTCGAGGAGAATGCTGTGGAAGACGGTGTCAAAGGCCTTACTGAAGTCCAGGTAGACCACATCCACAGCCTTTCCCTCATCCACTAGGCGGGTCACCTGGTCATAGAAGGAGATCAGGTTGGTCAAGGAGGACCTGCCTCTCATGAACCCGTGCTGCCTGGGCCTGATGCCCAGATGCTGCCTGGAAATTTTGATTTTGTTTTGGTTCAGGACTTCTTTCTCCATATCTCCCAAGCCATGTGTGTTAAAAAACAGGCTTTTGACCTTTGTGAATTACATTATAAATTGTTACAGACAAACATTGGGCAGTAAGTAACTTGCATCCCTGCATGCTTACTTGATTTCTTGTTCTGGTACAAATGAGAGGCATTACAGAGTCATAGCAATGGTCTTTCTAAGGAAGACTGATATTGAATGAGCAGATACTTTACATTTGGATTGGTTTTCAAGACGTGTTCTTAAAAGAACACAAACCGCTGTGAATTGACTATAAAAGGACTTGGCATATAGCTGGCAGGAGGTATGACGTGTACAGGAAGAAGAGAAGACACACCAAGGTTAGAGGAATGGGGTGCTAGCAAGGGCCCTCAGCCTGTTGCTCTGAGACTTGCTGGGCACACTGGAGCACACCTGAAGTCTTACGGAGATGAGCCAGGGGCTCCTGAGGTAATAGGAGCCAAGAGGGAAACACCAGTGAAATACCTCAAAGGAACTAAGGGGTGTTCCTCTAAGAAGGTGGCATGGCTGACAGCCCAGCTGAAGTGCTTCTACACCAATGCACACAGCATGGGCAACAAACAGGAGGAGTTGGAAGCCACCGTGCTGCCAGAAAGCTATGACCTAGTTGCCATTACTGAAACTTGGTGGGACGAATCCCATGTTTGGAGTGCGTCTATCAGTATCTACAAGCTGTTCAGAAGGGACAGGTGAGGAAGGAGGGGTGGAGGAGTTGCCTTCTACATCAAGAAATGGATAGATTGTGAAGAGCTGTCTCTGAAGAATAGCCACAAGCAGGTTGAAAGCTTATGGGTAAGAATTAAAGACCAAGGCAACAAAGGGAACCCTGTGGTTGGGGTTTACTACAGGCCGTCCAATCAAGAGGAGCCTATTGATGAAGCCGCCTTGCTCCAGCTACAGGAGGCATTGTGTTCGCAGGCTCTCGTCCTGCTGGGGGACTTCAACCACCCTAACATCTGCTGGAAAAGTAGCACGGTGAGCTGTAGGCAATCCAGGAGATTCCTGGAGTGCATTGAGGATAACTTCTTAAGCCAAGTAATAGACAGCCCTACCAGAGGGGATGCGATACTGGGACCTGTTGGTCACCAACGCAGGTGAGCTAATTGATGACGTCAAGATTGGAGGCAGCCTGGTCTGCAGTGATCACGGACTGGTGGAGTTTGCAGTCCTGAGGGATATGGGATAGGTGAAGAGTAAAGTCAGGACCCTGAATTTTAGGAAAGAAAACTTCCAGCTGTTCAAGGAGTTAGT
>NW_008824475.1:4638995-4644958 GCF_000699105.1 Pygoscelis adeliae
GAAGAAATTTTTTATGCTGAGGGTGGTGAAACACTGGAATGGGTTGCCCAGAGGGGTGGTAGATGCCTTATCCCTGGAAACATTCAAGGTCAGGTTGGACGGGGCTCTGAGCAACCTGATCTAGTTGAAGATGTCCCTGCTCATTGCAAGGGGGTTGGACTAGATGACCTTTAGAGGTCCCTTCCAACCCAAACCATTCTATGATTCTGTGACTCTATGATATTCTTTAGAAAGCTAATCAGTTTATACAACCTTGTAAGTTCAAAGTAAAATTCTGTTTATTATCTGAGATACTGAATTCTGATATCTGCCAAAGAAAAAATGTCTATCCATTCTTCCCCCACTATCTCTTCATCCCAGAAAAGAGAGTTTCAATTGCAAAATACATTTCAATTTGAGACTTGTCATAAGGTTTTTTTATGGACTAATCCACCAAACACTCCTTACTTCTTCAGAAGCTGAAATGGTTAGAAAGGGATACACAATTAATTTGGCATGAAATAGTCTTTCATTTGTTTTGGGTTTTTTTGGCATACCTTTCTAATAATTTGTCAAAAATTGCCAGTTTTTCCAAAAATCTGAAACTTCTTTTAACAGTCTGCTCCACATCAAAATCCTAACATTAGATTCTCATTTATATTTCTGCACTGCCTCTGGAATTTTGTTGTAAATCATGACACTTTCATTAAATGTTATTGCTATTTTTAAGAAGTTATTGCTTATTAGAAAATGTTTATTACAGTAACATGTATAAAGACAGACGACGGAAGTGTTTGAAAGTCTTTTGTTCCTCCAGTGATGGAAAAGCCACTGCCTTTGAAAATAGAGCAGAAGAAACTGTTTTAAGACTGTAACTTCCTTGCTGTACCTACTTTTAAATTTTTTCTTTCTCTTCTTTCTGTGTCTTTGGGTTCCTGGGAAGGATTCAGAAGTGGCCAGAAAGTGGAGTTTAGGAATTTTTGCCTGGTAGGGAACTTCTGGATCATCAGAGTCCAATTCTTCTCAATCATAGGCCTCACAATGCATTCTAGTTTTGACTTTTGTCTATAACATCAAGTCCACATGCCCTCACATACGGTCCACCGCTCTGTGTTCTGTAGCGAACTTAGGTCCCACAATTATAAGCACAAGCTTATAATTCTGATTTGCCATTCGAAAACAGCAGGAGAGTTGAGG
The DNA here is from genome assembly GCF_000699105.1 of Pygoscelis adeliae. NCBI lineage: Eukaryota > Metazoa > Chordata > Aves > Sphenisciformes > Spheniscidae > Pygoscelis > Pygoscelis adeliae. The sequence goes on from NW_008824475.1 coordinate 4,640,172, forward strand.
AACATTCCTGGTATCCTAAGTCCTGCTTTAGCAGGAATTTTATAAGTAAAGTGACAAGATAAATCAAGGAAGCAGCCAGTCTCCCATACTACAGATGAAAGCACACTCAAAATATCCAATATCAATAAAATATAAGTCCCTGTCAGCAAGACGAGGGAAAATCCCTCTTTTAACTCCAAATCTAGAGATCAATTTAACTGTGGGCATGCTAACACCGTTGCAATACACTAACAGCCTACCTGGCATATTTTAATATGATTTACAGATCAGCTCACTCCTTTCTGCACACTATCTCTAGCAGAGGCTTATTGTCAGGACTTCATAGGAAGGTAAATTCTGAATTCCTCCATGCTCTTCACTGCCCTTGCATACATGAAGTTCAGGTTGAGCATAAGTAGAAACCATACTAGAGTTATGGATAGAGTTAATTCCCAGCCGAAACCAGGATACCATAAAGTATGGATAAACTTTTATTTTTCCTTTCAAGGAATGAAAAAATATAGAGGACTTTTAGGAAAACTGTATAGCAGCTGCACATGTTTGGGGTACTGATTCTCTATTGCTAACTAGTCCAGATCCATCTAATAACTTACTCATGTGTGGTGGTACCTCAGAAGCATTAGATATCTGAATGCAGAATTGACTCATATCCTTCATGTGCCTGCTGACCTCAGAAACACCTAAACACTGCAGTGGCCCTAGCTTCTGACACTGAAGGTTCTTAGGTCCCTAAAATTCCCCACCTGTCTATACTTTCTGGTGTTTAGGATCTAATTTGCCCTGAAGACCATCAGAAGTCATAAAAAAGACATTTTTCTGCCTGTCTTCTATTGACAGGGTCTGATCTGATAAAAGTGCTCTGAGAATATCTCAACATAGGGCTTCTAAACATATAACACCTCCTTTAAACATATTACGATTCCTGTTTCTACTCAGTATTTTAGCTTCAGAATATTTCTGTAGAGTCTAAAAGATGTGATTTCAGTCTCTGTGTCTGAGGGGGTTCTAACAAATATGTCCAGTTTTTCAATATGTCCAACTGTAAAACCAAAGATGAAATAAATTCGAGAGCAAGCACGACTCAAATTTATAGCTTAGTGTATTCCTTTGGGAGATGGAGGTTAAGTCTTTTTACAAAGCATACAGGATTCAAGTCTTGAAGAGAAAGAAGAATTTAAGTAGTGCTCTGTCCTTTTTGGTTTTTATTTACTATTTTAGTGGTTCCCTCTTCAGCTTATCACAATTTTAAACACCTAATTTCTAAAAAAATGATCAGTCTGGATAAGTGCCTAAGCTGGATGTTGATTAGCCAGTTTGGCACACTGTGATATTAAGAAAGGACCATCATAAATGCAGGGGACTTTTGACATTAATCTTTGGGGAACACACCAAAAGGTGGTGTTATGGACCAATGTTAGTGTTGAAGTATGATTTGCTTCCATTGTGTTTTCTAAATCTTATAATCATTAATGTTTCCTTACTATAATCTGAGAACCTTGATAAAAAATACATTTTTAATAATTTATAATGCAGGGAATGCAGTGCAATAAATTCTAAAATAAAATGCAATCATACTGTGCTAAGTTGAACACAATAAACTGTCCCATTACAAATAATGGAAGATGAAGAATGAGAGGGAGTATGAGAAGAAACTAGAGTGAATATAGTTTGAATATAATATTCAAAAGCAAAGAAAAATATACAGTAAAAATCTGTTGTGACCTTGAAACTTGACTGAATTCATTATAGTTATTTTGTTGGGGGTGGAGGGGTGGAAAGGCATTTTTCCCCAAATGCAAGAGCCAATTAAAAAAAATATTACTGTCACTTAGAAAGGCATTAATGAGCTTCTCTTATCCTGAGTTAGTTTTATCAAGTATGTTATTGAAATCTTATACTAATCTAGAGCTTAAGTGAAAGACTTTTTTAGCGCAGCTTACTGGATATTCTCCTAAAATAAGCAGCACAGACTCCTTTTCGATTGATAAAAAGTGGACATTGATGCAAATTAAGCATAATTTATACTGTTGTCTTTTTCCTCCATATCAGCTTCTTAAGTTTTATGAATCACATGGTGCTTTTTTGTTTTCTCAGAAAACCTTAAATACCCAAGACCCAGAGATTTCACATGCAAGACCTCTGTCCCATTAGTTTTAGGTCCTATAAATAGCTGTTAGATGTTCAAACATTCACACAAAAGAAGAATCACAGTTGTTTCAGATTAGTATCAGCAACTAGGTTTGTACTTTATATAGAATTTTGCATTCTTCTGTCTCTCTGATTTTCTTATATTCACTACAAAATTTTCACTCTACTCATATCAGGGAAAGGAGGAGGGGAGAAAAGCAGCAGAAAAGTATCTATTACTGTCTTGTATAATATCTCAAAATTGCATGCTGAATTAGTAAGATTTGTTCAAAAACAGTTTTTAGAAACTGAAGATATGTCTGAGCTGTCTGACATGCCCTATTCATATAACATTTATGTAACACTGACAGGGTTACTACCATTGCATATTTGAACAAAATCTCACTTTGTACTGACAGCTTTCTCTTCAACAGATAACAGAAGATGGCAATGTGCCCTCCTAGCCATACAGTGTTGTAAGCTTAATTACTTTCTGCCTGGTCTCATCTTGCACAATCAGTACGACTACAGTTATTCTGAGACCTGATTTGCTGTTCCTTTTGTTTTATTTGTACCTAGACTTTGGCCCATGAAACAAGCCCAACTTCCTGTATCCTGTGCCAGCTTCAGACATTACAAATGCTTTTTCTCTCTGCATGCCCGTTGTAGAGTCTACCAGAAATTCTCAGAGAAATCAGAATGATGTGGTTTACCCCACTCCAGATAAGAAGGGAATTGAATTTATTTTCTTGCTTCTTGATCATCTGTACCTCATAAATCTATCTTCTGTAAATGATATGAACTTCCAACCATGTGTAGGTCTGGAAGCATTTTGTGGTGGGTCCAGATCCTGTTGGTATGCACTGGCTTTTTCTTTCAATAGGCTACTTTTGCAGAAAAAAAAGCTTTTGTTCTGCATTTTTATGAAAGTGAGATAATGAGCTAAACAGACTAAAGCAGTTCTGGGTCTGCACAGGAGAAGAGCTATAAAAAACAACAGATCTTTACAATGAAAGACTGAAGTTCCTAATGTGTCTACACAGCAGCTAAGAGGATGATGGGGGAGACTGAATCATTACTTCAGATTCAGGTTTCTCAGTTATCACTACAGATATTTAGAATTCTTTTAGTTACCTAATTCTTTCATTGAAGTGCCCTCCTGCAGAGAGGAAGTTTGCTACTGTGCAGGGCAATGAGAGTCTTTATTTTTAATGATTAAAGATAACTTCTGGCTCTAAGTAATATTGTGTTCCTTTTCTGTATGGTAAGTTAGTTTCTAAAAAATTCTTGGTCTCTGTTTTGGGGATTAAATATTAATTTTGAATCTGCTGAAACTGAGGCTTAACTCATTTATCCACACATTTTTTGACATACTGTAGGGTAAAGAAGGTATCTGCACGGGGTGGCAGATATTACAATGTCTGTAGGGAACTTACACACTTCCAAGGTTGGATCTGGGGACCAGAGAGTTTTCATACTGTCAAATGGTGTTAAACATCTATATATGACCAATTGACTCAAGTCCTAAGTGTTAAATAGTATTTTAATGATTTTTAATCCTATGTAACACCATTGTTTACAGTTCCTATTATTCCAAAGAACTAATTTAGAATAAGTCTCTGCTTTGAGGAGAAATGTAGCTCATGATGAACAGCTGTTATTTTAGTTCTAAGTCGTAACATGAATAAACTATTCCCTGTATAATGTATGATGCATCTTTTCTTCTTACAGTCTTAAATATTGTTATCCTGGGTGAATATGTGAAAACTGTTGAGCCTTGAAAGTGTCATTTACTGTTTCAGACTGATAAATTAGTTAAAATAAACTGATAGTGTTTTAAATAATTACATTATATGCTTGTGCTGAGGAAAGTGTGATTGAAGATAAGATGGCACTTCCTTTCTCACTTCCTTTCTACCTAGGGATGCCTTAATTTTATTTTTTATTTTTTACATCCACTTATCCCTTTACTACAGGGAGAGAAGGGTTCTCTACAAGGCTCTCCAATGACCTCTGTCTAGCTAGCTCAAACAATGGCATTGACATTGTGGAGTTGTGGCTAACGTAGAGCACTACCTGCTGCAGAAAGTGTTTTAGGACAAGCCTAACAATATGGGAGTTTCAGAAGCATTTTGTCAGGGACAAATGAGTCAAGCTATTATTAGCCAGAGCTACTGTCTGTCATTCATTTCACTGGTTTGTGCTGAATATACCAAAGAGGCAATTTAGTGCTTTGGGGAGCTACGAAACATATACAGTTTCCTGTGATATGTGTTTTTACCATTATTTGATCAGTTGAAGTCCTGTAGATATCTTTAGTGTGGAACATGAAATACTCTCAGACAGAAAGGTCCCCCTGTTTTTAGTGAACCTGCTTGTGGAATTCAACACCGTGGACTCAGAAGTAAAAAAGTAGACATGTCTCTCTATGCTGTAAGCCTGAGTAAATACCACCTTTCCAAAATGATGACAAGTGCTTAACTGTAATTACATACATTTCTAATGCATTTTTTATCTGCTGCAAACACTGGTGCAAGGTTTTTATTTTTTTACTTATTGTAAATCTTGGGCTGAACTTTTCTCCTTTCTACAGTGTGATAACTTCAAACTTATCCTCAGTGTCTTGCTGATATCAATTCTGACCCAACAGCCTCCTGCTG
>NW_008824475.1:4645434-4670711 GCF_000699105.1 Pygoscelis adeliae
GAAAAGTAGCTTTTATGTTTTAAGGTACAACTACCATAATCTTTTAAGCTATCTGATAAAATTTTAATCCTTCTGCCCTTCTTTTTTAGAAGTCTGCCCAGTAAAGATGCCTTGACAGCATCTTATTTTATTTACTTTTCCCGAATCCCTATCTCTGCCATGTTTAATCGTTTATCTTCTTCCTCCAGTTTTCCTCCCCCTCCCCCTCACTTCAGTCTTCTCTTTCCATTCAGCTTACTGTGGCTGAAGTCCAGCTTTGCCTTATCCTAATTATTGTGCAGACTATATTCTGTTATCTAAACACACTCTTTGTCTCCTAAAACGCTCCTGTACTTTATCATTAGACTCTCTCAATATCATCACTACTTGTGCTTTTCCTGTCTTGATTATTTGATCATTGATGACAGAAAGGATGAGCCAGTTTATTAGAATTACTCTGTAGACCATGTTGTTGCTAGGTGATACCCCCTAGCCACTGCTATAAATACTTAATAATCTTAAGATTAAATTTCCTTGTTACTTTTCATTTAAATAGTGTAAGGCACCTGGACTTCAATGATTTAAAGTGCATTATGAAACTATTTGGATTAAGAGAGAATTCTGATTGGCTGCTAGATTATTGCTAAGGGATGGATTAATTTGTATGAAGCACACGGTTCTGCACTGCTGTTCAGTATTTCAAACTGCTAACCTCATCTTTTTCCAACAGTTTGACATACTTTTTTTTCAGAATAGAACTGTTAGGGGAGAATAAGGCACAACTAAGCATGCTATTTAGTAATCATGAGGTAATACTCAAGAAGGATTGAAAGTATGAGACTGTGCTGAGTTGTATGATTGTCTTATGGTAATCACACTCCTTATCTTACCTTACTGCTTAATATTCATCCAAGTAAAATTAACTTCATGATGCTAATTGACTAGTGCATGATCTTGCAAATGTTCCTGTGTGAAATACAGTACCATGAGAGTATACATGAGTATACTATGGTAGTCGTTATGAGAGTGTCTGCATAAAGTCGTAGTCATTTTAGTCTCTGGTTTGCTTTGTAATTAGGAAGAGAGTTAGCTGGTTTAAATCAAGATTTTTACCAGAAACTGGAAACAGAATAAAAATTGAGTGAGTACTGATTCTTCCGTCACTTCAATATTTGAAGATGTTGACTCTAAACTTCAGTCAATCAATAGTGAAGGTTATATACATTTTATAATAAATAATAATGTCTATTACTCTTAGCTGAATTCTTCCTCTGTAATTAACAATATTATATGTCGATTCCTTGTGATTGATTTAATGAATAAAACCTAACACTACAGTAGCATTGCATGTTTTTTCATCCTTTATATTAGCTGTTAGGCTATATTAGTTTTTCACAGGATACCTGTTCAGCATATTCCTTCTCACTTCTGTCATCATCAGAAACTCCTTGGTTGTTTCTTCCCTGAACTTTTTTGTCATTCACTCTTTGTCGCTTCTTTCCTGCTGCTTACCTGCTCTTCAGGGCAGAAAACATATCTTGTCTATCACATAGAAAGCAGAGTATAAATATGTAATATGATGTAAATAATGTTTTCTACCACTAGCAATATGGATATTTTAAAGGCAAAAAGAGGTTAGGAGACCAAAATTTGCAGAAATTTGTCTCACACATTTTCCAGCATATTTTCCACTAACAAAGATTGCAGTAATGCCTAAAATTGCCAGAGCTACCTAATATAATTGTCTTCCATTTCCTATCTCAAATGTTCATAACTGGAGGGATATTTGTGGAACAACTGTTTCCAAAGCAGTCATTCATAGTCTGGGACTATTACTTACAAATCCATCATGAAAAAAGTTTCATCTATTTTTGTTTTGATTGGGGCAGCTTAACTGATACCACTATTTTGTCTTGCAGAAATGTTATGGCCAAGAGGATGAGACTCAGCTGCACTCAGAAACCTCAAACTCAAAATTAGATTCTAAAAAAAGCTTTGAAATATTTGAATCCAAGGCACGCAAACTGTTAGTGTAGGTTTTGCAAAGTAGTTAGTCTGAAAAGACTAATACTTCTTTTCTGAATTTTTATGACCTTCTTAAATGAAAATCTCTCTCAAAAGTTTCACTGCTGCTATCAAAATATGATTTGCCTGTAGCTGCATTTACTGTCTAATTTAGAATATATCCTATTTAATTTCTAAAATATCTGAAAGGAGTTTGTATTTCACTTTGCTTTCAATTATGTAATTCCAGTTGATTAGAAGAAATGAAAATAAACAATACAAAGGTGCAAATTATTCTGTGATGATATCACATACATGTCTGTTCCTTTACTCTGATATTCAACTCTGATTGCAAAAGGTATGGGTCTGGGAATAAAGTCTTATTTCAAATATCTTGATTCCAGTACATAAAAATGAAGAAACTTAGCTACATCATCCGTCAGTTGCCTTCCCTTTAATAATATTTTGATTTTGGTGAAATTCTAGATAACACGTTCAAAATGTGAATGCTTGTCAGAACACAGTTCTCAGAATAAATTTTTACAAAAATTAAAATAGTCATAGATGTATTTTTATCACAACAATACAGTTGTTATGGGCAGGTATTCAGGGTCATTTGCATTACTGAAAGTAACTTCAAGGATATTTTTCTTCTAAAGAAGAGTATGTAATTAGATTGTTTCCAGTGAGGCTTTTTGTGTCTATTATTGCAGTAAAGCTGAGTCAACTTTCTCTAGGCTCCATTGCGTGGAAATAAAAACCTATGTTCTGTATTTTGACTTTTCAGTCATTTTAGTTCCTCCCACTTTTTCTCCAGTAAACTGTCTCTTTCTGAAATAGTTTCCATTTTCTTTTCTTTTTCTTATCTGACATTTTTTTATTCCTTTTTCATTGCTTCTCCTGCTCTTCTCTTCTTTCACTCATAAGAATTCAAACCTGAGTGTTCTGCTACATAGGTTCAATACATGGCTATCAACCCATTTGTGCACGAAAAATGAAGTAACATATTCTGTTACCTCAGAAATATTTTGATAAATTATTCTTCTTCTCAAAACTCCATATATGTATTGAATGAAGTGACTCAAAATCATGATGAATTTCTTTATTAACGTCAATGGATTATACATTTCCAAAGTCTTTAAATAATTAACTATAAAATATTATTATATTTTCTTATATTATTAATTTGAATTTTGTTCAGTTTTATTTAAAACTTAAACTTTTAATTTTTATTTAAATAGCCTTTCCACTATACATTTTTTTATTAATATGATTTTTCAGTTTACAAAGGATACAAAATGTATTTTTTTTTAAGAATTACATTTGACACTGACTTTTGGGTCAAAGTAAAAATAAAAGAAATTAAGAGAATATCTTCATATTGTTTCTGTGGACTTAATTGCTCTTGATCTTACTTTTAGATATTTGTCATTGTTTTCAATGAACAAAAGTTCAAACACATTTTGTTTAGGTCTGTGCTCTCATTTAGGTTAAATCCTTGTTTCATAACCCTGTCAGTATAAAGGAAGCATAAAATAAACACATTTTAAGGCCAGTTATGTTGGTACAGGAAAATAAAGTAGCCTTTTAGTCTAAATGATAAGTGGGCCTCGTGTTTGTTGTTTCACCCAGACATTTCACTTCAAAGTTATCTATTTTTTCCCTCCTATTTTGTCTTCTTTTCTTGCTTAGTCCACTTAAGGGCTTTTGAAATATTACTGAAATACCCAGTTTACTGATTACATTATTAAAAGTATTGTATAAATACTATTCTTTCTTACTAAGATATGTCCAGAGAAAAGAGGAAATCCCTGAGCCATAAATATTGCAGATATTTAAGGGATTGTAGTGAAAACTGGATGAAATCAACATGAAGCCACAGAGAAAAAATCAAATCTGGTCAATTTTAATTGACAATTGGGGCAAGAAGGTAGCACATTTAAAACAGAAACAAACTATATATTAGTATTTTCACAATAACAACACTGTTCTCAACATACAATAACAAGCATAAGAAAGGCAATAGAGAGGGGAAAAAAGGTTTGTAAAAAGAGGATAAAATTGATCAATTAAGTGGAGTTAATGGGAAGTTTTCTCTGAGGTCAGTTGGCCCTGAGTTGAGAGACATAAAATGCTGAAGAAAATGTTCAAAATCATAAACAGTCTTCAGGGGCCGAGCCACAGAGGAATTAGGCAGACATCCCGCCAAATGGGTCATTTAAGTAAGATGTATATCTTTACTCAAGTCATTTCTGAATGTTTAATCCTCACTAAAGGTGCAAATGTAGAAAAATAAAATTACAGAAAAAAATTCAGACATATACTTGAAAAACATAGAAAAAAATTAAACTGGAAATAAATGTGTAAATGAATGAAATTCAGACCTTAGTATAGCGTAGCGATACAGCGAACCAAAATATATGGGGGAAGCACGCAAGATCAAGAAAAAAATCCCCCCAAAATGAAGAAAACATGGGAAAAATATAGCATAAGAACAAAATATCTCCATATTTTTATTTTGGTTTATTAAAGAGAAGACAGAGAATTCATTTCATTATGGTGCATAAGCATTTCCATGTGGGAAAAATAATAACCACTAAGGGACTCTTAACCTAAGAGATTAATACACTCAGTATAAAAGGCAGAAACATTCAAATAAGAAACCTGGCAGAATTCTTTAACACTAACAGCATTTTATCTCTGGAAAAATTTACTAAGAGAGGTACTGAATTTTTTGTCACTTGAAGTTTCTATATATTTGTATATCACGTAGCCTGAAGTTCAACACGATTTATTAGTCTCAGTATGCTGTAACCGGGTAATATTCAAGGGCCTGTCTTAATTTAAAGGTCGGACAAGATCATCTAGTCATCACAAATATATATATATATACAGTCAGGAGAGAGCTTAAAAAAATTACCACATCATAGTAAGAAAGTAATTAGATAAATACCAACCCTTATCTTTAAATAAATAAAAAAACTCAACAAAAGTAATAGAAAATAAATAAAGCAGATGGGATAAGGCAGAAGCACAACAAAAATTATATCCATTGCATAGTGCTTGATGTTTTCTGTCAGGGATTAGAATCCCACTGTATTGGATATAGCAAAAAGAAATAACACAAGGATAGAGACTGTCCAGATGGTTTATATTCTAAACAATTGACAAAACACAACCACTGAACAAACAGGATCTGCAGGGGAAGATAAGGTTACTGTTCAGGCAGACGTGTGAAAAAATTAGATGTGACAGTGGCTCAACTGTCGTATGTGGTCATCAACCTAATCAATGGCAACATAGCAATTATTTATAGGAATATTTTGTTACATATTTTCCCTTACGTTTAAGACAGCCCGTTTAATTAATTGTATTTGTCTATACCCCATGGCACGCAAAAGTAAAATTTCATGGTCATGTCTATTTATCATTTTCAGGCTTAATAATGTGAATTAACATTCACAGATCAAAGGATGACCTTGATTTCCACCAATAGATTTTCCCCTGTGATTGCTTTAATGTTTCAGGTAAAGAGATCTACTGATCACCAACGCTTCTCTAGATTTGTTGACCACAGGTTAGCATTACAAACCCTTAACTCTGATGGGCCAATTTGATAACTAACCTCTGCATTTGTTATTCGTATTCTCACTACAGATATGATCATGTCATCTTCAAAGCCATCTCTTCATTTTGTCAAAATATTTCACCTCAAATATGCACTATAATCTGATAATAACGGGACCTGCTCATGGTGAGATCAACTTTTCACCATGACAGAAGAGAGACAAAACTTCTGACCAACATTTTCATTAAATAGCTCTAAAGGCAACAGCTAATCTGAATAGATTTATAGTAGCTAAGCAGAGTGAAGGATGAAAAGCTATAAAACTGTAACAATAAATATAACAATATTCATTAATGACTTGAGAAATAATGCTTTTGTCTCTATAATAATTATACCATAAGCTGACAACCATTCTGGAATTTTGCTTCAGGGTTTACTGAGGAAAGAATATATTTATTACTCCATAAACAGGTAGTAAGCATTCTTAGCCCATTGTCAAAAAATGATATGCCTAAGGGGAAATTTCAGACAGAAAACAGATATCTAACAAGTTTAGCATTTACCTACTTCATAAACTGTTATACCCACCAGTCAGATTACTATTTTGATCAAAATTTTTACTAATGAGCAATAATAAAGCTCTTTTTGGAATCCATGCCATTCACGGTGTGACATCAATGTAAGACTGAAGATTGAATTCGTTCATTTGAGTATGTGCTGAGTTTTGCTGGCAGTTAATTTTCTTCATAGTAGCTAATATGGGGTTATGTTTTGGATTTGTGCCAGAAACAGTGTTGATAATACAGGGATGTTTTTGTTACTGCTGAGCAGTGCTTACACAGAGTCAAGGCCTTTTCTGCTTCTCACACCACCTCACCAGCGAGTAGGCTGGGGGTGCACAAGAGGTTGGGAGGGGACACAGCTGGGACAGCTGACCCAAACTGACCAAAGGGATATTCCATACCATATGACGTCATGCTCAGCATATAAAGCTGGGAAAAGAAGAAGGAAGGGGGGACATTGGGAGTGATGGTGTTTTGTCTTCCCAAGTAACCGTTAGGCATGATGGAGCCCTGCTTTCCTGAAGATGGCCAAACACCTGCCTGCCCATGGGAAGTAGTGAATGAATTCCTTGTTTTGCTTTGCTTGTGTGCACAGCTTTGGTGTTACCTATTAAACTGTTTTTATCTCAACCCATGACTTTTCTCACTTTTACCCTTCCGATTCTCTCCCCCATCCCACTGGAGGGGAGTCAGCAAGCGGCTGTATGGTGTTTAGTTGCCGGCTGGGGTTAAACCACAACAGAGTAGAAAGTGTGTACGACTCTAGAAAATAGATTGTCTCTTTCTTATCCCTATTTTCCTCTCATTTATTGCAATACATCAGGATGCATCCACAGGCTATGTACAAAACCAGTGGAGCTAGAAGTAATTCACAAGGCCTTAGAATTATCATTTGTGAAACCATACATAAAGCCATAGTCTTTGATAGCTGTGAAGGATGCAGTGGTGATTTGAATACATGTTTTTATTTTTCATAATAATAATCTAAACATTACAATTATTTCAGATATCACATGTATTGATATATTGTTTCTGAAAAATGGTGAGTACTTTTTAATACAAAAGGCTTTATTTTTTAGTACATAAGGTTTTAAGGCACCATAAAATCTATTTAAAGACAAGATTAAAATATGTTTTTTTAAAAGCCATTTGCTTATATAACAAAAAAAGAAAAAAAACTGTGATAAATTTTCCCAGATGAATTAATTGTATATGTTAATCAAAAAATCCTGCAAATCACTGAGTGTTATATACAACACTATATTTAGTAAAAAATTCATGTTATATAATTAAAATATTTATCACTTTTTTTAGAGCCAGAGGCATTGGTATTCATATTTTCAGATTAGATTAACACGCTCTGTTTCATCATAGTGTATTTGTAGAATATAATCACAGTTCTATTAAATTTTGATTCTTCTACATACAAGATCACCATTAGCTTCTTTATATCGGGGAGCTTAACATGCTTTATTGTTTTTATGTTGGAAGAATATTAGGGCATTAGGGCCAAGGAGATATTTAGATTCATATTTCTTCTCTCATAAGAAAAACACAAATAACATGAAGTAGAGAAGTAATCTATGTACTTTTGTATGAATTCTTGACTGAATCTTTGTAAGAAGTGATATTTCTAAAATTGCCAGACAAGAGAGGTGTTATTGGGAAGTTTCTTGAATTCTGAGGTAACATTTCTTATTTTAATTCTCAGAACTCCTGAAAATCTGGGGAGCTCATTTTTTATCCTCTGAAGTGGTATTTTAAGAAAATCTATGTCACATTATCTCTTTAGAAACCCAGAAAAGCATGTGTATGGTGAAGTGAGCTCATATCTAATCCTTGTAGTTCAGGTGGAAATAACATTCAGCCTGCTTTTGGTTCACTTTTCCCCCTCTCTTCACAAGGAGGAATAGTCAGCATGAAATAGGGGATTTACCTTTCATTCTTAACACATATATTTTCACATCCACTTGGAGATTAGCCAAAATATCAAAAGCACAAGAAAGCACTGAAGAACTGCTGAGGAAATAGTCATAAACATTTGGAAGCCCATACTCCCTCCCCCCGGCTTTCTTCTCTGAAAAACTCTTTGGAAACTTATATTCTAGGTCACCTCCTCAACATGGAAAAGTACTATGAAATGTAATGATGATCCACAGAAAATAAAGACTGTAACAGAAATTACTGCAGAACAATAGATTTAGATATGACCCTGTTAAAAAAATTTTTTCTTTCATGAATTGAAAGTATGTTACGTGTTGCTGACTATAAATTTAATATAATAAAAATTTATTTTCCCATCTTTTTCATGTTAAGTAGTGTCATTAACATCCATAGGACAATCTAAATGGGTAAGGTAAGCTAGATTTGTCCCCAGTTTGTTTTCTTCTCTGACTTATTTTAATGCAAATGTCTTTGAAGACTTTGTATAACCACTTCAAAAATTTATACAGAACCTCAAGAGAGGTTGTGTAATTTTCAGTTCACTGAACCACAGAATAGTCTCTCAAAGCTGTTTCAGTGTTGTCATTACTTGCACCTACAAAAGAAACAGTGATGAATCAAAGTCAGAAACAAGAATAAATAAGCAAATAAAGAAAAGCTTTCAGAAAGTGCCAGTTCAACATTTTTCTGTGTTCTAGAAAGTTTTACCTATGGCAGATAACTGGAACTTAATTTCAGCATCTGAAATACATTTAGTGTCTTTCAATAGATTTCATCACTTTGATACAATAATAATCAGACAATCTGCTTTCAGTCTTAAACTTTTCTATTAAAGAACCAATCAGAATAAACACTTTGCTGAACACCATAAATTTAAATCTCACCTAGACTGCAGTTTCCAAGCCTACATAAATTAATGATGTATCTAAGGAAGCTGTAGGTTTGATGACTACTTGTGTGTATGCTTTTGAATAGGAATACAAACAGACATTTTTTCCTTAGAGAATAAGGTCTTTTGCAATCTGTGTTTTACTGACCTGAAGGCTGCATACATCCAAAAGGATGGTTTCATGAAAATTACATTAAAGAGGAGCTTATGTTTCAAGAAAATTATACTTTGACCACAAATTACTGACTGGCTGCAGTCATATTTGACTAAATCTAATTTGAAGCATCTTATTTTCTGTAAACGAGAAATCCTTAGCAATATGGTTTTTGCAAGAAAAAAAATTAACCCTTTGAATTATATATCCTATGAAAGTTTGAAAATATTCTGCTTTTTATATATTTGCTGTACACTAATTCAAAGTAACTGGTCAGGACTCTATATCCTATGATGCCATATTATACACATATATATGTGTGTGTATACTCACATAACAAATGCTGCCTATATGCTACACGGAAATTCATGAAGCACTTTAAAGGTGTTAGGCTCATCATGTTAGCAAATTCAGTGAAAATTCATTACATTAACAAATGCAGCAAAGAATTCATTTAAGAAGACTTGTGATGGTTCTCATATTATCTTTAAGGAAGAGTTTCCTAGAAGTTTGCTTCCTTTTTTTTAGAAATTGTTATTAATAATCACAGTATCTCTGAAATGCTTTACTAACATTTTTATAAGTCACATAGAATTTCGTTCCTACATAAATCTTAGATCCATGATAATAGTTATTAGATAACCAAAACAAAATCTCTGAGGTATGAAAAGATCCATAAAAGGGAAGTTGTCAACTTGATAAACTTGACCTAGTCCAGCAGGGAGCCACCAGGCCAGACAGGGGCTGGACTACTTGCCCCGTGAGAAGAGGTTGATGGAGCCAGGTTTGTTCAGCCTGGAGAAGATACAGCTTTGGGGGTCCTAAGAGCAGCCCCCCCAGCACCTATGGGGAGGACATTGAGAATATAAAGGCAGGCTTTTCACAGTGGTGCATGACAAGAGGATAAGAGGCACCAGGTATAATTAAAATAAGAGTGGTTCAGACAGGATATATAAAAAAAAAATGCTGTGAGGATATTTAATATTGGAGCTGTTTTCCAACCAATGCTGGCATCTCTTTTTTGGACGTTTTTGAGGCATGGTCAAAGCTGTGGGAAACCTCGGATGAACTCATTTGATGCTGCTTTGAGCAGGGGATTGGATTAGAGACCTCCCAAGGGACCTTTTGAAATCATCTATACTACAACTTTTCTGCTCCACAACTTGATGCACCTGACAGTACAATTCAAAATGTAATTATTTTTTTTATCAAACTCATAAAGTATGTAAGTGGTAAATCATTCCCCTTCTCTTTTAGGTAATTCTTTTAAGCAAATGTAACATCTTCGCATACTCTCATTGTATGTAGGTATTTTAGATCGCTTTTTCCTAGTGTGTTAACTCTTATATTACCAAGCTTTAATTTCATTTTATTTGAAATATTATACTAATATTTCAAATATCTATTCACCTCTTTCCATTATTTTTCCCATTGCTGTACAAAAGATGTTTAAATGAAGCTTCTTTTAATATAAGGAGTTGAGGTAAGAAGTTTTCAACATAAGTTACCAGTGAAGGTAGATTATCGTCTTTTTTGGGAGCTCTGCCATGCAAACATATTCACACTGAAGAAGGGAGTAAAAGTGAAGTGTGAAATTTTTCTAGTGAGTCAAAACAATTGAGATTAAAAAATAAAATAAACATTAACTGCAAATAGTTGCACAAAGTTGTTTTATAGGAATGGTTATTCAGTAAGGCAGCAAGTGAAAAATTTAAATAGATTGAACATATTCAGAAAGATTGCACATAGTCAGAAAGATAACTGCTACACCTAGCCTGTGATAATGGGCATCTGTCAGCGGGTGGTGAGCAATTGCATTGTGCATCACTTATTTTGTATATTATTTTCTCATTATTATTATTATTATTATTATTATTATTATTATCATTATTATTATTTTACCTTCCTTTTCTGTCCTATTAAACTGTCTTTATCTTAACCCATGAATTTTACTTTTTTTTTTTCCCCCCAATTCTCTCCCCCATCCCACTGGGAAGGGGGGGAAGTGAGTGAACAGCTGTGTGGTGTTTAGCTGCTTGCCGCGTTAAACCACAACAAAGATGATCATAAGTGGCTACTAGTTTTGACCATACTCTGTAGCATCCCTCATAAACAAGTCACAGACACTGAGAGAATGCAAGGGAAATGAAAAGCAAACAGTGACGAGCATGTCCTATTGCTCTGTTGGTAACAGAAAACTAAGCTGAAAGTACCAATGATTTTACTCAACAGGATGTTTCTTATGTTGTTATGTTGCACTCCAAGTGCAACAGTTCATGCTACAATGTCATATTATCACTTTTTGACATCGAACAGCATTTTTCAATAAATAACTGGTATAAAACCTTCCAGAGTTAGGGAAACCCCAGAAACCAGTTAAATTATCCCAGAATTGAGAGGGATTTTTGCCTGGAGTCCATGTGGTTTGTCAGCAATGGTCCAGAAAACAGCATCTAAAATATTCTACTATTATTTTTATTCTGCCAGGATGGCTATAACAAAGTAATTATCATTAAGGAATTTTATTATAATGTGTGATTTTGTGTTATTTGAGGGCAGGATCTATTTCATTTCCTCTTTTCCTGTTTTTCACCTCTCTCCATTTCCTGCAAGACAGATTTTCCATTGGAAGAGTAGAATCAAACATGGAAGTAATATCCATAGTAACAAAACATTACTTGATACATCCCAAAAAGGCACACGTAATCTCATGTATCTGTCCAAGTGCTTGTAGTAGAGTTTAGAGGAGTGTTGATACATAGAATAATAAAAACACCTGGTTAGAAAATCAATGTAACAAATTTTAGTTCACCTCTTGTCACCAACAATAACTAAATAGTTTCTGGGACATGTTTGTCTAACTTGTTCTGAAAGACTTCCATTGATAAATATTCTACATTTCCTTAGAAAATCATCATCATTATTAATTTCTTCTTACTAAGTAATAAAAATGAAACAAATAAGGCATTCAGGTAGACGCTATCTGGAATAAAGGTCACCCCATGATCAAGACAGCTAGCAAGGCTGTTAGAGATATTGTATGAGACTGCTTGGATGGGAAAGACTTTCCCTGGATGAGATTGAAAGGGACTGAAGATGAAAATGGATAAATATGCTTTCTACCAGTGTGTCAGTGGAACTGCAGGAAGAGAGAAAAGATATTTGAGATGTAGAACACAACATATATAAAACTAGAGGTTTAAACAGGCTGTTTTTCAATATTGGCTGAAATATAAAATTTATAAACATGGAAGATGTGAGGATTCTGGACCCCGTTAAGCACAGTTGAGCAGAAGTCAGTGTTTCCAGCTTTCAGAAAAGGTAAGGATTTCATTTAGCTTTTTATCTTCTTGTTGGATAATATTTATTAGAACCTAATTTTTTTTTTCAGGTAACAGAATAGCAGAAGGTGTCAAGACTTTGCAGTTGCCCAGTGTAAATGTTTTCCTTAATGTTTCAAGGCTAACTCTCAAGAGTAAAATTAATGTGTTTTTCTGCTTATGCCTTGTCATGGATTTACATACATTAACACCTTGCTGAAGTGATCATATTCTGTCACATTGAAGAATAAACCTTAACAAGTATTTGACATAACCTGTAGTCATGTTTAATGGAATAAGGTTAGCAGTGGTGTCTCTGAGCATTTATGCCAACACTGAGGTCTGCGGGGTTATAATGCTACATTGGAATACATATGTATTAACAGCAGCCAACAGCTAAGAACAGGTACTTGAAAAAAACATAGGATCACAGGATAACTCAGTTTGGATGGGACCTCGAGATGTCTCTAGTCCAACCCCTGCTCAGAGCAGGACCAGTTCTGAGGTCAGACCAGGTTGCTCAGGGCTTGATCCAGTTGGGTCTTGAGAAGCCCGAAGGATGGACACTGCACAACCTCTCTGGGAAGGCTCTTCCACTGCTGAAATGCCTCCCTGGGCTAAAAAAGCCTCAGCTTGCATTCAATGTGAATCTCTCTTTTTTCATTTCTCTTCCAACTTCATATCTCATATTCTTACCTGATGATTCATATTAAAATAAACTGCAGTTGGCATGTAAACAAGGGAAAATCAGCTAGTAGTTTATTTGAATTTCTAAAAGTATTTATCGACGTTCCTTGACAAATACTGTTAGAGACACTGAGAAGGTATAAAACACAGCATTAACACTTAGTTAAGTTGTTGATATTATTGACACAGGATATAAAGTGTGTATGAGACAAAAAGAGACTGGACAAATTTATGGAAATCTATCAAGGGTTATTTTACACAATATTCTCTCTAAAGTAGTCTGTACCTAAACCACAGACTACTGAATGCTCAGGGAGGCAAAATGTCGTTGTGTGTTTATTCTGTTCTTGTACTCTTCCCTAATTTTCCATTATTGGTGACTGTTGCAGACAGGATATTGAGTTGGGGTACAGCAAACCAGTCATATAACTATGAAATCATTAAATTCTCCATTTCACTACCGGGTACTGATCATCTGATCATTCTTAACTAATTCCTGGGCTCACTTTCAGAATAAACAAGCTGAGTATCCTTCCTGCAAGAGGAATAATAGGCGTGGATTTTGGAGTAACTAAGCCTGGAATTGCCTCTAACAGGTAGGATCACACCCTCTTTTTCTTCCTACCCAAGAATTTCCACTCCTCTTTCAGCTCAGTCTTCACTCTCAAACAATCCACACCCTCACATGCCACACCCTATGTCATGCAGCCCATATTTATAGCATCATGCTATAAATAAGCTAATTACATTATAATTATATATAAGAATACTTACATTATTCTGTATATTATGGCCACAGATCCAGTACACATGACCCAGAGAAGACCTGATCAAATGCTAGACCATGTGGATGCACTATGCTCTTCCTGATGCAACTATCCTTGAGCTGTGTGGAGGTAAACCACGCTGGACCACTCGGCCTGCAGGGTAGGGATCACTCTCATTCATGGACATGTTTAACAGTTTAAATGTAACCCATATGGATCTTTAGGCTGGCCCAGGAGAGCAATTTTGATCATCTTTACATGGGTTTAATCTGGAATTAAAAAATGCATAATATGTGCACAAGAAAGAAGGCATCTGGCACCACCTACATGTGCTTGTTTGCTTGTTTTTTTCTTAACACTTCTGCTAATACCACATTAATCTCCACATCAGGCTTGCTTCCAAGTCCCAGGGCATGTTTTGTGCTTGCGTAAAACACAGAACTGCTATTTATGACAACCATGAAGGAGATGGAAAAGCATGGATATGCCAAATATTAGACAAAACAAGGAATTTTGTCAGCAGTTGAAGGATATTTTTTTTGCCTTCACCAAAGCTTCTTTTACATTCATGAGAGCCACTTGTCACTTGACTGTTACTGAAGAATCTTCATGAATGCTTAATAAAAGTGTCTTTAAGCACTCAAACTCAACCTGGAAATGAATGGTAATTAAAAGCACTTAAAAATTACTTTGTACAACAAAAGTATTTCCTTTGCCATGTTACAGCCCTAGATATTGAAAAACACACATAGAAATTACACATACACTTCAATTAGCTCTGAAAGCTTTCCTAAATTGTAAGAATAAGGGTATTCGTTTACAGATTTGCACCACATATTTAAATGTCAGAAGCATAACTCTGAACTCAAAAAAATGATGAACAATTTTCCGCTAATGTGTAAACTATGCAAGTGACACAGGGTTTAAATACTCAGGGTTTTTCTTTTCTTTTTTTTTTTATCAAGCACTTTCTGTTACCACTTTCAACATTATCTGAGCTTATAAAGTGGTGTTTAGTTTGCTGTTGTGGTCATAAAAGAAATGGCTGCTACAATCTTATTTATATGTGCAAATGTTATGTATACTTATACTACAAGTGGAGGATCTCAATTAATATAAATTCAGAATTAATTTCATTTTATTTCTCTGTCAAACTACTGCTATAAGAAAAGCAACTGTGATACAACCCAGCTAAATTAAAATGTCTTTTCTCTGCCTTTTCAGCTACTTTTACAATGGGAAAAGCAGCTTTTTTTTTTCTTCCTTTTTTTTTTTTGGGGGGGGGGTCATATCTAAGTTTTCTACTTGGTGTTGACAGATTCAAGATTCATCTTTGGCTCTGCAACCAAGCCCCACTATCTGAGGTATCTCTGGAGAATTATCATTCCAGTCTGTACTATTATAGGCTGATGCATACTGAAAGATTAATCTTTGTCACTTTGAGAGTTGTGAGAAGGAATGATTCTCAGTCAGTGAGATGGATTCATTTTTGAGAAAATAAGCTTTGTCACATATAGATTGAGTCTCTAAGGGGTTAACAGTTTCCTGGCATGGTCAAAAACAGTCTTTGAGGCAGCCTTGAATAGGCTGGGGGCAGCATTAGCTCTACTGCTTCTTGTTCCAGAAAGCTGAACTCAACAAGTTAGAGAACTTCTCCCGAGATAAATAAAAAATTTTGAGAACCACAGAGCAGACGCCTCCCAGGAAACAGTTTCCCTTTCTCTTGCCTCAAGGAGGACCTCTTCTGTTAATGCCAAATCTTCATTCTATGTTAGCATGTCATGAGAATCTTCTCTGATGCAGCAAGGTTATCTGGAAAGAAAACGTTTCTTCCAAAGTAATCCACTTGTTTGAGGGGTAAATGAGATTTACAGCACCCCTCCCACATGAACTTTCATATAGAGGGCAGCTATGTCACCAGCATCGTGCTGGTCTTCCCTAGAGCTCACCAGTATGCCCAGGGAGTGTGTACACTGGGTCGTTCACTTTTTCATATGCCACCCTGTCTTCCTTTTGGAATAGCTATATTATACACAAAAACAGTAAAATAGAGATTCTTTTTCCTTTTTGTCTTGTTGTCACAGGGCAGATCCAGGGACAAATATGTTAGCAATTTGAATATGTGACGCACCTAGGCAAGTCCTCCTCAAAAGTAAAATCTTATTTAAATATACACATCTTTCATTTTCTTGTTTTCTTTTCCTCTGAATAAGCTATTTCCTGATTTGAACAGGAAATCTGGAAAGCAGGAGTAGAAAAACATATCTGTAGAAAACAAACTAAGTCTGTTAAGCACTGGCAAAATGGCATCTCAGAAAGAAATTGAGAGTGAGACCTCACTGTAAAACAGAACTGTTCCTCAGATGGTTCCACAGAAAACATTAGAAACCTTGTTTGAATATAGCTTCACAGTATTTATTAAGGAACATTAGGAGCAGACACCACCTCCTGCAGCTCCAGCCCAGGACCCTCTTGCCTGGCCACCAGAGCCCAGCCCAGTGCCTGCGGACCTGGCGTCTCTGTCCAGGCTGAGGGACACAGCTACTGCTTTCCCAATTGCACATTCAACCAGTAGCAAAGCTGCACATATGTCTCAGAGACACACATGCACACAAACACACACAGAGGACACTGACACAGCCGGTCACACAGACTGCCACAGACAATGCACTGCCTTCAACAGCACCTACATACAGGAGTCACATAAAACACAAGCCTAGACAGCCAAATGCCCTCCTCCTCTTTGGCTGGTAGAAACAGGAGGTCACTAGTGAAAGCACGCACTCGACACTCGCTAGGTTCACAAGGAATCTGTGGATTCCCAAGTACTGGCACAGACCGTGTCCATCCAACACCCCTGCCCAGGTCCTCAGTCTTCTTACCTGCTCCACAAGTGTCCCACTCACTGGCTGGTCCAGTTTGTTGCTCACTAGCAAACAGACGCATGCGCTTATATGCTCCTCCCACAAGCACTCACACTTGTGGCTCCTTCAAATACCAGCCTGAGCCCTCTCCCTACTAATACCCCTGCCTGAACCCAGGGCCTCCTACTTGCCAACTGGTCCAGCTTGAGGTTTGCTAGTGAATGACGCACAACCCCTACACACACAGTTTAGGGGAGATACAGACACTTGTCCTCCCTTCAGCAGCCAGCACCAAACAGCAGCTGGTTTTTGGGAAACACACCATTCCTGCCCCAGTGGCTGGGACCAAGAACACCACTCGCTTCAGTGGGTGGCACAGAGACCCCACTGGCTCCAGTAGCTGAATCCACAGGCCACAGGCGCCCACACCCCCAGTCTGACTCCAGTTGCTGGCCCCAAATCCACTCACTCTAATCCTCCCCAGAAGCTGGCACCTAGTCCTTGCAGCACTCACACAGAGCAAGATTACACAGAGAGATTGTTAAAAAAGGATTTAATCAGAAGATCAGACAGACTGTGGTGATCAGTCAGACAAGCATACTGACCAGCTCTGTTTTACATGTGACCAACCCCTTTCGTACCCCTTTCTGTCTATTGCCCCTTTATTCCTCCCCAATCCCCTTCCCCTGCACATTCCCTCATCAGTTTGTGCAGTACCACCAACCCCCTGCAACATCCTGGACACTCAGGTTTGCAACCTTATCGGTTGCAGTTCCCTGATAGCCCCTCAATTAGTGTGAGTGGCGAGGTTTGTTTCTTGTCTTTGTCCCATTAGGTTTGTCTGTCATGTTTGTGTCTCTGTATGTTTTTATTGCTCCCCCTCTTCTCCTTTTCATTGCATTTGACAAGGTCCTAGATCAGATAATCTCATTGACATAAGCATTCCCATATTCCACATACTCTTACCAATTAATGTGACTGACCAAGTTTGGTTCTCCTTACTGCCTCCTTTATCATTTGTTGGTCACGTTTGTGTCTCTGTATGTTCTTGCTCATGGATTCCTCCTTTTCTCATTACCCCTTTTTGCATTGGAAAAGTCCTTGACTAGATACCATTTAAGGAGCAGATGGTCTCTTCTTCCACATACCCTTACAGTACTCAATATTTTTAATGAAAGTTATAGCCACAAGCATAAAGTCATTCCTGCGCAAAGACTGACAGAGTAAAGTGTGTATTTTACAACAAGTAGATGTCTACCATGTCTACATTCACTCATCTGAGTTAATCATAGATGAGCTACATTTACATTCTGTAAAAGGAATTAGGTATTTCTAGGGTGTGACTTATCTGATTTCAGACAATCACTCCCTAAAAATGCCTAAATCTCTCCCTTGAATACAAAGATGTTTATGTACGGTCAGATTAATCTTCAGGGCATAGCTGGAATTCATGAGGACTAGCTAGATTGTTAAACTGAAATGTATTCAAATAAGATGTGTTTTAACACAAATAATACAAAGTTCTTCATCAAGGACCATGGAATGCAGCCCACAACCACAAAGTGGAAGTCTGGACTTCAGAGAATATAAATATAAAGAAAGACCTCCTAATATCTCATAAGAATGTGGTGGCAAAAGGACTAATGAGGACCTGAATGTGAAAAATGAAATAGTGCTTATTAAGAGCTTCTATCTCTTCAATATTCATTACAGAAACTGATATTGAACTAGTCCACTCATTTCTGTTGTGCACATATTTTAAAGGATATTGGAGGCAGGGGAAGAAAATCAGGTAGAGAATTGCCACAAAAAGTAATAGAGAGATGGAATGAAAGGATCAATTCAAAGGAAATTGAGAGCTTATTTGATCTAAATAATTTCACAAGGAAAAAACAGCAACTTGTTAGTTAATCGTTAATCTCTTTATTAAGAAAGGCCTATCAATAACTTATGGCTGTAAACTGAAGTCTGATAAATTGTAACTGAAAACAAGGTTTCTACCTTTAAGAGATAGTGATTTAAGTGATCTTTAGGTGATTTGCCATTGGAACAGAATATCAAGAGAAGGTATGGATGTTCACAGTCTGTAAACTGCAGAAGGACACCTGCTGGAAAGCATGTTTCAGAAAAGTACAAGTCACTGGCCTTGCTATGGAGCAACTGAGCCAATCAATAACCTATGGTATACAGAGGGGTCAGGCTAGACCCTCTGGTCTTAAGGTCTATGAATCCTTGAAAAATCACAGCAAAGTGTAAAAGCTTGCTTCAGAGGTGCCTGGTTAATTTAAAGAGGAACAAAAAGCTCTGACACTAACAGGTAGCTCAAAGATGGTGATAAAAAGTCAGTATAAAAGCAAAAATGTCCTTAAGATATTGACTATGGCTTTCTGGTCATAAAGGAGGGACTTGCTATAACAGCAAAGCCTTTTTAACACTTTAGAATGACTTAAAATATTCCAAGGCTTAAAATGGCAATACACTTTGTTAATGGTCATCCAGATAAAGGTGGTGAAACTATATATGTTCTTTGAGTGTGATATAAAAACATGGATTTCTGTTTCCTAAAGCTTATATTTCCAGAACATCTACTGTGCTACAGAGGACATTCAATCAGTAAGTAAGCTTTCTTTTCCCAGATCATGAAGACACCAAATCACTATAGACATGAAAGTTAGCATAGGAAACAAAGCAAAAACCTAAAAATTACAGCTTTAATTTCATATGTATGTTTTCCAGAGTATTCCACATTTTAGATTATACGTACTTTTGTCCAACTAAATGGAAATTAATGTTTTCTGGGTAGGCCAAAGCTAACACAATCTGTGATTATGCAAAACACACTATTTGTTAAATTGACATTCAGTCCAGAAGACTGCTTCAAACTGCTTGTATCCAGGAGAAGACTAAAATAGTATTTTTTTCTTCAGAGTGCTGTGCAAGAAACAGTTTAAAAAAATGGGTAGCTCATATTTTCTTGTTTATGGAAGGTTATTAGACACCTGAGTGAGTAGTCTAAAATTATATCTTAATCTAGATATAACTGTAGGAGGCGTTGGAGAAACATGACAATGTTCAAATCCTCATTGAGCAGAGTCTACTTCAGGGCTTATACTGACTTCCAGGAAACATAAAAGAACCCCCAAGATCTATCATTCATTTAGCCTAATCTTTTTTTCTGTGTAATATTTTGTTTCTAACTTATAGTTAAAAATGTGGAAACAGCAAAAGCAAGTATTTTGCTTCTTCCTTCAAAAAGCTTTGAAATTTCCAGCATAGTGCACCCCTCCTAGTTGGAAACTGATTATCAGAGATCCTCAAAATAACAGATGCAAGAAACAGTGAATAGTTTTAGTTGATCTCTTTTTTTATTTTCTATTTTTGACTGGCTTATTACCTTACTGGGCCGATTGGCCCAGCAGGTGTTGCTACATGTTGTTCCCAAGGAGGCTTCCTGCTGGCAAATTGGTTTGAAATCAAGAATTGCATTTATAATCTTGACAATAATACCTATGAGAAACATGCTAGTGAAGGCTGGATGAAAGGCAGATCATCTTTTCTTCCAAAGCTTAGGCATAAGAGTTTTCAAACTATGTTCCCTCTTATTTCTAGCAAAGAACTTTTGATATACAATACACCAGCCAGAAAAGTTAGGCCTTAGATACCCCTTTTTTAACTATTGAATTTGTACATACATTTGATAAATCTGGGAGTCAGGTTCATAGTTTTAAGTCCTGAGTAAACACTATGACCTCTACTATGTACATGAATGTAACAGAAAAGAATAGAGATACCAGTCGTTCCATGGATTTTGAAATTAACTTGTTTCTTGTGACTTCTTATTGCTTATATAAATATTACACTTATAACTAAACTTTCTTAATATCTCTGTAGTTTTCTATATCTTTAAATATACGCTTCTCTAGCCACCCCTGTCATCAACATGTACTCAGGCAAAATTCCTTCTGAAATAAATGAGAACTTTGCTTGTGCCTGTGTAGGAAGTTTGGATAGTTAATGAAAAATATACGTGAAGATTTGGGAAAAAAAAATAAAATGTTTACCCTAGAACAGGAATTTCAGTTCACTTCAGTTCACAGTTCCTGTTTAAAGCCTTCAGGCTCCTAGAAAAGGTAATGTCTGTAAACCCTAGACAAGGGACTTACCATCAGTAAGGAGGAAGGAAAAATGGTGTAGTTTGCCTTGCACTCTAATCGTACCCAGATGGGCATAATAATCTTTTAGGTAGGAGTCGTTTTCCCTAACTTTAAATGTCTGCGGCCTAACTACCTTAAGCTACTTATAGGATATAGGACAGGATTCTTTCGACTAAACATGCACTTGGCACCAGGGTCACTAGCTCAGATGCAGAGAATTGCATTTAGTGTAAGAATTCCACCTTTAGGGACCATTTCCAGTTTATGCAGATTATGTTAATCTGGGTGAGTATCAAGAGACCTTGATATTTCCTTTCTTCTCCATTGCACTCTGTGAAAATGGAATGCTGCAAGCAACATCTCATGAGGAATGACAGAGGCACTTATCCTTTAGTTTGATACCATTTGATTCAAATAACTTTCTGACCTTGTATGGACAGATAACCCAAAGTGAAGTTTTCATACCCAAAAATAAACAAAATTTCAAAGGCAACGTGGCACTTGCTTCTCCTGTTGATTTCAGCCACAGTGTTCCTTAGTAGTTTTTAAAACAAGGTTACCTATGTATGTACCCATTCTTCTTCCTTTTCAACTGGAGCCATCACCATAACAGTCTACTAGGACTCACAACCACTTTTTTGACTGAAATGATGCATAAATGTTTTCATAGAAGAACTGTCAATCTTATAGGTACTGATGGATATAATAAGCCTTCCTTAGTATTGAAAGGAAATGAGATGACAATCTTGCCATGAAGGATAGAAAAGTACAAAGAAACAGGCACTGGGAAAAAAACAAATTAATTCCTCTGATATGCTGGTGACATCATGATGGGGTTTGAAGAAAATAATTATGATCATGTTGTTAAGTGAGATTAAGACACAGACAATATACAGCAATAGTGAAATACGCTGAGAATGTCAAAGTAAATAAACAATGCAAGAAAGAAGAGAAAATTTTGAGTAAATTTTGTTTTCATT
Source organism: Pygoscelis adeliae (assembly GCF_000699105.1). Taxonomy (NCBI): domain Eukaryota; kingdom Metazoa; phylum Chordata; class Aves; order Sphenisciformes; family Spheniscidae; genus Pygoscelis; species Pygoscelis adeliae. The sequence continues at coordinate 4,667,308 of NW_008824475.1, forward strand.
CCCTTCAAATTTTTAACAGCAGAGACAGTTTCATACTGGCCTAGCTATTTTACCTGTGTTTACTGGGAGTACTTTGCTAGACATTAGCAAACAAGAAGTTTTATTTTATATGACAAGTTGCACACCTTGCAGAAATCCTTGTAACATGCCCTCTGACCCCCAGGCCTACATGTCGGATTTGTGCATGGCATATGAGGTCTTCCTAAGTGAACTCCTCATACACATGCAGACAGTATTTCACACAACACTCCAAGGGAGACAGTGAAGAACTGGCTTCAGGAGCAAAGCTGGCACAAGAAGGCCTGTGCAATCAGCTCACTTACATGCCTGTTTTGACAGATCGACCTTGGCATGAACACTGGCTTTCCTAGCTAAATTAGCTCTTAGCCAAATGTAGTGACAGCTAGAAAAAAAAATATTGTAGGCGATGAATGTACTGGCAAGGTACAGAGAAGCCTTCACTGCCCTTTGACCTCCAGCACCTTTGGAAAAAGTGACCTTCAAAGAGGGGAGAAAGGGAAGGAAAAAGAACAAGAAGCGATATTCGCTCTTCCTGGTAAATAAAGTTAATGGAACACAGATGTGCCATATGCCTGTGCAAACAATAATATGAACTGAAAAAACAATGCTTAAATTTACCTGCTTCTTACTGGAAATGCTTTCTGTTTATTATAAAATATTTAATAATAGTATTTAATTTAATTGTAGCAATTAGAACCTTTTTTGGATTTGTCTTTATCCTAGGAACATCGTTTAATTTGCATTAATGTTTTGCTTTCAAGCAGTAAATATTTGAACTTCATTTGACTCTATACCAAGAAGTTGTCAGTTTTTCTCTGTTCTACAGTTTGATTACAAACAGGTCACATTAAAATCTGAAAACCAGAGTAACTAGATGGACTCAAAATTTCCTTTGAACAGAATCTGAGTTCAGATGTGAAGCTTTCCTTCATCAGATACACTAAAATTCTGGATTAGGTAATTAACAGATCTTTCGCAACACTTCTTGACTTTTTTTTTTCCATTTAATCACATTGGATTTGATCCTAAACCTACCAGTCTTATACTCATACTGAAGCATGGGAAAGGAATGATTTTCAGCTTTGGCCCTGACTCAGCATTCCTTTGTTATTCTGCAGGTTTTTTTTTTTACTTTTAACAAATAGAAATGGAATCATATGCTGTCCTGAGGTCTTATTGCCAAGAAACATTAAGGTGACAACTGCATCTCATTTCAGCTACTCCTCAAAACCCTCTGAGGAGTTCTTCAAATTTAGCACATAGTGAACTACAACAATAGATCCAAAGGGATTTTTTTTCAGGGCTGAAACACAGCACTGAGTTAATGTGGTTTAATGAGTTACTATTCCTTAACTGATCCATGTCATAAACAGTTAATGAAAGAAGTTTAAGTCAGTGTATTTTACCTCCTAATTACAATAGCTTGAAAGAGCATGCATGGATCTGTTACTGATGTCCAACTAGTATGTGGCAATGACTTTATTACATTGTGGTAAGCCATGAGTGTTGATTGAATTTAAATAAATTTTGGAGGCAGCACCATGGCAACGTTGTGGATCCAAAGCATCTCTATTGAGACTGGGGAGCAAAAGGTCACATTAAAAGTGTTCTTTAATTCTTTAGAATGTATTTTGTGTTAGGAGAGAAGTTTTGGTGAGCTGCTAAGGATATAAAAGCAGAATGTATTTTTCTTTTCTCCAAGATGCTATTCCCTAGCTCAGAGGTTGAAGATGGGGAACAGATACGCATGTGACATGTACATGTGACAATTACTTCCACTACAAAATTTGTGCATGATGGGAATAAGGCTGTTAATCTCAACTAAAAAAAAATCACTAGCGATTCTGACCCTTTGGGTGCTGTGCTGGGCTTTTTTAAAGTAATTGAATCCTAAATACTCCTGTTAGAATAAGGGATTCCTGTCAAGAATCTGAAAAGTGAAACTTCCAAAGTCACAGTATGATGAAATTTATGTCAGATGTCTTAATTTTCTTCTCTTCATCAGTGCATTTTGGTTTTTCCCACTGTTTACTCTCTTCTGCACACACATGTCCACCCAGACCACAGTGAAAACTGTGATCGCCTGAATCTAAAGCGCAGGTGACTAACAGCTGTGCTCTGCACTCACACACAAAAAGCAGCATGCGAGACAAATGTTTGGATGCATTTCACATTTACATGCAGTGATTATGAAGTACGTATTTACTAATATAGTGCTTAAAAATCTTATCATCTGCCAACTTCTCTATATTGTGTCTTTTTCCACTGCTGTTTGTATCATAATTATTCCAAGCTGATATTCCCACGTGAAGAATTTTTTTGTTTATTTTTCTAAACACCAGCCTGTCCACATTTCCTATAGTGAGACAAATAGCCCAGTAGTCACGTATAAATCTGGGTGGCATTAGGAAGTGAGTGGTAAGCAGCACAGATGAGATGCAACTATATGAAACAGATTTGTTCTAACAAGCACCACGAAGTGTTTGTATTGCAGATGCAACACTGTTATTTGAAGGTATCCAGTGACTATCTGCATAAGTCTTCTATGGACAAATCTTTCTCTAGCCAGAAAAAAAAATCCTGACACTGCTAAAATCCTTCAGGTTTTCCCACAGGGACTTCTCCATCTCTGAACTGCTGTTCCTGTTCTGCTCTTATCTCTGAGCTATAGCACACTGCCTGGTCTTCGCAACGCTGCTGAAGGTACTTGGGCATTGTGTCTGTTGGTCGTTGCTACAACTGGATGTCTGTGTCTGGCTCAGGCAAGAGTAAGGAATCTACTGTGCTGGCTTTGTTTGCCCTTTGTATTTTGAATCTGAAGTCCATGTACCAAACCATGAGAAAATTTTTATGCTCATATATTCCCCTGAGGTGGTGGTTGCCTGCCGGACCTTTTTCTTTTATTGGTACTAAATCCATCCTACGTTCCCCTTAGTTTACTGCTCAAAGCTGAGCCTTGAAGAATCTGCAAGAATGAATTAATGAATGGACACTGATAATTCAGAAGCAGAGGAACAGGTATGGTTTTTTGTCTTATGAATATGCAAGGCTATAAGATTAAAAACACTTAAACTAAAGACAAACACTACATAAAATCTTTGCAGATTGCCAGCCATTTTCTTGGGATAAAAAACAACTTTTCTCACAAAACTGGGGATTGCTTCATGAAAACACTCACAGAGGCGATCAGCTCCAGTGCAGCTGCATCCCGCAGCGGAGCAGCGGATCGCAGCGTACGGGGGGGTTTCCTGAGCCGGGGAACCCACAGGGGAGCGCAGAGACCCGCCGGAGCCGGCAGCTCTCACGAGGGCGGCTGATGAGGTGTGGGCGGGGCCAGGAGTAATGGCTGCCACCCCCCCCTCCCCCTCAAGGGAGCCCCACGG
>NW_008824475.1:4671519-4676929 GCF_000699105.1 Pygoscelis adeliae
GGACTTGGGGGTACTGGTGGATGAAAAGCTGGACATGAGCCAGCAGTGTGCGCTCGCAGCCCAGAAGGCCAATCGTAACCTGGGCTGCATCAAAAGAAGCGTGGCCAGCAGGTCGAGGGAGGTGATTCTGCCCCTCTACTCTGCCCTGGTGAGACCCCGCCTGGAGTATTGCGTCCAGCTCTGGAACCCTCAGCATAAGAAAGGCACAGACATGTTGGAGGTGGGTCACAAAAATGATCAGCGGGATGGAACACCTCTCGTCTGAAGAAAGGCTGAGAGAGTTGGGGTTGTTCAGGCTGGAGAAGAGAAGGCTTTGGGGAGACCTTCTTGCAGCCAATCAGTACTTAAAGGGGGTTTATAAAAAAGATGGCGGCAGACTTTTGAGCAGGGCCTGTTGCGACAGGACAAGGGGGAATGGCTTTAAACTAAAGGGGGGTAGATTTAGACTAGATATAGGGAAGAAATTTTTTACGCTGAGGGTGGTGAAACACTGGCACAGGTTGCCCAGAGAGGTGGTGGATGCCCCATCCCTGGAAACATTCAAGGTCAGGTTGGACTGGGCTCTGAGCAACCTGATCTAGTTGAAGATGTCCCTGCTCATCGCAGGGGGGTTGGACTGGATGACCTTTAGAGGTCCCTTCCAACCCAAACTATTCTATGATTCTATAAAACGCCCTCTTCTCTACTCTCCATCTAGCCCTCCAATTTATACAGTCAATGGGGAGTAGCTGGATAAAGTTAATTGGTCCTCATTTTCTTATGATGTTCCTTTTGTTTTCTGCTTTCAAGAATGCATTCAAGTATTTATATATGTATACCAACCATAATTCCCTTTCTTGAGTGCAATATGAGAAGAGAAAAAAAAAATTAGCAAAATCCTTTCCTCTATTTATTTCCTGGCATTCTTCATAGCAAATGTTTTTTACCTGACGCTTAAAAAACCAAAAGCAAAGTGCAATGACAGAGTTACTTTGTACAAGGCACATACAGAAGATTTCAGGAACTAAAAGCATATGCAAAAGCAGTAATTGTTCTGAACATGAAAAATCCATAGGCTGGGATTTGTTCTCACTAAGTATTAGTCAGTTTAACTAACAGTTGATTCATTGATATTTGCTTAATCTTTTCAAAGGCAATTTTCAAAAAAAAAATGGGAGCTACAGGTAAAGTTTATGACTGTAGTGGAATAATTCTGTGTAAATGTTAAGTTTTTTAATTATACTGGGTGTTTTGGATTCATGGAGTATTTGTGAAGCAACCCCAATTTTTGTGCATGTTTATCATTCAGACAGTGTGACAGTATTGCATGCAAATATTTCGAGTCTTGAAAGCCTCTGAGGTTTTTCCAATTCCAGACTTTGTTGGTCCTTATTCAAGTTTGAAACCAACGACTTATGTTGCACGCACTATTTTTTCTTTTGTACCTGGATCCACAAATACAAGAGCGCTTGAAAAAAGTGAGCATAGCTCCAGTGTGAATAGAAGAAATGCCAGAACTGGGGAAGGAGAGTAAAGAAGCTCAGTACTTTGGGTCATGTAATGGGTGTGTGGCCAAATGTCTGCTAATGTGATGAATGGACACCAATTTAGACTTAAAGAGAATGATATATGTGTCAAATGCCACAACTTCTCTCCTGTTCCTTACATCTTTCATATGGGATCAAAAAGCTAGAGGGAAGATGTAGTTTTTCACTAGGAATATGTTGGATGCCAGCATCTGGTAAAGGATGGGGGAAACAGGTTAACACACCTTTAACCCCAGTGTTACTCAGATCATTGCTTTGTATTAATGATGCTTAATGTTCTTCTGGGCATGCACATATATCCTGCATATGATAGTGTTATTTATATTGTTACTTTTAAGATAAGCAGTAGCTTTCTCAGTTTGAGACATTCTATCTTTTCCATGTGTCGTGGTTTAACCTCAGTCAGCAACTGAGCACCACACAGCCGCTCGCTCACTCCCTCCACACCCCGGTGGGATGGGGGAGAGAATTGGAAGAGCACAAGTGAGAAAAACTCGTGGGTTGAGATAAAAACAGTTTAATAATTGAAATAAAATGATAATAATAATAATATTATAATAATAATACACAAAGCAAGTGATGCACAGTGCAATTGCTCACCACCCACTGACCGATGCCCAGCCAGTCCCCGAGCAGCGGCCCCCCCGGCCAGCTTTCCTCAGTTTATGTACTAAGCATGACATCACATGGTATGCAACGTTTCTTTGGCCAGTTTGGCTGTGCCCCCTCCCAGCTTCTTGTGCACCTCCAGCCTTCTCAGTGGGTAGAGCATGGGAAGCTGAAAAGTGCTTGGCTAGTGTAAGCATTACCTAGCAACAACTAAAACATCGGTGCCTTATCAACTTTGTTCTCATCCTAAATCCAAAACACAGCACTGTGCCAGCTACTAAGAAGGAAATTAACTCTATCGCTGCCGAAACCAGGACACCATGGTACTTGTTAAAAATCAGAGCAGAAAAACACAGAGCTTAAATTACACCTGACTTCAATAAAAATTTGTTTTGTACAAATAATAGCACACTCTACTGGTTAGTATTTAGTAAAAGAGTGATAAAATTTTCTCTTCTGTCTCCTTTAGTTCATGTGTCTAACTGAAACAAAATACTATTTAAAGATAACTAAGAACAGTATTGTGAGATAAAAGGGCAATTCAGAGGGGCAAGAATGCTGATCAACAGGCTTGAAAATTATTAAATGGTTCATATGGTGACTAATTAATTTCAAACTGTTCATTACTCAAAATAATGTTTCACAATCTAATAAATGCTTAGAAGTAAAGGTCCTCTCTGCTATTAGTAGTTTTACAGCAAAACAGATGGTTTTGAAAGTTCCTGGCACTCCATTTGTTATTTAATTTCTTCCCTTTGGTAGTCTTGTCAGATTTCCAGACTATGCTAAAGTAACGGAAAGAAAGGCACAAACCTTGCATTCAAGACCACTGGCTCATCTCATTCAGTATCATATTTCTAATAGTGGCCTATGCCAGGTGTTCCAAAAGATGATAAAAACAGCACCTCATATTTATGCCCACATTGCCAAAGTCATTTGGAAGCCTAAGTCGCATTGATACTAACCTTTGTGAATTTAAGCTCTAAGGAATAAATTGCCTTGAGCATCTCAGTTGACTTGAGATAGCAACAGAATAAAATAGATGTTTATTCCTAACCTGTGGCAATGACTAGTTTGCATATTCACTGGAACACGAGGCATAATGCTTTTTCTCAGTTCATTTGTGAATTACCAGGTCTACCATGTACAAGAAAGAATGATACCCTTTGCTCCTTTGTGTAAGAAAATATAAATAAGGATACTGGGATATAGAAACCCACTGCCTAGTTTCTGTGCTTTGTGCAGATACTACCTTCTGTTAGGATTCTCAGGTGCCTAGTAAAATATGATGTTATTGAAGCCTTTCCTCTGACAAATTTGATTGAAATTGGCCAACAGCTTCGGAAATTACAAGAAGGGAGTATACTTTTTCATAACTCTCTCCCACATAGGTATTATGTACATGCCATCAAGACTTCAAGCCGTAGAAAACTGAAATGAAGATAGATACATTCAGTGTTTCAAACAGTGAGAGAGCATATTTCTGGTAGTGGATCATCATTCCTAGTTGATAATTTCTTAGGATCCTTCAATATCTTCCATCTGATCCAAGAGAATCATGGCTCTGTAATGTGTTGGGTTTTTTTTTTTTTTTTTGTTCTATCTTGTCTTTTGTTAGCATAACAAACTCTGGCAATATTTCACAATTCTGAAAGTCAGAGTTCAAGCCCTACCACTGGTGGGTGGGAATAGAGTTTGCCACAACATGCTTGACAATTTCCTAAAATTTGCAATAAAAATCTCACATTACTGCTGTTTAGGTTACAAAACTGAGCAGTCAAACTGTTTCAGCTCAGAAAGTCTTAAAGCACCAAATTTATTTGCTTCTTCTGTTTGTCACCTTTGTTCATATTCTTTATGATGCAGGATCACATGCAGATTTTGGGCTTTTTTTTTCCCCCAGAATGCCTGTTTTTTTCAGTGCCAAAGACAATTCATGAAGGAGAAGAATTAAGGATGAGTGAGTAAGTGTGGAATTTCCAGGTCTTTTACACCTTGACTTTACAACACAAATTAATTTACTTTACAGGGTTGTTCTTCATTTTTCCTAACTTCTGTATAAAATGAAAGCATACAAAATAAAAAATAATAAAGACTAAAACCAAAACAATTGATGTTTTCAGCAGAGATATAGCTATTTCAGGGTATGGATAAGAATTTCTGAAATACAGTTCAGTGAACAATATGATTCATATTAACAAATATGGATCTTTTGATATGGGTCAAATAACCTGTCTATTTTTAGACAGAAAAAGTCTTCTCCTCAGTTGCAATCAATTTAGCTTTTGTAATTAATTAGCTAAATCAAGACCCAAGGAAAACAAAAAAAAAAGCATATTTTCTGTATAGGAGAATTACTGTATCTACTTTTCATAAGTGCAGTTTCAGAGATAGTCAGAGGAAACTAATCTAAGTATCTTTTGCTCCTGTAAGTAGAAGTCTTGGATTTGAACACATCAGGCCAGATGTGTTATAGTGTTGTTAAGTAAACAATAATATAGAAAACTACCTCCCAGTTGAATCTCAACACCTATTACAAATGAGATGCTTCAATGAACAGAGCATGATGACAGAAATTCTGACCAGCAGTCTCTCTGTATCAGCTACATTTCTGAGCTTATCAAAAACAGAAAAAAAAAAAATTAAGGAAAATTATACTAATGAAAACGTGGGACTGTATTGTGTTTGTGTGGCAAGGTTTTGGTAGTGGTGGGACTACAGGGGTGGCTTCTGTGAGAAGCTGCTAGGAGCTTCCTCTATGTCCGATAGAGCCAATGCCACCCGGCTCCAAGACAGACCTGCTGCTGGCCAAGGCTGAGCCCATCAGTGAAACAATATATTTAAGAAGGGGAAAAAACTGCTGCACAGCAGCAGCCAGAAGAAAGGAGTGAGAATACGTGAGAGAAACAACTCTGCAGACACCAAGGTCAGTGAAGAAGGAGGGGGAGGAGGTGCTCCAGGCACCGAAGCAGAGATTCCCCTGCAGCCCATGGTGAAGACCATGGTGAGGCAGGCTGTCCCCCTGCAGCCCATGGAGGTCCATGGTGGAGCAGATATCCACCTGCAGCCTGTGGAGGACCCCACACCGGAGCAGGTGGATGCCCAAAGGAGGCTGTGACCTTGTGGGAAGCCCATGCTGGAGCAGGCTCCTGGTGGGACCTGAGAACCTGTGGAGAAAGGACCCCACGCTAGAGCAGGTTTGCTGGCAGGACATGTGACCCTGTGGGGGATGCAGGCTGGAGCAGTCTGTTCCTGAAGGACTGCACCCCGTGGAA
>NW_008824475.1:4677068-4686513 GCF_000699105.1 Pygoscelis adeliae
TCCCGTGGGAGGGACCCCACGCTGGAGCAGGGGAAGAGTGTGAGGAGTCCTCCCCCTGAGGATGAAGGAGAGGCAGAGACAACATGTGATGAACTGATTGCAACCCCCATTCCCCGTCCTCCTGCGCTCTGGGGGAGGATGTAGAGAAAATCAGGAATGAAGTTGAGCCTGAGAAGAAGAAAGGGGTGGGGGGAAGGTGTTTTAAGATTTGGGTTTATTTCTCATTACCCTACTCTGATTTTGGTTGGTAATAAAATTGAACTAATTTTCCTACGTTGAGTCTGTTTTGCCCATGATGGTAATTGCTGAGTGATCTCCCTGTCCTTATCTCAACCCATGAGCCTTTCATTATATTTTCTCTCCCCTGTCCAGCTGAGGAGGGGGAGTGATAAAGCAGATTTGGTGGGCACCTGGCGTCCAGCCAGGATCAACCCCCCACAGGGACTGTTGCTGAGAGATGTAGAAAAACGAATAGACAAGGAAAATGAAAAGGAAGAAATTAATGAAATAGTTTTCGACCTTAAAAAAACTTGTCTTTCACCAAAATAAGCAACAACATTTGAAATAATTTTCACTCTCTCAGATCTCCCTTGCTATTTTCTGAAGTGGAGCATGTTGACCTTACAGCTGCTTTAGATGCATGATCTGAGCACAATGAATTTTCAGGGGTTTGTATGCACAGCAGACATGTAAAATTCCCATATAAAATCTTACTCCAAGAAGAGGACAAAGACTTGGACAAGATGGAGGAATGTTTTCATTAAGAATCTCATAAAGTACCTCAGAAACGGGTCAAGGAAAGGGGCCAATATGTTAAAGCAAAAATAGAGTAAATAGAGCTACCTATGAGTCATCTGGCTTTCCTGTTCTTCCTTGTCTTCTGCTTTCTGATGAAAAAAGCAGTCTTCTGCTTTGTCTCATTCCTCCCTCCTACGACATCTCCTTTCCATGTGGAGCTCCTTTATTGAGCTTGTTTAGTAAAAGAAAGTCTGCAAAACAATTGTGCAGTCCAGACGAGATACAGCAGCAGCCTTAGTTTCAAGCCCTTGCTAGAAAGAAAGCTAATGGCATCCTGAGCTGCATTAAACAAAGTATTGCCAGCCTTTTGAGGGAGGTAATCCTTCCCCTTTATTCAACACTGGTGAGACCCCACCTGGAGTACTGTGTCCAGTTCTGGGCTCCTCAGTACAAGGGAGACATGGACATACTGGGAGAGTCTGGTGAAGGGCCACTGAGATGATGAAGGGACTGGAGTGTCTCCTACGAGGAAAGGCTGGGAGAGCTGGAACTGTTCAGCCTGGAGAAGAGAAGGCTCAGGGGGATCTTATCAATGTATACAAATACCTGAAGGAAGGGTGCAAACAAGATGGAGCCAGGCTCTTTTCAGTGGTGCCCAGTGACAGGACACGAGGCAACAGGCACAAACAGAAACACAGGAGGTTCCTTCTGAATGTCAGGAAACACATTTTTCACTGTGAGGGTGAATGAGCACTGGAACAGGTTGCCCAGAGATGTTGTGGAATCTCCATCTTTGGAGATATACAAAACCCATCTGGTCCTGGGCAACTGGCTCTAGGTGGCCCTGCTTGAGCAGGGGCAGATTGGACAAAATGACCTCCAGAGGTCCCTTCCAACCTCAACCATCCTGTGATTCTGTGAAGCTGTCAAAAACTATGTATCAAATTTCTCAAAACATTTTTTATTCTCCAAACATGTTTTTAGGGACAAACCATTGCCCTTTTTCCTGGATTTTCTTGTTCACTTCTTTCTAATATCCGCAATGAAAACCTCAAAAACTTTCTGATTCATGAATTAAAGCTTAAATTTTAAGGAAGTTTTATGGAACCTTGTAAATAGTGCAGCCACTGAAAACCAAATATTATTTATTTTTGACAGTATGTTATATCATGAGAGAAGAGCTTTATACTACTAGCAAAAATCTAAGGACCATATTCGTGGGAAGACTAGGAAGTGCTGTTTGCAGGTGTAGCTGCTTCAACTGGATTTGTGCACAACATAGACAAAGGCTCTAAATCAAACCCATGAGCTGATTGCTGTGGTACCATTGTACCACAGATTATTGCTGCTTTCCCTTCTTGCATGTTCTTCTGAGAGATAATAATAACCAAGACATTTTTATTAGAAAGACTCAGATCCATTTTGCCAGTTTTTTAAGTCTAGCCTCACTGCCCCTATATACAAAAAATCAACTTGTTATAAATTGCAAGTCCAGTTCCTGTCACTTGTATAATGAGAAAATAACACATTTATCTTTGGTTAAATACATGCAACTCCTCAGTTCTGGTGATTTTCACAACACCACAGGGATTTTACTTATTACGGTCAGCTGACACACACATACCTTCATGTCGATTTTGGATGCTGGCAACTGACGATGTGACAAAATAGGTGCTACCACACCTGTGGATTATCAGTCCACATGAAAGTTAGCTTCCAGGAACCAGAAAAAGTCTTGTGGTAAATGTTATTTGAGCAGCACTAAAATAAGGACATATAAATGAAAAGAAGTATTTAAAATAGTAATACTTCCTTCAACAATTCTAGAAAGACCAGCAGAGGAGGGCAAACTGATTTCATATGATATCTGGTATGCAGAGAGGCTGTCTTACTATCAGGTATAGGAAGACGGTGTGTGAAATCAAGGGGCTTCACAAAAGCATAGGATGTACCTGTTGGAGACCCAGTTACATAATCCAGAGTCTGCGTGAGCTGCTAAAAGCCTGATTTCAGGAAACAACTTTACTAAAAGTGGGTTTTCTTCCTGTACATTTCTCTCAAGGAAAACTGCAAGAGGCACTGCATTTCCTCGTCACTTACATTTCTTCATTGAATTATTTCAGCACTGGGAACACACCTGCCTTTGTGCATTTTTCTCATATTTTTCTCATTTCAGTATTTTTATTTTTGCTGTTTCTTTTTGCTGTCTTTTTTATAGTTGGTGGGTTGAGGTGTGCGGGTTAGGCTGTTAATCATTTTGGGTTTGTTTTGTTGGGGTTTTTTTTATTTGACTTTTTCCCTTGTCCTTTCTATTCTGCCTGACTCCTCTTCTTCATTAACATCATTCCTTCAAAAACGTAGTATTGGGCTCAGCTTCATGGTTACGAGTGGCATTTGCAGAAAGAAACTGAGTAGTTAGAATTCTTCATCCATCCTTTGCATACACATACTCCATAGAGACCTAGACAATTAGAAGATAGATAAATATTTTCAATATAATTAGTGGTAATTAGGGTATGCCCATTAGAATCGGGTAGGAGGAGACATAGAATGCCTCTAATAGATTTCCCTACCTGGCTAGATTTTTTCTAGTTTCAGCTGTCTATTTTCTAGTTAGAGGGATACAGAATATTTTTATTATTATTGTTACTCCAGCTAGATAGTTTTTTCATAGTCTCCAAATGCTATTTACTTTGTATTGAGAATTTCACAGGTCTCTCCAAAAGTGTAGTCTATGAGCAGTTTTCCCTATTCAAGTTATAATAAATTTCTAGGCGAGTCACTATCTTGTCAGTCAGAAGCAGCATAGCTTTCAACGATTCACAAAGAGTAGTTAGTTTCATGAAAAGTACTGTCAGAAAATACTTACCATTTATAAAATGGCTATAAGTTTGAAACAGAAAGCTTACATCAAGCTCAACTATTAGTTGTCAGGTCAGTAAATAAAGAAATTAATTAATTAATCCAGCAAGCACCTAGCTACAATTCAACCAAATATAAACTACTCATAACCCTTCAACATACACAAGTATGTATAACTTTTAATGGCAGTGTAGTCAGTAGGGTTTGTTTAAATTAGATCAGAACTATTGATATAATTTTTAGGTAACAGATGCAGTCAATTACTGCAGTTCCAATTTCCGTTGATTAAAAAAGGATATAAGACAGGGCTGACCACTGTCTACAATACTAAAAGTATTTGTTGGTAACACAGGATTCATGTCTCTTATTTAGAGAAATGCAAATGCCTATTTTCCCTGAAGAGGAAACAGCACACATTTTAGCTTCCTTTGGCTGTATTTTCATTACTGTTGTTTACCAAATTCTTCCTCTTTTCATTTGAACATTCACTGATAAACAGAACAACTGATCAGAAGAAAAAAACTAATTGCAACTAGTATGGAAAAAATAACTTCAAGCTGTTAATACAGGAGAAAAGTCTTGATTTTCTCTGCTGTCTGGAAAGAACCTTTTTGCAAAGCTGGAATTGAAGAGCTTAGACCAAACACCTTAAATACCCAGAACTGGGTCAACATAAATAGAAGGAATGATGAAAAATATTTTACTTAGCAGCATGGCATGTTTCTTTTAGAAAAATGTATGCCAAAATCCTACATCACTTAAAGGATTTTGCATTTATATCCTCATATGTATAGGATGAGGACATAGCTGGTGTAAACTGGATTAGCTCCCTGAATTCCAGGACCATTAAGTCAAATAGTCTTCCTTGTGAATTATTTCTTCATTTCCATCCTGACAGTCTAAGGTACATTTAGTTGACAGTCAGAAAAGAGATGCTGGAAATAAAGTGTAACATTCCTTTCGAAGTACCTCCTTAGAAAAAAAAAAAATTGTTTGTTTTCTTATTAAAGATTAGTTCTGATTTGCAGCAAGGTGTTTTGCTGTGTGTTCCTGACATACCTAAAGTCTCCACCGTACTGAAAGTCAAAGTAATTCACTGTAAGCTTCTGCTAAGATTTATGTAATGCTAAGAAGAATATTGAAAATTGGAGTGGGTCATTACCACTATAGTGAACCCAGCTGTATATATTGACTCCTCAAGGACAAATGCGATATATTTTGGTTTGGTGGATTTACAATGGTAAAAGACTATTTGCCACTCTTATCATGCACCATTTAAAAGTGAGAATCCAAGACAAAGAAAAACATATACATTTTTCATAGTCAAAATACTAGCTTTGAGTGGAGAAAGTGATTGCTGAAGAATAAGGTGATATGCTGCATGATATATGAGTGTCTTAAACAACAAAAGATTCCTTGCCAGGCTTTGAATCAAGACTTGTGTTTTGTAAGTGGAGCAGGAGTATATAACATAGTTTTTAGCTTTCCTTTTTTCTCCTTTGTGCAGGCATTTAGAGGTGATGAAAGAAAGAAACATGATAACACTGGCTTGAGTAAGCCATTGTGTGGGTAGTTAAGAAAAGTTTTTTATTTCATTTCTGTAGAACTTTTTTCTCTTCTCTATCAGACTCAGACATTTAGTTTTTTCTATGTTCAAAGTGGACAGCTTCAAAATAGTCAGTGTATTGTTATTTCTTTTGCAGAGTATTGTAATAATATGGATCAAAAAGATTAGATTGATATCAGGTAAAATATGGGAGAAAACTAAAACCTTCTAGCAAAAATGTCCCGTGCATATACATGTGAGGAAGGAACCCATAGAAATGACTGAGAAAGGGGATAATAGAGCACAAGAAAAGCAGACATTAGGTTGAGGGTAAGATCAAAACCATTCATATCAGAGCAGTGTTAGGCCAACTCTAAGTGATTCTGAAAATCCCACCACTGACTTTTTTTTTTTTTTTCCCCTGGAATCTAGAGAGACTCAATCCACCAAGCTGATTTTTAACCACCAAAGTGACTAATTTGACTGATGTCCAGATATAAGCTGGAGCATCTCTGTTACTTCTGGGTGGCTGTCTTTCAAAAACTGTAGGCTGAATTCACCTCTGTGCTGCCAGCCTCAGAAGAAATGCCCAGGACTACTTGGTGCATCAGACAGATGCATGGCATAAAGTACCCTTCCAGGCCAGCTCAGAAGTGTGTCTCCTGAGTGGTGCATCAGGGACTGTACTGCTATTTCTGCCTTGTGGCTCCAGACTTGTCAAGGTGTCAGTGACACCAGTGAAAATGAAAACATGTTTTCTAACACTACAAAGACCAAAGCAAAACAGCCAGAAAATTGAAGCTTCTCAAACCATGAGGAGAAATGGAAAAATTCTCAGCTTTTAGATACTGGGCTTCTATGATACAAGCCTGCTCTGCTGTAACTGGTGTGTTTATACACATACCAGTCTTGAACTAAATTATACCCAACATCATATTTTGGTGCTGGGTGATTTTCCAAGCATTTGTTTTGCACCCATTTTTAGTATTAGGGTCCAGCTGAGACTTAGACTGAAGCCCAGTCTTTTGCTATTCTTACTTTCACTGAAATTTATGATATATTATAAAGGCAATCCATCAGGAAGGAATACAAGAGAAAGATTGCGTCCACATTTATGATTCTTCTTGTCACATAGTCAAAGTATTTGTTGGGACAGTTAAAGACAGTTTACTCCCTGATGTTACCAATGCCACAGGCAGGTAGATTGTTTTTTAATAATACCTTTCGCAAATGACAGTTCCAGTATTGCAAAGGAGTACCGAGATTAGCCCATAGCATCCTTTTAACAAAGTAGAACTGCCATTAGGCAGTAGGCATATATCCAGCTCACCAGCACTTTGACTCATGGCTCCCTCAAGCCCTCCAGCCAATTAAGGAAGATGTAAAAGGCTAATCAACTCTAATTTGTGACCTTGTTTAATGTCAGGAAAAAAATTTATTTCCCTTTTTTTTTCTTCTTCAACAGCAGAATATGGGCTTTCCAGAAGAATAAAAGACATGAGTTGCTAACATACTGGCCTTGTATGACATTTCCAAGAAAACATAGCCTGCAGGTTGAGCTAGAATGATCCTGGCAGCTAGTGCATACAATTCAGCAGCAGTCACCATCCAAGAGTAGGCAGGACTGCTGTGTCCTGTGGTCTTGCAGTTGGCATCCTGCCACACTCACTCTTACTCCTTTCCAAAGAGATAAAAACATACACTAATGCTTCTGCCATCCTCTCTACCTATATCCAATACCCCCCCACTGTATATTTTTCTTATTGTTTAGTTATATAGACATGCTGGTATTTTATATACACATACACACACATACCATTTTTTGGAGGTGTTCATTAACCTGTAACTGAAAGCCATCTAAAAATAGCCAACAGACCCTATTTTGAACCTCCATTTCAGCTATGGCATAGCCAAACTGCATGTTTTACCAATCTGTGCTACTTTACATCTCGCGAGCAGGTTTGGCAATGCCTTTCTACGTTTTTCTGAACATGATTTCCTCTCCTGTAACCTTCACCTGTATCCATTCCTTAGGTTTATGACCAGGCTGCCGGGTACCTCCCTGTTTTTTGGCAAGCTGCAGTAATAACAAAAAAAAATTGAAAATGAAATATCAGTCCACAAAGTTGCTGGTAGGGAGAGCTGGTGACAGAAAACCCCAGGCTATGAGTGACAGAAGCCTTGTACTGTGACAACTGCAGATTCCAGCCTATCAATTACATTGACCTTAACATCAAAGCACCTTCAGGTAAGAGAGGTAGGTAACAACAGCAATACTGTAATCTTACCCTATTTGATGTTGTTGTAACAGTTTATATAAATGATCAATTAAAAAAAAAAACCATACATTCATTTCCTCATTGATTCAAAGTAGTTTTGCTTTCTTAGAATCATAGAATCATTAAGATTGGAAAAGACCTCTAAGATCATTGAGTCCAACCGTCATCCCAACACCACCATGCCCACTAAACCATGTCCCTAAGTGCCGCATCTACACGTCTTTTAAATACCTCCAGGGATGCTGACACGACCACTTCCCTGGGCAGCCTCTTCCAATGGTTAACCACTCTTTCAGTAAAGACATTTTTCCTCACGTCCAATCTAAACCCCCCCTGGCACAACTTGAGGCCATTTCCTCTTGTCCTATCGCTAGTTACTTGGGAGAAGAGACCGACACCCACCTCTCCACAACCTCCTTACAGGTAATTGCAGAGCGCGATAAGGTCTCCGCTGAGCCTCCTTTTCTCCAGGCTAAACAACCCCAGCTCCCTCAGCCGCTCCTCATAAGACTTGTTCTCCAGACCCTTCACCAGCCTCGTTGCCCTTCTCTGGACACGCTCCAACACCTCGACGTCCTTCTTGTAGTGAGAGGTCCAAAACTGAACACAGTATTCAAGGTGTGGCCTCACCAGTGCTGAGTACAGGGGCACGATCACTTCCCTACTCCTGCCGGCCACCCTATTTCTGATACACACTATTTCTTCCTTCCCCTTGCCCTCCCACTACCACCACCAATTTCCCATGAAGACAGCAGGTGCATGGCACACTTTGTTAATAACAGGACATTTTTATCAGCTGATTGGAGCCTTTGCAGTAGATGTAAATACCATATTTGGGAGAGGAGAAGACTTCTTGAAGGGTGCTGTGTGCTTTAGCTGCACCCACTAGAACTGGTGGGAGGCTTCAGCTACGTGCACTGGCTTCTTGCCACAGGGCTTGAATGCTGTAAAACTTTGTGGTAGGAGACTGACTCAGGAGAGACACAGATCACAACTGATTTATTAGAACACTTATTTAATAATTAAGCTTTTATTATTAACAACAGATAAATATTGACATGGTTCATTCAATTATTTCCTCACACAAACTCATAGGTATGCAGCTGCAGTAACAGCTGGAAGGCCAAACTCAGGGCTTTACCAAGAAGGGGAGGATCATACTTACTTGCCAATGACTCCTTGGTAGGTGGTGATAAAGTCCCTCAAAGGTTCTTTGTTTCAGATGTATATATAATCCTGTAGGATTGGATGTGGCCTGAGTTATACAACCTGTTGTTGTTGCTAGTGTGTGCTGATGGCCTTGGACAGGTGCTTAGTGTCCTGAGTTTAACAGCTCTTGCAGATTCAGCAGAGCCACTAGGCTCCAGAGCTTATCAGTTCTGGTGAGACATTCCAGCAGTACCTCTCAGCAAATACTTTTGCTTTCTTTGGCCAGCTATTTTCTGATAAGTACTTCTCCATTCACACCCGTAGGTACTTGTGGGGTCCATTTACAACAGCTCACACAGAACGGGCCTTTGTGGCATGTGTAAGTCAACATACACTTTTGAGAACACACTGTGCAATACTCTCACTTAGTGTACATTATTAAAAAGCTTTCACAGTTTTTCCAAAGTTTCCTAACACGTTCGCCTTCAGACACTTAAAAACCTTAAAAAACAAGGATAACCACCAATAAGAAGCAAGATCTGCAATATTAGGTCACATCCATTTCCTCCTCAACAGTCCTTATCAGTGCTCAGTGCTCTATATAATAACATCCATATGTTATTCTGGACAAAGTTTTAATAATAACAATGAATCCCAAGTATTTTGTTCAGTTCCTCTGAAGTGGTGCTATCATTTACATACCTAATCTTAAGTCCCATCTAATCTTATTATTAACAAAAACTAGATACTTTCATTTATCTTTTTTACTAACTATATGCAAGGTGTTGGCAACACATTTCATATCAGAAAATAACTCCACTGTGATAGAAGTTCTGTACTCTAAGACTTGCACTGAAGGTCTCTATATTGG
>NW_008824475.1:4686586-4755963 GCF_000699105.1 Pygoscelis adeliae
AGATCGTAGTTTTGAAAAGATGATGATGATTTCCACATTCTGCAAGTCTACTTGTAGGGATTATGTGTGATGCAGTTTACTTCTTGACACTAGCTTCTTCATTCTCTGTTTACTATTCTCACATTGTGCTGTACTACTTCACAAAAACTGTCAAACAGCACAGCTGGAGTTAATAAACTGAGGAAGGATGCCCATTACCAGTTTCAGACATCCCTGTTGTTTGATGTTTTCAGTATTTCATTATCTCTGCATCAGCACTGGTAGTCCTGCAACTGAAAAGCCATCAAAATAACACAGCTTGAAATGATAAATGAAAGTAACAGAACAACTGCAGCAAAGAGCATGCAATTCTGTGGGCTTTTCTAGGTGCGCAGAGATTTGTATCTGTGCTGTGGCAGTCTTATGCTACCACACAAAAGGTTTATCCAGATGTGTTTGTTGGCTTAAAGCCATTGGACTAATTTTACATAGACAATTTTCTGTAAGTGCTAGGAAACCTAAGAAATTACATTTGATTGTTCTTCCTCAGAAATATGTTTTAGAAAGGTACAAGATTTCATTTTTTCCTTTTCATTAAGGAAAGAGAGGAAAATACAAGGTCCAGGAAATGTCCATATCAACCACAAATAATCTTACTGCAAAATGATTGTCATGTAATTGGAACTAGTCAAACTAATTAGTACATTCATTCCTGAACTGAGGTTAGGTATATGACTGAGGAAGGTACCAAATTCTCAATGAAGAGTTAACATAATGGATCAGAATTCTCTGACCCAGTTTAACAATTAGCTGGAGGTGATGTGATGTGAAATTTAAATGTACACTCCAGAGCAGGGAGTTCTTTCATCCTTTTCACAGAATTTCACAGAAATTCTTTCATCCTTAATAAACATGGCTAAATTTAAAACTGGAATGTATATTTCATTTTATTGTTATAAATGTTATCTGCTTAGTGCCAACAGCATATTTACAGCAACTAAAAGTGTATTACTCTCACTATTTGACAGATCTGCAATGTATTCCTATAGCTGCTGTATATAATTAAACACGTAAAGCAGAAAACTGAAATTGATAATTAGCCCTCAAAATTTTGAAGTAGTGTCTGGGAATTAAGCCACACAGTTCCCATTATAGTCCAGAGAAATCACACAGCTAAAATTCTTTCACTGCTTAGGAGATTAGGAGCCAGCTTCTAAAGTATTGTTACTCATGGGAGGGTAATTTGCACTTTCTGATTACATATGGATCAATGTCTTTTCATTATTGTCATAGTTTAACCTCAGCCAGCAACTGAGCACCACACAGCCACTCACTCACTCCCCCCACCCAGCCCCGGTGGAATGGGGGAGGGAATCAGAAGAGTAAAAGTGAGAAAACTCGTGGGTTGAGGTAAGAACAGTTTAATAATTGAAATAAAATAAAGTAAAATAGTAATAATAATAATAATAATAATAATAATAATAGAATATACAAAATAAGTAATGCACAATGCAATTGCTCACCACCTGCTGACCGATGCCCAGCCAGTCCCTGAGCAGCAGTCGCCGCCCCTCAGCTAACTCCCCCCAGTTTATATACTAAGCATGACGTCACATGGTATGGAACATCCCTTTGGCCAGTTTGGGTCAGCTGTCCTGGCTGTGCCCCTTCCCAGCTTCTCACTGGCAGGGCATGAGGAGCTGAAAAGTCCTTGACTAGTGTAAGCACTACTTAGCAACAACTAAAACATCAGTGTGTTATCAACATTATTCTCATCCTCAATCCAAAACACAGCCCTGTACCAGCTACTAGGAAGGAAATTAACTCTATCCCAGCCAAAACCAGGACAATGATGTATTTTTGTGTTTCAATTTGTGTGTTTTTCCAATAAATTAAAAGTTATTTATTGTGATTTCAGGTGTTCAACTTTGAAGAAATGGTTCATCACAGCTCTTTACTGATAAACAGCAAAAAAATCAAAATTCACTTTAAAATAAATGCAAACTGAAAAAACAGGCAAACAGACAAAAACCCCAAACCAAAGATCCCACAGTTCTGTTTTTAAAAAAATTGCCCTTTTATTAGTATAAGAAAACATTCTCTTTTGGGGTATTTTGTTAATGTGTATGCTATTAAGTGTGGCTAATAAGATGATTTTCTAGTTCTAGACCCTTGTTAACACAAAGAGTAGGGAATTTCAGGGATTCTTAGAGCTTCATGAAGACTCAGCTTGCTTTGACATTTGTTGAACAGTGTCATATATTTCCACTGCAGAGAATATAATTATAATTTAAGTATATGAAAAAAAAAAAAGAACATTTTTTCTTCTCACAGTTTTTCATTTGGGCACACGCAGTATGTATTCAGGACCTAGCTAAAAAATTACTTCTATCACAGTTTTCTAGTTTTCTTTCCTTAACAGGTCTTTGCCCATATATATATAATATACACGGCATATGATAACTAAGGAAGCATGCATAAGCCTAAGTGTACAGACCTGGTTATGTTTCCACCTGAATTTAGCTTTCTTTTTTTTTTCTTTTTAAATAGTGGAAAAGGAGACTCAGTAGTTAGATATTAACCAGTTTGATACTGAAATACTATTCAGAAACTTTAAAAACACTTGGGACGAATGCAAGTTAGAATCAACCCTTTGCCTTCCTAGTCAAATATGTGTGAACAAATTAGTTATATAGTTCCATACTCTTTCATTCATACTTTATTTGTCTGCTCAGATATTGAGCGTATATTTTAAAACCTTGGTTTTCGGTAAAGGTTTTATCAACATTTCAGTGTTAACAGTCAGGTATTTCTTATAAGGAAAACAAAAAGAAAAAAGAAAAAGCAACAGATTATTTTAGCCCATAGTCAGAGTTCCAGAAACAGCAGAAAACTATGCCCTTACTCACACTGACAAAGGCTTCCTTACCATTGACAAATAACTGTTTTTTAAGCACATCCTTTTATACTACATACACCTCAGGTTTCCCTACTCGGAAAGTCAATGAACTGACATGTGTAAGACTGACTGCAAGCTGCACACAGACACCTTTTTTTTTTCCGTTTCACAAAGTTAATTTGAGGTAATTATTTTTCTTGTACCTGAACTGATTGCTGAAAAACATTTTCTCTCCCTACTCCACCCCCAGACACTTTTTTTGTTAATCCCCTGCAGGTGTTTAGAATTAGCTTTCATGTTGTGCCTTAGTCCTACTTTCCCCAGGCTTTGCAAATTCGCGTTTCTTAATAAACTTTTTTATCATTTTTGTTTTCCTCTTTTTTGGATTCTTTCCAATTCAGCAAAATCTTTTTTGTATTATGGATCCCAAAACAGTGTAAAGCACTCAAATACAGTTTCACCAATTCTGCACTGAGATAAAAAATTAATTACCTGCCCCCCTTCTCCTGACCTAATTCCTCTCATTATACTGTAAATGCTCAATATGGTATTTGGCCTTTTGCAGCATATCACTCTGTGTTCTTCTGCAGAGTTTATGGTTTGCTCTGAGCCTGGTCTTTTCCTGTAGCCATGGAAATTTCCAAATTAGTCTTTCTCTGTGTTACACATCAGGCTCTTTCACACTTCACATTTAACATGATTAAAGGTCAATTTTGTTGTATTTAGACCCTGATCATAGAAGGGCACTTTGGGGTCTTCCCTATAGTCTAAGGTTAGAAAAGATAGAAAAATGATGGTGTAGTTGGATGCAGCAAATTCTTCTGATTCTATAGTTATACTGAAAATGCAGATATCTCTTTTCTGTTGGAGCACACTACCAGGGCTATTTCAGAGAAGAATGACCTGTGCTTTCCTAAGAAGTGGGGTTATTACTTATTTTTTTTTTATTTCAATGTCTATACTGGTCTATGCTCTCCTCCTAAGCTTTATATATCATGTCATCAGATCAAGCCTTGTTTTCCTGAGTTCTGGTAATTATTCTTACTGCTTCACTTACTCTTTTGTTTTATTTTATCTTCATAGAAACAAGATGATTTGTTATAGAAATTCCCTTTAATCACATGGATCTTGCAACCTCAGTCATGAAAGCTGAAAGAATGGCACTGTACTAAGGAAACATGAATATCCTTCTTTCTTCTTTTACCAGTTAGTCAGACATACCTTAAGCAGCAGTGTAAATGCTTTCTATTCTCATCTTGTTATTCATACAGTCTCCAGGACCTTAACCAATGTACAAAAATTTTATCACAGCATTGTGCAGCAGATGAAACCCTGTGTTTGCACCCTTAAAGGAAAAATCAAATGTTCGGCTTAATAACAATTATGAACTTTACCCAATGACTTGACTCATTTATAAAGTCAGGTACGAGGAACCATTATTAAAATATTCTTATATAGATCTGTCCATCACTCTTTTACTATCTCTAGTTAACATATTCTATTCACATGTGTTAGCAGTGTAAAAGTGTCTAAATAGGTACGCAGATTTAGTTAGATAGGAAAACAAAGCCAAAGAGTGTCACACTCTTATAGCACAGAACTTGTTGCCTAAAAAGCAGTTTATTTTACAAGTTCATAGTGATTCTTATGCAAACTGCAAAGTATGCCCGCTGAATAGCATTGTACCAGAAATAATGGGATCATTAACCTGTAAAAGGTGCATAGCCTCATCATTCCACAATACCTGATAAATTTCCAATGATGAGCACTGCAGACAGATACTTGTTAACCCAGGAGTCATCAGAGCCTACAAATTTTATTATTAGTTCAGTTTTATATTGATGCTGTTGCTCTTGACCTTACAGTCATATCTCAAGTAACACAGGCCTCTAAAAGTTTGGGTGAGTAGCCTCAGCTCTAAGTTATCTAGGCTTTCTTGCTCTTTAGTCAACAGAAAGAGAGAAGCATCTCCTAAGGGGCAACTAATTTTTTCATGGACTCTTACACTATTGTTGATGAATTATTTCTGAGAATCAACTCTTTCTCTGATGATTCAAGAGGAAGCCTACATAGACTAATTTGAATTAGATTCCTAACTTCTAGAGAGTGAAGGGGGATGTGCGATGAGTGACACCGAAAGTCACTCCAGGGAGCAGTGTGAGCTGTTGCTGTGACACTGGCATTTTGCTTGCTGACAAAAGACCGCTAAAGCCATGCAAACAATTGTATGAATTGGCCTTGTTTGGGTGTTGGTTGAGCTGTGTTAACAATGTCACTGCTACCAATTATGGAAATAAGTCTGTGTAGTTGATGACCCTGGCAGAACTGCTGATAACCTCTGCTGAGTACTGGTTAGTCAGCAGACAGACACCAACATGCAAGCTCATGGCTGAAGATGAGCTCATTATGCTAGTGTCAGCCTCTCTGGCCACAGCTAAGAAGTGCATCACTGATGAAGCTAGAAACATTGAAACTTGCCTGCACTATCTTCTGATCAATGGTGTGCTCTTATTCACATCAATTTTCTTCTGATGTGGTACTGTGAAAGCTTAGCACCAGTGGATAGTGGTATTACTTCTTGCCTGTAATGAAGCACTAAGTTGGGATGATGTTTCTGTGAGCGCATCCTCAGTACAGAATGGAATATTTGCACAGATTTAGTCTGGTAACTGATGGTCTTTGACTGCTTTAATTTCAAACACTCTACTTTCCATTGAAATGCCATACCTGTTTATTTATTTATTACTTTGGACCACTAGAAGTAGATGTACAAATTCTTTGAATGAATTCCTGAAGCAATTTATTTCTTTATAGATGAAAAATTCTGTTCCTTTTTGTTAGGAGTTGAGTATGTGTAGAATAATATAGAGGTATTTGAAAGCGATGGAAATAATGAAGCTAAGAACACACTATTTTTTGACATTGTTATTTACTGGCCTTGTGATACTGTTACTACTGGTTTTGGTTTTTAGCTGATCTCTGATAAAGCTCTCTGATAAGGATACCTGCAAGATAATAAGTATAACCTGTTCTTCATAAAACATCTGGTAAAATGATGAATGAACAATACAGATTATATACTATATACATACATACTACATATAGACATAAGGTCGACCTCTTGAATTCTCCTATTCAGAAAAATAAACTGGGATAGGAAAGAGTTTAGCGTTCAACTCCTATAATCCCAAAGCTTTTGTAACTGAAACAGAAGCATAGAGCCCAAATCTCCAAAAATTGTTTGGAATTTGGCAATCACAAAAGAAGTTAAAATGCCTCCCAGCTTCCAGTTTGGTAGTATCTTTCTGATTACAGAGATTATAGACATGAGAAGTGAAATATGTCAGAATAATAATATACATATGTAAATGTATATGTGAAATAAACTTTATGAACTAGAATTGTTACTAATCACTGTTTAGTCTTTTCACTGTGAGAAGTTATACCAGTAGCAGTAAGGTTTTCAGCCTCTTTGAGGAATTTCCAGTAGCCCCACTTTAATCTTAAATAGTCTCAAGAAGAAGATATTTAGCCCAATCCCTCTTAGGCTATAAAGGATCACAGAATCACAAAATCTAAAATTGGGAAAGATATACTGTGTCATTAGTCCAACTTTCTGCCAGCACAGAATACATCTCCATATTACATTTATGATCTTTTCTCCACACTTGGCTTTAGTTTGACAAACTTATCTAAGGAAATTATGTTTTTATTGATTTGATCAGTAATTTTCAATAAGCCTTCTCCCTGTCCTTTCTATATGACCCTGCTTGGCATTGCTCCCTCAAATATTCATAGACCTGTCATTATAACACCTTCTAACTTTTATTTGGTCAAGATTATGTATATTTAACTCTTTCAATCTTTTTTTCAGAACTCAGTACTTGAAGTTCTTCAATCAATGACCATAGTGTAAATTTCTCCTTCTTTTTGGTCAGACAAGAAATTTAGTCAGAAACTACCTGGAGTGAAAACACTGTTTCACATCTTTCCCTGCTCAAATCTGGTATAACAGAGAGCTGAATCTGTTTCCTGCAGTGTGACAGAAACAAATAAAAAATGTTCTGTATAATATCTGGATGATGATATTCAAAGTTATGTTCCTCAAAAGGAAAGATACTCCACCTTACATAATTTACTCAACTCTACTTTTATTATCTTCTTCTGGTGTGTTCATGAAGATGTTAAATGAGATTTGAACAGCATTGGGTTTTGTAGATCATTAGTAACACTACTGTCCAAAGTAAAAAAATAAAATCAGAGATCAATCCTAACCAAAGATAATGCCATTAATTATGACTCTTTTTTTTTTATTTCAAGCTCTCATTCCACTCACTGCTATACATACCACATTTTTTGTGATTTCTTAAAAAATATTTCAAATTCACCTTTTATTTAATAAGTTAGAACGTTATTGAAGTCAGAGGAATTAAGCAGTGCCTATTACGTCCACTGCATTAACCCTACTTCCTGTAGCAAATTGTTGACTTTTCTTTGATAGCATATTAATTTAATATGATTTCTTGCTTATGAACTTTTGCTGCCTGCAATTTTCCTCAAGGTGCTAAAGGATTTATTGAAGTATATCTCTGATCTCATACCTAGTACTTACTTAAGAGACTTGTAAAAACCAATTCTATAAATGACCCAATCTACTCCCTGAATTCTCAAAGATGACATTTAATAGTTCTGATTCTGATGATTATTAAGTTTATTTATACAATTTGGCCATGTTAATTCCTTCATGTATATAACATTTAAAAGATGCACTCTTTGCCATGAT
This sequence comes from Pygoscelis adeliae, assembly GCF_000699105.1. NCBI lineage: Eukaryota > Metazoa > Chordata > Aves > Sphenisciformes > Spheniscidae > Pygoscelis > Pygoscelis adeliae. The sequence continues at coordinate 4,694,248 of NW_008824475.1, forward strand.
TGCATGTTTTACAAATTATTCTGTATGCTCTGGATTTACTATCAACCACTAAGAGTTTTAACTTCCTTCTCAAAAAAAATGACGTATGAAATACATTTAAAAAACGTGTCATACTCAAAACTCCTGCTTGTGACAGTCCAGCTGCCCGAAGTAAGATTATAGACTATGAAACAGGTAGTGTAGAAGTCCAGTGTCAGAGACTACACATTAAACTTTAATTTACTGGAAACTAAACAAGAAGAGAGAAAAAAATCAATGTTTAATATTTAGACACTAAGAAAATTCCACTCATATTCTGAGACCCAGCCAAAGGGAACCACTAGGTATGTTGATCATTCTCTGCTTTCCCCCCCAAGTTTTACAGACAATAGGGTTTTATAAAAAAAATTATTCAATAACTATATACAGGAAAAAAGTATATAGAAATAAAACAAAAGCAATGAAATATGGATTCAATTTTAAGTTATAATGTAGTTAATATCTGAGGTAACATAATAAAGCAAGAATATTTTAGAGATGGTATACTTAAGTTCAATTATAGCTTTCAAACTTGTTTTATTTTGTTTCTGGGTTTCTCTTCCCTTCTGTGTGCCAATTTGTTCATACAAGAAAACAATTTGATCACAGATGTAAACATACAAATATCAAAGTTAGGTTCTACTGCTTCAAAACAGTGTAATAAAATGTTGTGGAATTAAGATGATCATAAGTAGCAGTAAGATATATTGATACAAGGCTTTACAATTCAAAATGCCTATCAGGACACTGTATGGCTCTTCTCAGTATGGTATTTGAACACCTCAGACATCTGGTGCTTTATCAGCTCCTATAAAAGATTCCTAAAGAAACCCTCAAGGGAGAGAATACCTACAGTATGAAAATGCTTTATAGACTCAGGTTCCTGGCCCCTGCCTGTCAGCATCATTAATAGCACCAATTTTCAGCTGAACTGAGAAATGCAAAATGCAATTAATCCTTTCCTTCACATTAAATGAATAGTTTATGTGTGCACAAATTTCCTTTAAACTTTCAAGCCAGTGATGATGAGCAAATACAATTTTATCTTTAGGATTTGACTTATAGCCAAAAATGTAAAGGAGTTCAAAATCAAACAGAATCAAAATCCCTCATTCCACCCATGTCACCCCGTATTATTCCCCCAGTCAGTATTTCAAATGTGAGCCATATCCAGTTTGAAGAGTCACATTGCGTTGTTACAGTATGTAACACAATATGAACAGTGTAATAAGCATGAAGCATCAAAGAAATAGTTGATGCAATTTTCATTTGATGATAAGAAATGTAATGAATTTTAACCTGTTACTATGAGGTTTATTGATACTTTCAGGTTATTAATGCTCTGAAAAATGAATTACATTGTTATGTGCATTTGAGTACAATTATAATGTGCTTCAGCTCCAGTGGGAATGATGAAACTTCCTAAAAATAATCATGTAATTTCCTTTTCTTCCTACACCGTCCCTTCCCTGTCAGTGTGCCATTATGTTACAAGAACTTCAGGCACTTGAGCTCAATATAAGCAGAAACAAATTAATGAAACTTTACCACAGTGTGGGATTTGAACCTATTTATTATGGGTCCACTGAATTATTAAGCAACTCATCTGTCTAGTATCTGGGAAAGAACCTTTTTATTAAAAACTCTATTGAAAAGTGGTTTTAGTAAACTTCAATTCATGAAAACTTACTAAGTACACTGGTGATTTACAATTACAAATCTGTTTCGTGTGTATATATCTGTTATGTCTACATCATCAAAGTAAATAATTTAAATATATTTATACCTATTATGTGGGTATGAGTGTATGTAACACATGAATGTATGGGTTTGTGTGTGTTTTTATAAGCACAGGTAATACACACATATATATGCAGAAAAGTGAGGGAGAAAGGTGAGATGACTATTAATATGGCCATGGTTTTATTAAGGTATTGTGGACGGATATTGCTAAGGCAGATTGTATCCAATCCTTCAGCAAACTGATAAGTCAGAATGAAAGGTCCTATTTAAAAAATTTTGCATGAGGGTGGGCATGTGTACTGGTAGATAGCTGAGAAGAAAATAATGAACTCCTGCATCTGTTTCCAAGTAGCCATTGAGTAACACAAGTGGAAATGAACCCTAAAGAATCTGTGCTGATGCTTGTATCACCTTTAGGTAGTCTTGGCTACACCTAACTAGTTGAGGAGAATACCCAACAACTGATAAAAGCCTAACTCCATTACTGATAGGTGTAGCTCTTCAGAAGTGTAGATTTTAAACATCTCTAAACCAGTGATGACGAGGCCACTAAAGCAGAAAAAAAATCTCTTGAAACTAACACTCACATCAATTCATGTTTAAAGGCTACCCTGCCTTGCCCAGTGAGGTTCTGTTTAAACAATTTCATACTCTTTTAAACTTTATAAACACCTTTATTTAGTAGACCATTCAGTTTCAACACAATCTGGGAAAATTCTGATAACATTGGATAAAGACAAAGTTCATAAAAATGCTTTAATTGGTTCATAAGTAAATATTGCTAAAACCACTTTCGGCTTTAGTGGTTTTACTCCATAGAGTGATTTCTCTATGGAGTTGGTTAGGATGATCCCTCAGTAGATTTACTCCTTTAAATTTGGAGAATGACAAAGACTCGCATTTTATTCTTCCTATCCAAGAGCTCCATTAACTAGCTCTTTTGCAGTTTTCCTCCCTCTCTTCTATTTTGGTCTTTTTTGGTTGGTTTGTTTTATTTTGTTCTTTAACAGTAAAACAAAAATGCAGCAACATTGAAGTTTGCAGTGTCATCAATATTCAAAGTAATTTTAGTATCTTAGCTGAAAGTGTCTAAAAAGAAGAGCCATTTCACTCTGGAAAGGCAGGGATAGGATTTCCAGAAAATTGAATTCTATTCAGTACCTACAGGACAGAAATGATACTGATGAGCAAAGACACAGTCTGCATAACTCTGTTGGTGATGTATTTTCTACTGAATAAATTTAACTGACCTCTGTCAATACATCTCACTGTCACAGAGTTCTGCAAGACATATTTAGACCTCAGAATGGCATATATGCTTTTTCTCTCTCCCTGTCTTATTGCCATGTATAGTTTGAGCATCCTTCTCCAAGGTTGAGCTGAAAGCAGGGACCCATATCCATGCAGTCCAAACACTACTCAAACAGGTTATCCTATTATGTTAGAGAAACATCTGGCAAGGGCAACTTAATCTAGTGCTAACTGGAGTAATTCATCTTTGGAGTCAGCTGAGTCATTGTGAGGAACATAGTAAATGCTTGCTGTCTGCCCTGCAGCAGTTACATTTTTATTTCTGGGTACAATTCACTGTGTTGTTTATCCTGGGCATAGCCTCAAGTCATCTAAGAATCTCAGATCAGAAACAGAGATAGTATTGAATTCTCTAGGACAGGAAGATTTTTTCAGTGAAAGACTATGGTTTCCATATGACCTATTTCACTGTGTTTTGAAAGGTTGTGTGAAATATACTCATTAGAGGAACCTGAATTTGGCATTTTTTGATAGTTCCACAGCCAGCTTAAATCAACCTAAATCAGGCAGCCATTAGAAAGGGTAATTCTGTCTGTAATTACCCTCACCTGCTCACCAGGGCTTCCTTGCTATTCCCTTGCATTAGCTTTACTTATTTTGAGCTATGATATGAATTATATATCAAAAAAATAAAAAAAATCTGCTAGGCTATATGACCACTCTAGCTGTCAAAAACTGGAAAGGGAACATGCGTATAGGTCTGAGAAGAAATATTGACCTAAGTGCACATCTTCCATTAAGCATAATCCAGTTCAAAAGTGGATCATCACGATCTTCTACTCATATGTTTCTCAATGACTGATTAATATCAGGTATAACATATAAGTAGCTGCAGAATGAGCTAGATAGAAAGGTGAGCCAAACAAACAGACACAAAGAATTAAGAAGGGCAGGATCATATGAGGAGGGATGACAGGAAGGAGAGCAAAACCACCTGTATTAGTAGCAGTCCTCAATTAGATTAGATTAAACATAACACAAAACTTCCTCCTTTGATCAGTCTAACATGATTGTGAAGCCTCAGGGCTAAAAGTTTGATTATGTCTTAATTCAAAGCTTCTTTGAATTAAAGTCAGCTATGAAGACAGTAGTTCTAATGGATTTAATTTATTTTCTATTAACACAATTTGCAGTGAGCACCAATGGAGGGTGTCATTCATGTTACCAGTGATACACATAGTCTTAGGTAATAGCAAGCAACAGATGTATTAGAGAAAGGTGCTGAAGAGAGAGGTGGAATAAATGCCTTCTGACCAAAAGTCCTAACTTGGTCTCAGTTGTTCAATATAGCCTTAAGTACTAAGGTATGAGATTTTGTTCCAGCACTTTTCTGGCCACTGAGATGTGGTGACAGTGAGTTTTAAAGTCCAATTTGAATTTACTGCCTTCTAATTTAGACAAATGTCTCCTATTTCTGAAGGGTAGGGCATGGAGAACAGGTGTTCCTGATCACCTGTTTTTTACCGCTTAGGTTTTTGTTTATGCTTTTACCATAGTAACTATTACTTACCTCCTTCCTAACATAGAAGTTCCAGGTTTTTCCCCATCCTACTCATATGAGAGATTTTCCTGTACTCCACTTTCATCATTCATCAATGATGAAATACTTTTCTTGAAATGGGATGAACAGTGATACCCAAAGTATTCAGGATCAAAATATAGCACTGACTTTCTTGAAGGAATTACATTGTTTCCTTACATACTGAGTCTTTTCCGTATGAATCATCAGGATTTAAAGTATTTTTAAATGTAAATGCAGATTAAGCAAAGTTCTTTATTAAAGCATCTACAGGATAAACTCATCCATTTCCAGTAAGTCTCTCTCCATAGACTTCATTGCTCTTCAGATCTGGATTTTGGTTGGCAGGCAAACAATTCATAATATCTGGTAAAATTCAGTAGTAATGATTGCCAGTGTTGAGAGTTTAACTCTAAAGTTAATGCCATTTTTTATAATAGAAATCACATTCAACATAGCAGAGGCTTCAAACAAGCTATTGAATGTAGCTAGAAAAAAATGTTTCGAATTATGTAGTATATACGCCATGTAATACATGGAAATTATATGCATTCTTCCAGTGCTGGATGTAAAATCAATCCTTTTGTCAAGTGCTCCTATTGTAGGCTGCCATGCTGGAGACCTACATTCAAACAAAGGACTCGGAGGGTTGGGCACTTAGCTTCCAGGGAGAGGAGCCTTCTGTCATTCAATAACTCTCCTCAGTCGCAGATGACAAATGAGCTACTGTAGGTAAGACACTTCAGGCAAGCTTCTGAGAGCCCTTTTGATAAAGTCTCACATCTGAGGTTAATGACAATACCTAAGGTGTGGGAGTCATGTAATAAGCGTAAATCTGACTTGGAAAATTAAAAACAAAGAGCAAGAAACAAAGAAAAAAGTAGCACTAGTTTGAAGAGAATGGCATTATAGTCAGAAGGAGTAAATAATGAGGAACAATGTGGTATGATACATGAGGACTTAGATGATAAAAATACTAAAAGATGAAAGCTAGTTCAAAGAAGCTAAATAGAGAGCGGTGACAAGTTCCTAGGGAAAAAAAGGATATCAAACAATTGGGTGTGTCATTAAATATAAGGAATCAAAAGGTAAAAAGAGTCTAAAAGATAATTCTGTGTGCAGCATTAAATATGAATGATAAGTAATAAGGTGAGAAAAGAAAAATCTATGTCTAACATTAAAAACAAAGGAACATTACCAACTATGCCTAAGTAGGGCAAAAAGGAGTTGGGTACAATTTATTAATATAAACAAAATCTAGAAGAAACAGACTAACTAAGAAATGAACAAAGGAAATAAATCCACTTTCAGTTAAAAAATCTAGAAGGTTATTCACTCCTAGGAGGTAGGACTGCAACAAAGATATATACTTCTCCTTGTACAATTAAAAGCTCTGCCAGGCTGTAGCTTTTGCTCACTGTACCAATGGCTCAGCTACACTATCACTGCTGTGAGCTCAAACGTCATGCCTAGAGCTTTTTTTTGCCCATGTACTTATTTAGAGGAGACATCTGAGGCCCATATGATGATTCTGTAAGAAAAGCGATAGCAAAAGAGACTGGATTTGCAAAAATACTTGGGTGACCAAAAGTTACAGATTAGAAGCATCCCCAAATCTCACAATGAGATCTCACAAATAACGGTGAAAATCTGGACCATAAACGATGCTAGCAGAATTCTTAGCACTGTGAGTTCTAATGGATGAAGTCCATTAATAGTAAATCCCATCAGTATTAAATCCCGCTGCTCGTGCTATTCTTTATTATGACATGACAACATTAAGAAATTGACATTTCATTTTTTCACTTCTTCAACACGGATAGTCTATTCTTTCATTAAGAGAATGACCCTGTCATAGCTGGAGTTCCTAGGTTCTTTTTTATGGTTTTGAGCCCATGTGAGTTCGTCCACAACAAATCTTTCCTGGCATACCATTTATGATACTACCATAAAAAATTCACTTGGGACTTAATTTTGGCATAAATGGTGGGTGATTATGAAAAGCAGTGGGGTTTGTTTTTTTTTTAAGTAAAAGGTTGGAACTTTTCTTGGTTTTCTCTTTCTAAATTAGAAATACAGAGCACATTAAAAATCTAAGCATTAAGAAGTGAAGAAATTCTGACTGGAGTAACTGAAGTAACTACTGACTGTAATAACTCTTAGGAATATGGTAACTGCATGAAATACTACTATCTCCCTGTCTAGCCTCTCCTTTACTCCATTTTTATATACCGCTTACTAAAGGGACAGTGCAGCTCAGAAAATGTGATTTGTTCCTTTTTCTGGAGGCAGGAGGGTTCACTGCAGCTTTAGTTTGGTGCTTTAGTTCAGCTCAGCAAGCTCTGTGAGACTGCTGGTGGCCATCTTTTAGCATCCTTGGTCCAGGTTACTGTGCAAAGTTAAGCTGCAGTACACCTGTATTGATAATTCAGTCCAGCTTGGCAAGATTTTCATGGGTGTAATGCAAGGCACACTGCTAACTCCAGGATTATAACTTGCCCCAGGCAAGAGTGTGGGAGTATTATAAATTCTAACTGAACAGAACATATGAATTGCTTATAGCAGGCAAAGCAATATGCTTTTCTCTAGAAGAAAAAAAAGCAGAACTCTTTTTTTAACTTAAAAAGTAAGCAAAATTCCCTCCACCTCCTTCCCTCCCAAAAATAGCCTTTCAGACTTCTTTAACTGCTAAAACTGAAATTTCCAATGCTAAAGAATTAAGAAATAGCATTGTTCGGGGTAGGCCTGGGGAGATTGCTTTTGATTTGTCTTTTTTTAAATCTGAAAAGCCTGTAAATCAATAACAAAAATCTGCCATACAAAAACGTTTAATAACCTCACTAAGCCCAGCCCTCACTAGGTCAAAGTATTGAAGTTAGAAAAAGCCTTGTATGAAGATGAGAGAAGCAGGCAAAATGTCTTGCACAGACACAAGGGAAGGATACATATTTTCTAATTTTCTACCAATAACTCTTATATTTTGAGAGAAGATGATCTTTTTTTTTCTTTTTCTCCAGATAATGGGTCAAAGGAGCTGATAATGATACACAGTCCTGCCTAATATCTGTTCTAAAGTTAAATCAATCATTATATTCCCTCTGCATGAACATCAAACCTCTCTCACTTCAAAGGAGATAATTTTTAGTCTGCTAAGTCTAGCAGATTCAGATGTAATCATCCAGATGTGATCTAACACTTTAGGAAAATCTAAAGAGCCCTAGACCCCCTTCATGTTTTTCTCAGCCTTTTCTCAGAGATACATATGTAATTCCTTGTTCCACTCTTTCTATTTTGTATCTAAGTCCAGTTTATTAATTTGACAGAAAATTTTATACAATATGTGTAACCTCTTCAGAATGATGCATGACAACATTTTGAGAGAACAAGAGGAAATGAGAATGAGAAAAAAAGATCCCCAGATTTTTTAATGAATAAGAATCATGAGGAACTGTCAAGGTTTCACACTCTTTTCCAGGTATCAAATCACGTTGAACAGCTCAATTGCATACTCAGAGAAGTGTATATCTCATATTTTAAATTAATTCTGCTTATGAGGTATGCTCTTATAGATTTTTTTTGTTCTTCACTTCCCTTTCTCCTCAACTAACTCAAATATGGGAAGAGTTTCACCGCAGAATCACAAAATCACAGAATGGCTGAGGTGGGAAAGCACCTCTGGAGATTGTCTAGTCCAGCTCCCAGCTTAGGGCAGGGTCAGCTACAGCAGGTTGATCAGGACTCTGTCTGGCTGGGTTTTAAATATCTCCAAGAATGAAGAGTTCACAGCCTTTCTGGACAACCTCTACCAGTGTCTGACCACTCTCACAGTAAAAGTGTTTTTCTGATGTTTAAATGAAATTTCCTGTATCTTAGTTTGTGCCCGTTGCCTTTTGCCCTTTCATTGGCTACCACTGAGAAGAGTCTAGCTCATATTTATACCATCCAAACAGGTATATATACACATTCATAATATACCCCCTGGGCATTCTCTTCTCCCAGCTGAACAGTCCCAGCTCTCTCAACCCTTCTTCATATAACAGAGACTCCCATGCATTAATCATCATTTGGCCCTTTGCTGGACTTGCTCCAGGATGTCCGTTTCTCTCTTATAAAGGAGAGCACAGAAATGGAGACAGCACTTCAAATGTGTCTCAGCAGTGCTTAGTAGAGGAGTAGGGTGACCTCCCTTGACCAGTTGGTAGCACTCCTATCTGTGCAGCCCAGGAGGCTGTTGGCCTTCATTGCTGCAAGGACACATAGGTTAAGATATCTAAAGATATCTCCTGTCTGAATAATCTATCTTACAGATAGGAAACTGAGGGTGATATCTTTTAAATATGCTTAGCTATATATAACTAACTGATTTCAATGGGAATTTGGCACTTACATATTTCAGTCAATGTGGACCAGCAGAAGCTTGTTTATTGTCATGTGGGAAGTTACAGCAAAGAAGAAAAAACAGTCAGATCACCGAAAATCCCTATTCCTAGACTCATCTTCCTACTTTGCTAGATATATTTGACATTAATATAATAGATTGCAAGCTACTGACATTATAATAGGTATCTAAAGTTGACATTAATTTAGATGTACTTTTAATCTTGGTAAATATGAAAGCAGAGACATGATTAATTCCAAGTGAAATAAAATACCAAGAAAAATAACACCGCTATTTTTCAAGCAAACCGTTTACATCCAGAGCTAAGCAGCAGCAGGAGATCTGACCGAGGAAACATACAAAATAGAAAAGCTGTCACCTCCTCAAACATTTTTCTTCAGTCTTGATTTCACAGAAGAAACTACATAAGATTAAGGTAATAATTTCTTTATTAACTTATAAGAATAACATTGCTTGTATTAAGAATCCTGGACTAAAATGGAGAGATGCCACCACAAAAATACACTGCAGTGAGAAAAAAATAATTAGCAATTTTTTGTGCTGCATAATCCAAAGGAAGGTACAAATAACTTGATGGAAAAAAGGAAGAAATGAAAACCTGTATTGTATTAGCAATGCCTTCTTTGTATTAACTACAATGTTAACATATTAATGAATTTTATGTTTACCAGTAGAAAAGATCATTGCTAGCATAATTCATGAACCTCAGAAGAGTCATTAATATGATACCGCTACTCTAATGAAGCATTCATATGTCACTCAGAACAGAATTATTTGATACGGAAGTATTCACATGCTGTAGTGAGTTTTGAGGATTGATTTATTTGTTTCTAAATACCATCTATATAGGCAAGAAATATATATGTAATATATATATTTGGCAATAATTGCAGGCAATTTTTACTATCACAATTGTTGGCTAAGGGCTTGATCCACTGAGGATTTGACCTTTGACTCCCACTAGAGAGAAGACTAGTTCTCTCTCCCAGTGGACAATAGGGTGTTGAGATGATGAGAAGCTGCAAGGTCAGGCACAACTCTTGTGTTTGAAAGAGTGATGATTCAGAACAATTTCAGTAGTCACAAGCTAGAGGACTACATAACTAACTCAAATAGTATACTGCAATGGCTGACTTTAGCTAAAGTAAACAAATTCAAGGTTCAACAGTTTTTTGTAAATCTACATCCTGTTCAGGGGCCTCAGTTCACTTGGGTGTGCTATTGGAAGTGCATAAGTACAAAATAAACATCATAACATGTTCCTGTGATCATATATGCAATATAATAAAGGGAGGACAGAACCAATAAATTGGAAGCAAAATGTGAGAAGCAATGATCAAGTAATAGTCAGGAGACCAGACAGATTTTGTAACCTGAACAGTAGCAAAAGAAGGAAAGTAATGGAGGTCCCATTTATATTATTTGCTACCTCTTTTATCTTTCCCTCCCTCCCAGAGGAAACAAAATCCACCTCACCTCTTCAGTCCCTGGAGGTGTGTGGCAGTGCTGCAGTTCCATGAGAGGTGGCAGGACAAAGCTTTCAGCCCGTTCTGCTCCTGGCCCTTTTCTACTCCACCATGAATTCAGTCAGCAACAAGCACACCAGTTCTTCTGTAACTTTGTTTTAGAATCTGAGAGCTAATTAGATAGAGGAAGAAGCACTAGGAATACTTGGGTGACAAGAAGATTTCCAATACGTGCAGTGGCAAAGCTGAGCTGGAACTACTCAGGTTCATTTTCAAGTTGAATGTGTTAGTCTTGCATGTCAATGGTGAACAGCTGTCTCCCTCTGAGAGACCGTATTTTTAAGAGACTACTAAAAACCTTAAAGCTGAATCCATTCCTAAGCTATTAATTAGCTTGGTCCAAAATACTAGTCTGTCTTAATTAAGCCAATTCCATATGGACCAAAATAGGTTTGCTAACTGAATTTCAGTCTAAATGGAAGCATTTATGACTAGGAGTATGGTAGTAACGAGACCCCTTTAATGAAGGTGGTGATTTTCTCAAAAGTTAAAGAAAGGGGAAAGAATAGTACCTATAAACAGAATCCTGTATCTTCCTCATTTTTTGTGAAATGATGTCGTTTTTGCCATAAGAGGTTTTTATGACATTCTTACCAATATGAGCCACTATCATTTACCTATTGTGCTATGATAGCAAAATGGCATTTTTTAATACCACACTTGCTCAATCTCTCTCAAAATCATCACTTGACAAACCAAGGATGTAGATGTGTAGGATGTTTTCCAATTGTCTGTATTTCCACAGTCAGAACTGGAGACCATGGTATATTACTACCAATAAAAAAACAATTGGCACTTTGACAAAAATTGGTACAAAATAAATAACTATTTTCTCTCCAGCAAAAGTGGGACAGTGAAATCCCACAGAGTTTGCAGGGTGCTGAGTCTCCATTTCTCTGTGTATTTTCTATTGAATAATAGAAAGCTCATGGATATCTTCACAGTACCCATCTAGGGCAGAGGCATAGCCAAAATCCATTTCATTTGGTCGCAAATCTTCTGTATAGGATTTGCAGTTCTTCTGACAGACTGAGGAGGCTGCGTTAACTCACAGTCTGAACTGATTCTCCATCTGCACGTTTTCATTACCACTAAGAGAACACAGTTACACTTATGACTTACCAACTTCTTATTTTCTTAAGCAAAACTGTTCATTTGAGGAAGAGGGAGAAGGAATTGTGACTGTGAAAGGAATATCCAATGTTTGTTAAAGCTTTGAAAATTCCACTTCGCTTGACTGAAAAATTAATCAAATCACCCTTGGGATACTGTTAAAATCCAATACATTTGTGCTATACACCTAATTATTTTGATAAACATACTGTTTTAATAAGATACTTCCCCTTTTTTCATATGTTGTCTTTAGTTGCAAAAATATACATTTGTAGCGCCAGCATATGTCCTAATTTAAGGTGATCTTATAAGCATAAATTGAAAGCAAGTATAAAAAAAATTCTTTTTAACCAAAAGTTATGGACTTATTTGCAAAAATAACACTCAAGTGAATGTGTTCCAAAAGAATGTAATTTTTTTTCAGAGAGGACAAGCCTATAAAAAGAAGCCGTAAAGGAGAAAAGCAAGGAAGTTTATGTTAAAAGAGGATTCCTCTCCATTTCCAGAAAATATTGGTTCCTTGTTCATATTCTGTGTATTCCAGCAGTCAACTGTAGTTTCCTGTGAAGTAATTAGGAGTAGAGAATTTTATAGAACACATAGGAATTTTTTTCTCTTGAAAAATATAGATTGCTAGGTTTTTTGTCTCTAAGCTCTGTGTTTTAGAATCATAGAATCATAGAATCATTAAGGTTGGAAGAGACCTCCAAGATCATCGAGTCCAACCGTCAACCCAACAACACCATGCCCACTAAACCATGTCCCTAAGCGCCTCATCTACACGTTTTTTAAATACCTCCAGGGATGGGGACTCAACCACTTCCCTGGGAAGCCTGTTCCAATGTTTAACTCTCGTCCTTTCGCCAGTTACTTGGGAGAAGAGACCGACACCCACCTCGCTACAACCTCCTTTTAGGTAGTTGTAGAGAGCAATGAGGTCTCCCCTCAGCCTCCTTTTCTCCAGGCTACACAACCCCAGCTCCCTCAGCCGCTCCTCATAAGACTTGTTCTCCAGACCCCTCACCAGCCTCGTTGCCCTTCTCTGGACACGTTCCAACATCTCAACATCCTTCTTGTAGTGAGGGGCCCAAAACTGAACACAGTATTCGAGGTGCGGCCGCACCAGTGCTGAGTACAGGGGCACAATCACTTCCCTGCTCCTGCTGGCCACACTATTTCTGATACAGGCCAGGATGCCATTGGCCTTCTTGGCCGCCTGGGCACACTGCCGGCTCATGTTCAGCCGGCTGTCGACCAACACCCCCAGGTCCTTTTCCGCCAGGCAGCTTTCCAGCCACTCTTCCCCAAGCCTGTAGCGCTGCATGGGGTTGTTGTGGCCGAAGTGCAGGACCCGGCACTTGGCCTTGTTGAATCTCATACAGTTGGCCTTGGCCCATCGATCCAGCCTGTCCAGGTCCCTCTGCAGAGCCTTCCTACCCTCGAGCAGATCAACACTGCCGCCCAACTTGGTGTTGTCTGCAAACTTACTGAGGGTGCACTCGATCCCCTCGTCTAGATCATTGATAAAGATATTGAACATTTTGTTCAGATTCAGTGATCTAGTTCGTATATAGTTTATGTTTCCACTATACAATGTCCACACCAGGTTTTGTGTTTTGTTTTGGGGTTGTGTTGGTTTTTTTTTTTAATCATTATTATTTTCCTTTCCCTCTGTTTGCTTAAGCCTTCAATCATATAATTTATTTTTTGGATTGTAAGTGACTGGCTTGCGGACTGTGATCTCTATATAAAGCTTGTCATGTACCTAGCACAGTGGGACACCTAGTAAGTGGAGTTTCCAAATACAATAAGAAAAAAATTCAAGAAAACCCCATTTCTGAATAAAAAATTATGTAGACACCCTGCAGTTAGTCAGACCTAAGTTCCCCAGTGCTTTAGGGTCATTTCTGAAAATAGAAATTGATCACTTCTTAAAATAAACTGGGTTTGAATTGAAGATTCCAATAAAGTATACCACTGACTGCCATTAAGCAACATTTGCAATAACATCCAACTTATTTAGCCTTTCACACTAATTCTATAACAACAAATTAAATATTGCTAAGGAATGGAGACAAGCACCAGAAAGCCATCATCTACACTAATGTTAAAAAGCTCCGTGGCACAGCTTTGTTGTTGCCTCCTACTGTTCACCCGAAAAATCCAGAATGTGGTGTGTAAGCACAAGGTTTTGGTGGCTAAGAGAGCTTAATGCTAAGGATGTGGCAACAGGTCTTTAACACGGTGGCCAAAAAAAAACAGACTCTGGCACTAATTAATTCAGTAGTGCAGGAGTAGCCTTTGTGTTTGTGTCCAGCTAATAATTTTCTCTCTTACCTCTCTATGAATAGAGATGATCATTTTGTGATCATATCTATCAAATCATAGATTTGATCATTATGTGACGTTTTTTTCCTTTGTTCTTAAATTTTCTTCTAAATTTCATGTTTTATTTGCATAGACTTCTTCACAAGGGCTACATATTTGATGTTTGAGTTATAGCTGTTAATTTTGATTGATGCTTTATTTCCATTCCTTTACTTGATAAATGTTTACAAATTTCAGATAAGAATATTCCCTGCATGTATTTAAGACAATAGTTTTCACCTGTACTGAGTGAAATGTATTTTCTGATGAAAATTCATGAGATGATATGTCACCTTCAGAAAGTTTATGAAAAATGACCTGCAAGGGTGAATCCTTCTGTCTGAATTCAAGTTTACATAGTACCACCAGTGTACCCAGCCCACTTCCAGTGACACAGGAAATGTACAGCGATGAGTGTACCTTCCCTGAACCTATTACATGCCACACCTCTGCACTGGCTTTTTTGCTGCTGGAAACAAGGACTTGGATCACAGAGCAAGCAAAGTGGATGCTGTACTTGTCATTTGAAAAACATTTACTTGTCGTTTCTGTATGATATCTGAGCTCATTATTTTCTGTGCTTCTTTACGAAATCTTAAATCCCCTGGATGCTGTTTTGTGGCAATGTCTAGCAAATAATTTTTATTTTATTTTAGGGCACGGTGCCTCTTAAAAAGGCGGTTAGCTTTTTATTCTAATAACAGGTGTATCAGTGCTCTCAGTTTCTCATGTTAATGGCAAAGAACTAGTGGCATTGCAGGACAACAGACTAAAACGCAACGGACACTCCACTTTGCCAGGTCTGACAGCATGAATTCTAGATGCAGAAGCACTGTGGAGTGTGCTTAGACCTTTCACTTCTGATGGTCTTTGAATTACCTTGTTCATGTCAGATCATGAAAGGACATGAATGCTGGAACTTTGAATGTCCACTTTTGTTTTTTCTACTTCTTTCATGAAGATAAAAGTATTTCTTTTTGACATATACAACAACATTTGTAGCTATATTTGTTCTCTTTCTCTCTCTTTTGTCAAAAATGTATCGATTACCTTATAATGGTATTTCTTTTCAGGTTATAGAAGAACAAAGCTTATTTTGTTATTCCAACTTTCTGGGAACTGCTCTGTTTGTAGTTTACACTGCCCTGCAACATTTCGGTCAAACAGCTAGCACTGCTCTTACTCATTTCCAAGGTCTGAGATGAGCAGTTGCCGTTATGTCAAGGCTTTATATTCCGCTACATTTTATCTGCAGTAGTCACATAGTTTATTGTCTTCTTATTGCGTCAAATTCAGTTATCTTTATTCAAGATTTCTGAGTAAAATAATGGACTAAAGAGTTCATAATTTGGCCAGCTGTTATTGTTAAAAAGAGTTTTCTTGTGATGTTGTGGGGAAAACATTCTGGACAGGATATTATCCTTAATTGCTTCTGTATTCTAATTTATTTTACTTTCTGAAGACAGATGCACATCCACACACACACACACGCATGCATACACACACAAGACAAATATGTTCAAGACAGTCTTGAATAATGCACTGTTCCAATATAGATGAGTCTCCTGGTTGTACCTCAAAAGAAATATGGTTTTGATTGCCAAGGCTTTTAACTTGAACATATTTAATTTAAACATGTGTGGTAGGAAATTGAAAATGGAACTGCATGTTGCAAAAACTACAGTGTTTATCTCCCTGTTTGTGAAGGAAGGATGCAAAGATCCCATGCAGTGCTTCAGCCTGACTGTTCTGTGCATGGCCAGATCCATGGAAAAAAGAAAGGCCTTGCCATAAATCAGAAATATGATGAGGGAACAGAAATAAAATGGTAGTGGTAACAAAACCAAACAATAGCATATGCAATGGCATAACAGGGTGGTTATGAATCACTGTTATTCTTGTTGACTCTAGGTAAATAAATTAACAATCATTCAGGGTGAAACATAAATGCAGACAAAAGAAAGATAACTAGATCACCTAGAGATCATAAATTTTCCTTTTCAGATTGGTGGAGTTTGACAGTTTCATCAGCTCTCCCCTTTAAAGCAGGGTAGCTTTAATTGGTGAACCACGAATACTCCTTTTGGAAGAGCCAAAGTCCACTGGCTGCAACTCAGCTGCACTTAACCAGGGGATTAGGTCAGGGTGAGAAAAGGTTTGGAGGGCAGAGAAGTCCGAGGAGTAAATACATATGCATTGGAAAAGATGAGAGCTGATTCCTCCGTGTTTCTTCCCATCTTCAATGAGGAATACATGGTGAGTTTTGGGAACTCTTGCCTCTTCATTGCTTTCTCTGTGCTTCTTTCATGAAGTCTAAGGAAGTACATGATAGGACTGTGGGCCAGGAAAGAGAAGTAGTGACGTTTTAACTTGATTTTTTTTTTTTTTTTTGTAATCACAGACATCTATTTTCTAATTTTTTCAAATGTTGCTTTATCCTGCAGATGAACACAGTAGAAATAAATAGACTGATTTTTTTTTCCAGTTATTACAGTCTAATACTGTACACCCACAAACACACACACCCATGTAAGCGTGCATTTATAATAATAGGTACATGTAAATATATCTAATTCCATAGATAAGAAAATTAAGATGAGGTTTCCTAAATGGAATAATTAATTATGCAACATCTGATAATTATTCTAAGAAACATTCTCAGCCCATGTACTACTGCAAACTGTTCAGAAAAGGCTGTGATTTACCATAGCAAGCATTCAGAAAAAGCAGAAAATAAATCAACACTGATTGTATTGTATTCAGTGATGACAATCTTACTCCATCTGTACACTGCCAGATTCCTTCCTCCCCCAAGCAAACCATATGTTTTTGTTCAATAAAAAAAGCTTATTTCTGCTTTTCTGTAACAGAAAACATGAAACTTCAGTCTTCTTCAAAGCATACAGTAGGAAGATTTCTCAACAGAAAGAAAAAGTCTATCTTTAACCTATTTCGCATGTGTGGATTTCAGCATATTTATATTCATGCAGACTCATATGATGGATTCTTTTATTTTATTTGAAACCTTTTCCTTAAAGCAAGCATTTGTATTTTTAACTTTAGGTAAGGTACTAAACATTAGCATTTGTGTGCATTTCATTCAGCATACCTCATCATTTTCTTGTTTCATGCCCAGGGCTTAGCAGTTGGAGTTTAAAAACAGCCAGCTTTAATGTCTATGACTGACATGTAATTTCTGCTTACTTTAAAGCTTTTTTTTGCTAACTTTGCCTTTTTTAATATTCTTTCCTGTCCATAATCACAAAGCTACATAAGCTCTTTTCTGACTTAATAAATATTGTCATTTTTTTAAAGCTCAACATGGTGTGTATTCTTCTTCAAAGATAGTTATTAAGCATATAAAAAGAAGCTTGTTAAATTTGTAGATTCATCTTTGTTATTATTATTCCTACTGCTAATATTTAAATGAGGAAAGATAATCCATTAAAGAGGCTGAACTGTCAAAAATACTGCCATATCTATAATTAAGTATAACCTTCCTGGGTTTAAATAACATTATGGTTATGACACAAACCAACAAAAGCCTCTAAATTTGAAATTAAATGCTCTACCTTCCAGTAACACTATTGTTTTGGTTGGAAACTCAAAGCCATGTGAATGCAAAAGATGTATTTAGCTCATAGCTACGACATTATTATCTCCCATTTTTAAAAGTGAACAATAACAAGTGACATGCCTGTTTGTAATATATACATTACATCTTAGTGCCTTAGATTACATGTTTAATGACATGCATGTATCTTAGTTCTGCAGAAGTATTATTGAGAACAGAACAGTTAAAGAACCCAGCAACATAGCTATGCACTCAACTTTGCTTCTCATTATCTGATCAAGTAAACTATTCTGAAAGATACAGTGGAAGCAGTTTTCCTTTTCATACTGCCTAAGAAGAAACTTATCATTACAGCTGGAGAAAGATATTTTTCTCACCCCCAAAAGTTTGTTGTTCAGTTGTTTTTTTAAGAAAAATATTTTTTGAAAGCACTTTAAGATTTTCTGTAAAACAGAAGACGCACATAGCTGAATTATTTATTACATATATTTTGCCATCATTCAACTGGAGTTGCTGACAGAGGTCATTCATTATTTGCGAATGTATATGAGTTTTAGATTAATAATAACATGATTTTAATGAATCTGTTAAAATTTTGCTTGCCATGATCCTTACCACCCCACTGCATGGCAGAATATATGTGAGTAGCTGCCTGCTGAGACATACACATCCAAAGACAAACAAAATACATAAAGCCAGCACCTGTGAGCTTCATAACTCATCCCTCCCACACTGCAGTTAACTAGTAATGGATCTTCAGGCAGTAAGCTGCAACCATTTGATTTGAGGACTGCATACATCCTTTCTTCTCTTTCCTACACAATCCATTTGCTTAATACATGTTTATGACTTATTTTTTCCTAATTGTAAACTATTTCACATAGAGTACAAATCACTGATATTAGTCTGTATTATGACTGATAAGGGATCATTTAATATGAAAATTTGGTGCAAAGCATTTCAAACAAGAAAGTGATGGAGGAGAAAAAAGAAATGTGTGGCAAAGTATTCCAACTGAATGTTGGAAAAGAAAATTATTACTCTCTATCAAAATTTACCCAAAAGTCCATCCTGCCCTCATTAAGTATTTGAATGAGGTTGTTCAGGTCAGGGGAACAATGATGCAAGACCTGCTTACACAGTAAGCTGCCCCTTCCAAGTTGCACTTCCTTCACTGCATGAGGGGTCCCATCTCCTGAGTTACCTGTCTTAAAACAAAGAGTAGAACTGAGCCTTCAGCAATTTAACTTTCATTTTTATGTGTAAGTTTAGCTAAAATGAACATTGGCTAGTGCATTCCATATATAGTACCATGCACTAGTCAAACTGGATATCCTACAAAATGAATTCTCGATGTTAGGCTTTGCTTTTCTTTTAAAGTAGCTGTAGGGCTTATAATGATATATATTGAGAACATATTGCTCATTTGTTAGTATACAATAAAATACAGTGCCATAAGTAGTCACTGCAAAAAGCATTTCCATAAGCCTCTATACTTATCATTGTTTTTAATATATCTATGTCAAATTGTAGCAAATTTCAAAGTAAAATAAAAATGTTCAGGAGTAGGAAAAAAAGAAATTTAATTTAAAGTATATCTTAAATTATAAAGTTACCAAACAGCATAAAATAACATCAATTTTCTTTTTCACAATTTCAAATAAAATTAATTTTAAAATCCATGTAAATTCTTCCAACTCACACTTCAGATCAAGCCTTTGCACTACAAACTGAAAGAGTACAGAAAGAGCTGTTTTCCTTACTACAGTGATTCATCACTTCTAAGGCCAGAGAAAATATCACCGCTACTGTGTTTTCTTATCTAGCTAGAGAATTTAAGCTGTTTCTATAGCTCTTAATAATCTGTTTAACTGGCATTTCAGCAGCAACATTAAACCTAGGCACAATGTTGTTCTCTCCATCCTGCAAAGATGAATGGGAAGGCTCATCTTTAAGCGCATGCATGATGATACTGACTCTAGGCTGTTCATGCATATCAAGGTAGGATCATCTACAATTTTTTTGTTTTTTTGTTTTGCTCAGGCATAAAGACAACTTTGCTATCTGAAGTTCAATGCTCTGATTTAGGAAAAAAAATAGATTGGGATGCTAGTGCTGTACACAAAAACATCTTCTCACAAACACACGATTAGGGCAGGTGCACATGTACATATGTGCCTTTCAGCTGAAGGTTAAGCCTGCCAAAGCATCTTGCTCTCAAGAATCTTCTGAAGTCCATCCAGAAGTCACACTTATCTAGTACATCTAATTTGACTTTGAAGTAAGGTAAGTTTTGATAGTGGTCTCTAAAGCCCTGAATAATTTGTCTTGATCATTTTGAGACTCTTTTGTTTCTCTTTTTTAAGTGATTTTCCTGAACTGGTAGCATGCTAGCTATAGAATGAACTTATTCCTTAGCACAAGTTTTGAAACTCTACTGATAAGGACCTCGCAAGTATTTTGAAAAGTCAAGACAAGCTGGAAAACTGAGAAATAAAAACACAGATGTAGCAATCTTCAAAAAAGGTCATGAAAACAGCTTTTGTCAGTTACTAGTCAGTAGCAGAATGGCTGTATTACTAATCCCATAGCATGACCTACAGCATGAGGCAGAAAAATCAGAGCACAAAAATGCATAAAACCAAATATAATAAACAGCTTTGACTTCATACAGTAAAATTATTTATGGAAAAATCAAACATATTGATTTTGATTTTGATCCAATCAAACATTGGATTTTTAATCCAATGCATTCATAAGAATTAGATACTTCTTATGTTTCAAAAAAGAAAAAATATTCTCCGATTGCTCTTTGATGGACAAAAAAAATCGATGAACAGTGGGTGAAGTCACAAAAGTACAAAAGTCTGATGCAGTCTTGAGTAAGTGGAGAAGGCTCCACCTTTTTCTCATTTCCCTGTTAGCAAATATACTGTATCTGGTCTTAAGTCTGCTCTAAAATATCTCCATTAATTCTTTGGAAGAAACAAAGTAAAATACTTCACTTATTGCATTACATTGCTAATTTAGTCCTAGAAAAATGAGATCTTTTTTCTTCCAATATAATGCAAGGGTTAAGTACTACTTACTTATGCAATGAGGCTGGAATCAAGTAAATAACTCCCGTTATTGCTACCTCAAAAATAAAACAGTTTTAATATCTGGTATTAGAGTTCCTGCTGTGTTCCTCTGAGGCTTTTTCATACCAGAAATTGAACTAAACTCTATTATGGACTCAAAGTAAATAACATCCCAGCTGTTATTTGTTGTCATCCCAAAACAAAAAGTTATTGTAGCACAAAAGTAATACGATTTATTTTAAATAACAGAAGGTGTAAGTGTAGGAAAAATGAAATAATGTTCACTGACCTTTTTCCTTAATTTTAATTATTTTTCTGATTTATGTTAAAGATTAATGGTAAGCCACATGTGACTTAGTTACATCCCCTGGAATAGTTTGAATCTGTAGGAAATAAAGAAAAACTTGACAAGTTCAGAACTGTGAAATGCTCACTTTATCTAAAGATCATTTCCATATTTAATCAGGCTATAGGGATGATTTTTAAAACATCATGGATTTTTCAGACTGACAAGTTCCTTCACATTAGAATGTGTTCCCTATTAGAGTGAAAAATCTTGTATTTTCCTTTCATGCAGCTTCTCTTCTATAAATTTGACTTTATTATTCAGTACTACCTGCCAAAACAGTATGAGGGCTTTATTTGGAAGGAAGCTGAGAATTGATGTAAGAAATTTGCTTTTCCCATCCGCATTGCCTGAATAAGTCCCAAAAAATTCCAATTTCCTCTCCTTTGCACATTGGCTCTCAAGACATCAAAACCACACAGCCTATAGATGGGAAGAAAAGCCCTTGCATCTACTGAGACTGTAGAAATGAAACCCATTTTAAAAAAATAACCAAACTTCCACTGACAGCATGAGCCTTACAGGTTACCGTAAGTGTGGATTTTTTATTACTGAGTAAATGTTTGTCTTTCCCTCCTTTTCCCAAGAAGGAATCATTTTCTTTCAATGGAAAATACGTTAGCCAAATGAAGCCAAATGAAATGGTGGTTTTCTCAAATTTTAGCTCTCAGAAAGTGAGGAAGGGGTTAGGCTTTGTATATAAACAGTTAATATGTTCCCGAGTCCCTGAAAACTGATCATAATAAAAACATATATACCTTTTGTTCCAATTATACCTTAAACAATTTCAATTTGAGCATCAGTGTCTTTAAGAATTAATTCTTTACATCCTGTTTCATATCCTTCATAGTTTGCCAACAAGTTTCTAAAAGTACGTATCAAACAGGAAGAGGAAAGATGAGAGTAACAAGTGACACAAATATGTAAACAGAAATGTGATAATTTTCTGTTTAATTATTAATGTGATAATTCTGTTTAATAATGGGCACGAGTAGACATTTTAGGCAATGATTTGACTGTTAAAATGAAGTGTTTGAAACATAAGAAAAACTCAAAAATTCATTGTGCTAATGAACATGCTAATAAAAGTCTAGGAAATTTCATGCATAGATTCATGTTTGCCCTTGTATTCATGTGTCTTCAAACTGAAATTATCTTGGGTTTCAGCTTTCAAAATGTTGATTTTATCTTCAGGGAGAAAACTTTGTTTCAAAAACATCCAAAACTTCATTGCATCTGGAATCTACAAAGTTCCCCCCCAAAAAAAAAAAAAAGTTGTCTACATTAAAACATTTTGATGGAATATTATCAACTGCTTTATCCTATAAAACCCAAGTGTGCATTCTTTTATTGGAGAATCATAAATGTTGGTACCATTCATCTACAGAACAATATGAAAGCAATAAACTGCAGCTACTCCTTCCCTTTTTTGCTATTTCCAGAAGACCATAATAAGCAGAAAATCAGCATTAGTGAGTTTTAATACCCTCTTTTATTTTGTATTCAAATCAAATTTATCTTAATAGAGAAATATTTTATTTACCTTTTTTCCCAGATATTTTCCATAAAGAAATATTTTTGGAAGTCTCATGAGTTCTCCAGAATTAGTTTATGAAATGTGGAGCTGGATAAAAGTGAGGGTTTCTCCCATTCACTGTGTTTTTAATATGCAATTCTTCTCAAACTCTCTGAAGAATGATCTATCAAATTGAATAGCTGATGCACTTTGAACAGTTAGCTCCAAAAGATAGATGACATTTTTTTCATTAGTTTAAAATTTATATGCTACAGTATCTGTCACAATAATAATAAAATCTGACAGTGCAGATCATATGGGTATTTCGCACAGCAGAGGTAATGTGTTCTTTGGAAGATAAAATGACAATTTGTTCAAATCATAGAATTTTAAATTTTAGACAAACAAGGTAGCTCTCACTCTAGGTATCTCATTCTTTCAGAATAATTTCTTTGCTAATGATACTATGGCAGGATCCAGACCACCCACATTCTGTTTCTGTGGGAATCTGACAGATTGTAGATGTCCAAGAAAGTGATCCAGAAAGCCTGCTCTGCAGTGCTGTTTACCCCAGAGACACAGAAACCTCACTAGGTGCTGCTCTGCACAACCTGTGAGTTCCCATGGTCGCTAAACATCAGCCTTAGCCTATGCCCAAAATCATCCTCCGTCAGCAAAGGGAGACCCCTGGCTCCTGCATCCTTAGCTGGGGGGTCCAACATGGTATGAATACTAAATACCCTTGCCTCTTTCATAGTGACTGGGTGTTATTCAATGCAAAGCTCAGCAGTCATAACCACTTTTATTTAAAAAACATGTCGATGCAAGAAGAGCAAGGTGGTTATCCTTTGAATAACAACTAATAGTAAGGTCAGGCTGCCAGGAACTGGAAGATCTATCATCTCTGCCTGAGGGAACTTAACTACAGCTCCTAATTCCAGTTGCTGCCTCACCAAATTATTATTATTATTCTTGTGTAGCCAGGAAAACAAGAATCCTGGAGACAGTACTAAAACAAAAATGAAAATGTCTCTGACTCCATTATCTAGAATTTAAGATACGTAGTTGTCATTAAATTCTGACAGGCCGATTAGCTCTACAGCTATACCTTAACGCAGCATATTCCCTCTACAACCTGAGTTGAAATTTGTGTATAGCACTTGCATCCATTTACTAAGCTGGCTTGTTTGGACCTATTTATTTTCCAACAGAGGGATGTACTGTGCAATTTAGACACACCTGAACATCACAATTTCTTCATTTCCTGTATTTCCAAAATTAGTTCAGTTCTTTACCCAGCTATGTCTTTAAAAACCAAATTAAACAATACACTAAATTTATGTTCTTAAAATTGTTAAAGGACAGAACAATAAAGCTCTTTACAGAATAAACTCAAGTCTTTGTTGTTGTTATTTTCTTTCCTAGGACTTGCACTATTCTTGTCAGTTTGCACTGTGCACAATAACACAAATGTTTCAGGACACACCCTCAGGTAAAGAAACACATTTTGCTAGCAAGAACAGAATTAATCACAGATAAGTCTAACACTAACCAATAGTATTTGCAACACCATTTAAGTCCTATAAGAGAGACGTAAAACCAGGACTTTTGGAAAGAAAATAAAACCAGCTGATTAGTGTTTGCATTAGTTGCCATTTGCAGCAGAAACCTCTGAGGTCATCTCTTAAAGCCTTTAAGTTCAGACCAGCGACCATATTTTTCTTTTTGTGCAAGAACTGTGTGGACACCTGTGACAGTTCTTATTACTATTTCAACCTCCATAAAGAAAGCCCACTGTAACAAACTAAATCACTGTGTAGTCATTGTTTTCTATTTTCATTTCAGAATCTATACCTTCTACCCAAGCTTTTAGAGTAAGGAATTAAAATCCAAACACGATAGGATCCTTGAATATTGGAATCAGAATTCATATTTTTCTCTTAACTTTTAACCTACTTCTTTATTCCAAACTATTTGTATGAAAAGATGGTCACCAACATTTCCTCACGCTACATCTTTAGTTTCAGGGTTATCCAAATAAATACAGAGGATTTGATACTATATTCTTTCACTATTTGAACATTCTTTATTGCATAGGTAATGTTTCAAAATCTTTTAAAAACTGATTCCACAAAGAAAAGAAAAAGAAAAGAAAAGAAAAGAAAAGAAAAGAAAAGAAAAGAAAAGAAAAGAAAAGAAAAGAAAAGAAAAGAAAAGAAAAGAAAAGAAAGAAAATTCCATACAAGGCCTTCCTCAGGCAAAATCTTTGCAAGTTTTCAAGCAATTTGTCTATTAAAGGAAAGATTTTATAAGGTTCAGAAGGAACAATCTTTCCCCTTACTTTTGCAGTTTATTGGTCAGCAGCAATTTTGTAAATTGCTGTAAAATATCTGTTCGGGTTCCTATAACCTATATTCCCATATCTAAAATCTCCCTGCCTGTGAGGTAATAATTTTTTAATAATTCTAAAGTAAAGTCTCATTTGCTAGTTCTTCTTCCTGCTGCAGCTCTCACATCTACTCCCAGCTAGATAACTCGAGCTGTGTAAGAACCAAGTGTGACTGTGAAAGGTTCTTTTCTGGAGGCTTGCACCATTTCATGCACAAAGGAAATGGTACCCATGCCAACTCTTAGTGTAAATATATAAATGCAACTTCTGATTCAATAGTGGTTGAAATCCTTGCATTTCAACCAGATGATTTTCCTAGTTATCTGGGAGTTTTGAAAAATATCCTTATGCTGTATCTTAGTCCCTGGCTGCTATTAATTTTATCTGGACTTGTGCTATTGCATATCTCTGGAAAGAGATAGTCTATTGCTCTACTTAAATCAAGATATCTTCCCCAACTGCTCAGTCTTCCCTGACGTTTTACTAAACATATTCCAGACAAATTTGTTCTCTCGAGCCAAACAATTGATTCCACTCTTGTCAAAAAAATGCATGATTGTTAGGCAATAATTTTAACTCTGCAAAGTATTATATGGATATGAAATAAGACCCTGCTGTGCTCTAAAATTCACAGGCTGAGAGTTTCAGCTCCTGTAAGCCCAGATGTACTTTTAAAAATGATGGAGCCGTGCTATCTTAAATTATTTACAGATCTATCCCAATACGACTAAGATAGGGATATCTTCAAGGGAGCTGTACTCACCAACTCAGTTTGAAAGACCTTTCCAAATATTTATAAATACCTCTTTGCTTTGCTTTTCAGCTAAGATTGGCATGTGACTTTAATCAATTGGACTTCAGTAAACTTCACACCCTTGTTCTGTAGTGGTCTGTTAAGCTGTTAAGGCTTATGAAGCTTTGTAGAGTTTCAGATATATTGTTTTTGCTGACAGTGGCTGTTTCCAGTGTGCAGTAGCTCCATATTTAGGAATGACTCAGGCCTGAGAGAATTAAGTAGAAGAATAGATTTTAACATTGCTGTGCACAGTCTTAAAGAGAATTGAATTGTTAAAATATGAACGCATCTTTAATATTTAGCAAAGGGTCCAAACATTTCCATGGTTATTGTTATATACCAACATTCAGGAATGGAAGTTTCAGTGATCTAAACGGCCATCTAAATCCCTAAATCACTTGAATGAGAAGAATTGTCCATGTTTAAATAGACCATCTAAAACACCATACGGTGGTTGGGAGGACACCTAAGCCAGGCCTCAGTATATACAGAAGAAAAGGGGATGGCTGTTATCTTGCCCCTGTCTGGACTTGAAACTAGATGAGACTGGGATTCACAGTCTAGTGAATGCGCATTTTTATACTCCATTTTTATACACATTATACAAATAATAAGTTGAGTTTTAATTTTTCTGCTACTGTTTTGAAAATACAAGTAATTGCTCCTATTATTTACAAAGCCATCCTGATGGTGGCTAGAAGCCTTTTTTTGGTACAATTAATTCATTGTACTTTTAGGTGCTCCTCCAGGGTATAAATAATGTGTATTCTAGGCGCTCCTCAGTTTCAGAGGGGTCTCAAAATATCAGCTCCAATATCTCAGGAAAGATGTTTTGTCCTGCAAAATTATGGTCTGTTTGAACAGCAGGCAACTCATGTGGCAGAGAGATATTTCTCAATCTGTACAGCTGAGACTGGACCACTAGGTAGAAAGGATATATAAGTGACAGTCTAAACAGTCAGCAGATGTACAAGAGAAAATTGAATGTTGCCAGACATTAAGCTATTCTCAGACAGCAAGGGGTAACGAAGTTCTGTTGTGTACTTTGGGGACGGTTTATTTATCTTCTGCATTAAGAATCAGTAGATAAAATGCACATGTGGTCCTGAACTCAGGATTCTTTGTCCTCCAGGTCTATCAAACACTCAGAGTAGAAGGTTTCTAATCTTACAATTACATTTTTTGTCCAAAAGATAGGTCCATGGAACTTTCTTAGACTACAGCTGCATTAGCAAACTGATCAGGACTTGGGCACAGGCTGTAGGGCTGGCTGTCCATGCTGCTTGTATGGACAAATAACAGTCTTCCAAAAAATGCCAAGGAATGGCTCAGGGAATAGCATGGACTGAGGACTGTTCCTAGTAGGAGGAATTTCCCAGTATGCATGATGGCAACCCTGTTTTGGAAAGCAAGAGGGACAGCATTTATTTGAATGATTATAACCTGAGCCATACAAGTTTTAAGGGTGGGAAAGGGATTTTCACGTTTCATGACTTTCCATGTCTAAGTGGATAAGCAAGGTTGTGGAGGTAGCGGTGATGTATGTAGTGATCTAACTTTCCCATAAATTATCCTTCAATTATGTAAGTATCTGTGTCTCAAAAATACCTTAGCATTTTGTTTCAAAGGTACATATACTTTGTAAGCCTACAATTAATAAAACCTCCTCAGTAGGAATGAGAAGACTTTTATACACCATATTATGGAGTGTCTGTTGTTTGAAAGTTTTCATTAATTATTACCTCATTTTCAAAATATTTTAAAACAGTATGTCCTGTAAGTTTTCCTAGTATGCATATTTTTATACTCCATTTTTATACACATTATACAAATAATAAGTTGAGTTTTAATTTTTCTGCTACTGTTTTGAAAATACAAGTAATCATATAGGTCATGATTCCTGGGTTTAATTAGGTGACCATACTGAAAACATTTTATAAAAGAACTTAGATAAATAAAACAAGGTCAAAATGCTAACTCATTTTCCAGTGGAGAAACGTCCTCTATGTCTTATGTTTGCTAGCAAGGCACTTAGGTTGCAATAACTTGTAGCAAAAGGAGTCACAACAGAACACTGTGAAGTAGAAGAAAGATTTTACAAATGTGATACACAATTTTAAAGGAGAAAAATCTAAATTGCCTGTAATTTTTCTATCTGGAAATTTTTGTTTATGATTTATCTTATTGTTGCAGCTGGAATCAACTGTGAAGGTAAATTGCTGAAGAAGCAGTTTACTAACCCAGTTTATTCCCATTAGACAGCGCTGCCTTATAATGAGTAATGGGAAAACAAGTCTCATTTTTTATGCATGATGTATCCATTTATGTAACCTTTACAGCCCCAAATATATATATCTGCATCTATGAATACTGAGCCTGTTCTGTTTTAATTTTTATTAAACTAAGTTTCTATACTTAAACAAAATAAGTGTCACTGATGATTTTTATAGTAATGTAAAATGCTTGAAATATGGCCTAAAATTACTAAACCTCACATTAAAATATCATCTTTAAAAATTAAGTTTCATGCTTTCTTTGTAGGACAAGGATAGCCTCAATTGGATGGGCTTAAGTAAACATTTCATCATGCAAAATATTGCAAAATTTTCTATCAAGCCATCAAATCAAAAAAGAAACAGAGGAAACCTCAGAGTGAACTGTTCCTTGGAGTACCTTGGCTCTTTCAGTCATTCAAGGTTTGAGGACGTTCTAAACCAGAAGCTTTACCTCTATCATCTTGTTTACTAGCTACCTGTGTACTCATCCTCCCTAAATTTGTCTAATCTTTTTTTGAACTCTGGCAGTTTTGGAGGTCTTTTTTCCTTTTGACAGTCACAATATCCAGGGTAATGAGTTCTACAATTTCAACACTAGGGCTAAAAGTTGTACAGAAGTGTGCACAACATGTTAAATATTAAGACATTTTTTGATTTAGAAGTGCAAGAACTGTCCAGAAGGTCAACACAAGGCCTGCTACACATGTTCATTTTCAGCAACGAAGGACAGGATGCTCAGACAAGACCTGGGGAAAGAATGCAGGACAGAGTGGTCAGCATTAAATATTTAAATATAGAGGGTGATCTGGAGAAAAAGAAAATCATGTAGGATGATTCAAAAGCTTTACTTACATTTAAACAGACTTGTTGAACCAGTCTGTCAAGCAGGCTGTCTAAACGTCTTTGTCATAATTCCAGCCTGGAGGCTGGAATATCGCCCACAGAGCGCATGTTTACACCTCTTACCTTCCCCCAGGCTCTTATGCAAGTGAGTTATGTAAAGATTTAAAGGAAAGTCTATTTATACTCCCTCTCACACCATCCTTTTTCACAACTGAGAATGTTTTGTTACACAAGATAGAGATACAGAGCTGGGTGAGAGCAGGATGAGGCAAAATACAGGCAGCTGGGAATGGTTCAGCTGAGATCCAGAGTAAGTGCAGGCAATGAAGAGACAGTATGTCAGAAGGCTGCCAAAAATGGCAAGATCTTACAGAGGAAAGGTCTGTCTCACACAATCTGCCTGGGGGACATGTCAAGCAGCAGAAGGAATAGTGAAGGAAGGGGCAGTGTGATAAGTTCACGTTGCTGCTTCTGATCTAAAAGCAGAACGGTGTTCCCTGAGAGATAAATGCATTATTCAGAAGTCATTTCAGGCCTTGGCCAAAGCTGGACTTGAGGATGTATATAGAAGTATGCATAGAGAAGAAACTATTTCATTGTTAGTTTCTTACTTTTACAGAATGCATTAATGGAGGGTGGGGAGGTTTTTCAGCATTGATAATTTCAGTGACATTTTCTGAAAAAGAGATGTTGGAGCTATCACTTACATCAGATTTTTTTGTGAGGGTGGGTGAGGATGTTGGGGGAAAAGAAAAAGTAGAGGAGGGAAAAGAAAACTGAAATTGGAGACTGAATCACAAAATACCAATGCACTATGCTATCGTTTTTGTTTGTTTTTCAGGCCAAAAAAACCTGGGCTGCATGCCCTGAGATGCAACAGAAATAGAAAAATATTGTAGCTTACAATGGTAGGCTTAATGGTAGAGAATTTGATATGTAAAGTGAAGACGTAAAGCAGATGATGAGTGATGTCCAGTGAGGTCAGCTTTTTGTGGATACCAATATTTTAGTATTGTTATTTTTTTAATATACGCATTAAGAAAATAATAGCTCAGTGGTATAACTTGTTTACAGTATAAGGAGAAATGTTTTGCACACTGTGTGAAATCCGTGATGTTGAAAGTTTAGTTCTGCCTTCTGAGCTCTACAGCTCTTGTTTCTCCTGGATATTTTAGTACCTTATCTCAATTTTTTTTCAGCTTGTTTACTGAATTTTCAGTTTGCTTGCTCAGGAGATTCTTAAACCAGAGCAAGCAGACTAAAAATTCTGTAAATAAACTGAAGAAAATGCAAGATAAGGAGTTAGAGTGTTCAAAAAGTAAGAAGAGCTACAAATACCTTGGCAAGGAATTAACTCTTTACATTATCTATACACATACACATACGCTATATGCATGTGTGCTTTCATCATGTGCATTAAGCAGATTTTATACACAGCGGCAGGTGTGGTTTGTCCTACATACCATGCATAGCAGTGCATCAGCCACTCACTGTTTCCCATTTAATTAAATAGGAAAGACATAAGTAAACTGCTGACAAAGACACAGTATCACAGACAGGCTCAGTGGCTGCAGCTGTATTTAATTAATTTAAATATAATACAACTAACTGAGTAGAGAGGGGGGAGAGCAAAATCTAAGTATTTTTGAATCCAATTATTCTCTTATGTGTACAAATGTAATAACACACTCCTAAAAACAGATTAAGAAACTATAAATAGAGTTGTGGAGGAATATATTTTAAATGTTCTGATACTTTTCTTTTAGAAGGTTCATTCCAACCAAATTGGTTTTTGTGGGGTCTTAAGGAATAAAAAGCTCCCTCATGGACCACTTTTAATTCTCTCTTCATCTGTAAAAACAAGCTGAGAAGTGGTTTAATTTACTGTTGATCACTGGGGCGAAAAAAAAAGAATCCAAAATTTAAATTACATTCATACACAAAGTTAATAGCTTTTATCACTCTCAGAAGGAAAGTGTAGAGGAAGTATTACTTCATCTAATATACAGCCTGCTTTCAGCTTTATAGTCCTTAATAGTTAAGGTACTGTTCTGCAAATATGCATGGACTAAAGACATATGGGTATCTTACCAAGGCTATAGTCTAATAGTGTATTGTATTTTACTATTATCACAGATTTATTTAGTGCTTTTCATGCATAGATTTCAAATTTCTTACAAAACAACTGAGTGACTGTCATTAACACTATAAAAGCTAGCAAAGCCAAAGTGCAGAGAGGTTGGGAGTTAGAGTCTTAAGACCAGAAGTCTCCCAGAAGGTGGGGGACAGATCTCCAGAGTCCTAGTCCAGTGCTCCTACTTGCACATTGCTTCCTTCAAGGGGACAGGGAGCTAAGAAAGCTGAAGTAACACACTAAATGACATAAAATAAAAGCTTATTCACATTTTGATCAAAACCTGACTGATGAGCAATGCGAAAGAGTTATTTTTTGTACATTTCAATTCCTACTGAGGTAAAACCTGGGCAATTACTTGTAAGAATTCATGAAGAGTAGTAGAACAAACACCTTATCCAAAGTGCAAGAAGTTGCACAGATGAAAGCCCCATCCTAGAGTACAATTTATCTCTGTATTTATAACACTCTCTTCACGAGTTAAGAGGGCTTCAGATCCTTCTGATGAATTGGTCAGGGGTTTGGCCTTGATCAGCTATAGATAGGAGATAAGGAAAAAGACACTCATAAAATCTAGCTCTTAGCTGTTACTTAAAATGGGTCTCAGAAACACAAAATATTTAATTTTTGATCTAGCATAGAAAGCCAGTCTATAAAATTCAGTTCAGTTACTCAGCTGATCGGTTTCTGCTCTTTAAATTTCTTATTTGGAATAATCCCATGACCTAAAAGAATAAAAGCTATGACAAACGTTAATATTGTTTGAAACCTGATGTTGTATTCTTCTTACTTATGCAGTAACTGCTTATATTCATATCTTTTATCTGGAAAGTGAATGATCTACTATCTGCCAGCATAAATTCTGTATGTGTATTCATAGTTACTACTGCACATGTTACTAATTGTTTTCTTTGTGTTGTGTGTTTCAGGAAGCAGTTTCTGCCTTTAGGCTGGACGTAGTTTTACTGAGTTGTAAATATAAGACTCCAGCCAAACCGCCTAGATTTTGGGGAGCTTTTTTTCCCTTCTCCTCATCTGAGGATAGAAGATGCAATTATATGATGGGACTACAGCAGATATCCAGTAATGCTATTACCAACTGGCTAGCTCAGCAGTATGTTTTCAGCACTTTTGTGGCACAGCAAACATGGAAGAGATCCCTTTCTGTCAGACTAAATCAGCTGCATACTCCAAAGAAGGGCAATAAGCATACACAGAGCACCAACAGAGTTAATGCTACTATCAGCATGCTTTTCAGTTTTCTCATCAAATCTACAGCCTGCTTCTTCCATGTATAAACCAGCCTTTTTCTGTTTCCATTTGTTACTGTAGGTAATAACAATAATTTTCCCACTGATATCTTCCCCTATAAAAAAATTATCTCTTAGAGAAGGATGAGTAGTGTGACATCCTCATTAATACCAGTTGAATCAGTTAAAATCCAATGAATACCAAACTAATGATAATGTGTGAATAGTAAATACCATTTATTGTTACTTACACCAAATAGTGCCTTATTTATATATGTTTCCATAAAACAGCCTCATCAGAGTATGACCCTAAAGAATGAATTTACGCCTTCCAGCCCATCAGCACCATCTACTGCAACTCGGCATAACAACAGTCTTTGCCACAATAAGCACAAGTTTCAACTTTTTTTTCCTTACATCTGTCATTTTTGGGATTTTCTTTTAATTCCCACTTATTGCTCCAGTGTGGCCTATCAAAAAGGTCTTAATTTATCATTTCTGAAAAAGTTTCTGGAAATGTGACTTCTTTTTCAAGAAATCATCCCGCAGATTTCAACTGGTTGAACTCAATAATTGTAGAAGTTTTGAAATTGCTTAAGGTCAAAACATATTTTCAGTTTCTCTTGCTTTTACCTGTCAGGGTGGAGGGAAAGAAGAGAAAGAACAGGGAAAAAAAAAAAGTCTTAAATTCAGTATAAACTAAGTCCCTAAAATCCATTCCCGCAAATGAAACAATAGTCCTCTCTCAAGTCTGATTAGGATTGAATAGGAAAGACTTGGCAGAATCTCATCAGGTTATCAAGTAGGTCCTAGGCTTTCAACACCGTCCTCCCACACAATGCATTCATAATTTTGCTCCTAAGGCAGAGAGTTCCCTTTATAGCCCTAAATACCATCAGAAAAGAGGCTTAACTCATTTGATAAAGGCTACAGATTTGCTATCTGTCATCATATCTAATTTTAGTTATGTAACTTTCTCCTTTGTCTCCTTCCTTTCTTCCTTCCATTCAAAGGTAGATGAATCTGCAAATCTCTCTGCAGATTTTTGCTACACTGTACTGGACTCACTGCCTTACAGTATCATGAGCTAAATCTCACCAGTTTATTCAGATTCATTCTGGCACAATACCAATGGCTGCAGTGACTGTTCTGACTCCAGAACCGTGCTTGGGCAACCAAAAAGGAAACATGCTTTCAGACATGTTTCAATAGGACCTGTCACATCCTTGGTTATATAGCGCATAACATTTATGAACTCATGCTGAGTAAAAGAGCTACTGTGATGAAATTAAAGAAAAATAAGTTATGGGAAAGAAGGGATCTACCTTTCCTCGTATAAACCAATGTAAATATTAAATTTCCCCCTTTAGTCCACTTCACTTTACTCCAGAATGAGCACCCTAGCACAGGTTACACCTCAGACAAACCTGTCAAACAATCAACTTATCTGTAACACTTACAGAAATATGCCTACACATGCTTGCCTTCATGGGCTTAATTAATTTGATATGCTTTATTTTGCAGATGTTAAATCATTTAAAACTGGTTTGCTTGTAAGAATATATGGTATGCAAGACAGATTTTTAAAAAATGTTGTTAAGTAGCACGGATATAGAAAGAAATGAGGTCCTCAGCATGCTGCATACAAGAGAACAGCAGCCTTCCAGGGAAAACAGAGTGAAAAATCCCACAATTGTAAATTGAGCATGTTCCTTCCTTCTCCTTCTCCTTCAGGCATATGGTAATTTCTAAAACCTTTTCCATACTTTCTTTTAGTGATTTGAGGATTACAAATTCCTAAGATTATATGACTCATTATGTGCCATTCTAGGTTATACAGCAGCTACTTCCTTCTCAGGCAGGCAGGCAAATCTAGGAGAACTCAGGAAACAGAAATACTTAATTGCATCTTTCAAACATATAAGCAAAACAAGCTAATTTTTGATGTGAGCTTTTCATTCTTAAATGTCAGATATTTATTTTTATTACAGTCATAAAGTATTGGCACAGGAACATTTCCCTTTCAGTATGTCCTTCACACTCTCCCCTGCAGCCTCTTGATACTTAATGTATTCTTTTCTTTTAGCTACCAAATCCTCTTTTACCTGTCCATCAACACTCTATTCTGATCCAAGCATGGTTTTCAGGTTTTTTTTTCTTTTTTTTCCTAGACAAAAAGAGGTTGCGTTTTTGATTCTTTCTGCTGCAGTAAGAGGACATGGAACTTCAATGGCTTTAACAAAACTTTTCTCCTATACTCCAATGTTAAGTTATCCTTTCCACATAACGTATTTTGCTGTGTTAAAACTTATTCTCTACAAAAGATAAAGTTTTCCTCTTTCAGTAATTGGTTACATTTTTAATATTCATTAATTCATTCATATCGGACATTTTCAATGTAACACATACATTAAATTACCATTATGACTCAGGAGTTTAAATGAGGTAGTTATAATCTTGAGATTAAGGGCATCCAAAGATCTCGGAACAAAATGGTGCAACACTTACCCAAGCCCTGACTGATTTACATAGCTCCAAATGCCAAATATAAATGTATTAATATTGCAACATTTATACTGTATCTTTTAAAATACCGTATTTGTGGTATGTATTATGAATAAAAGTCCAGATCTTTGTCCAATTTGAAATCGGTGGGCCTACTACAATACATTTAATTCAATGGAATATGTCTAATTTAAATCACTGTAGGATAATGTTTTAAGCAAAACTACAATTGGTGAGGTGGGCAGGATCTGGAGCAGATGAAAGCATTTTCCTTTCAAAAACTGACAGAGTGTTGGATTTTCATTCATGTAGTCTCTGATGAGTTTAGAGAATAAATTCCCAAAATAATGCCATGTGGTCTGATGAAGGAAGAGTCCTTCGATATTTCAAAGAATCATTAGGTCAGCACTGATTGAGCAATAGAAACAACATATTTTGATTAAAGGTTTGTCAGCGTTAGTGCATGGATTAAAACACCTCAGATACAATTGACAAAGGCATTTGAAGTGACAACAGATATGTAAAAGATTCAGACAAGAAAGTTGTCCTGGTTTTGGCTGGGATAGAGTCAATTTTCTTCCTAGTAGCTGGTACAGTGCTGTGCTTTGGATTGAGGATGAGAACAATGTTGATAACACACTGATGTTTTAGTTGTTGCTAAGTAGTGCTTACACTAGTCAAGGACTTTTCAGCTTCTCATGCCCTGCCAGCGAGAAGCTGGGAGGGGCCACAGCCAGGACAGCTGACCCAAACTGGCCAAAGGGATATTCCATACCATGTGACGTCATGCTCAGTACATAAACTGGGGGGAGTTAGCCGGGGGAGGGGTGACCACTGCTCAGGAACTGGCTGGGCATCTGTCAGTGGGTGGTGAGCAATTGCATTGTACATAACTTATTTTGTATATTCTTTCCTTCGCCCCCCCCCCCAATTCTCTCCCCCATCCCACTAGGGGTGAGGGACTAGTGAGTGAATGGCTGTGTGGTGTTTAGCTGCCTGCTGGGTTAAACCATAACAAAAGCTCAAAGATATTGTTCAGCTTCTGTAAAAGAGATTACTAAGTAGACCAGGACTCTTCAGTCTGGAAAAGAGGTTAATTATGATATACAGTGAATAGAATATAGTACATGGTATTTAAGTGCCATGAGCTGTCTGGATAGGTATTAGTTGTTCTCCATCTTTTACAATGACAGAACTATGAGGAACTGAATGAAGGTAGCAGATATAAATAATAACAATAACAAAAATAACAATAATAACTAATAATCCATGGAACAGGAAGCCTGGGAGACTTGTTGCCAAAGGTTGTTATAGGTGCTGGAAGTCTATATGAGGTCCAGGGGAAAAAAATAATGGAAAAAAAATCCACTGAGAAATTATAAATATCTCAAAGTCCCCTGTGTTGAAAACTGGAGACCGAAAAATAAGAGGAAGGTACTCTTTTCCAGGCATCCTCTTACAGACACTCTTGAAGAAAGGATAAGGGTTAAAGAAACCTATCAGTAGTGAGAAACTTTAAATTGTACTGAAAATTACAAAACTCATTGTAATAAGCAAGGGCTTGCATTAATCTTGGGTGTGATGCATCCCTGAGATCCTTTCCAAACTCTGAGTCCTGTATTTCTCCCAGATGCCTTTTTTTGTCTCTTTTTATCACCAGTTTTTATCACTTGTCAATAGATCCTTTAGGTCCAGCCAAGTTCATTTAAGCTTTCTCTGCAGGCAGGAATGACCAATGTGAATTAGTCCCAGCAAAACACCAACCCTTCTACCCCAGTCAAATTCTACACAAATCGTTACCTACCTTGTAATACGTGCTTTAGCTTAAAGTATTAAAGCAATTTAGTATTAATGAAAAGTGATAACTTTTCAGTAATTGATCATGGACATGCAACTGACGGCCACTTAAAACCTCATTTACTGGTTTTCGTAAGTCTGAGTATTGCTGATCTTCATGTTTGGAAATAGTCCAATTATAATCAGATAAACCTAATTCAAATTAGTAAAGCTTTCAGGTGTCTTTTTTTTTTTTTTTTTTTAATTGTCTAGTGAAAGAGAATGGCTTCTTGTAGGATAAGTCCTCATATACGCAGTGATGTTAACACATGAGCCTGTTGTGATGTTCCTGAAACTACTTAAAGTTAAATATGTTGAAATATGCCTTGCTTTTCCCGGATTCACTGTCTTGGAATGGTGACTACAATCATGAACTTGTAGAGATGTCCATAAGTGAAAGCAAAGGCATACCCCAAAATCTTTCCAGTTGTACTACAAGGCACTGTCACTTCAGAAAGCAAAACAAATGAACAAAAAGCCTAACAGTCTTTCTCCTTTTCTTCCTCCTTTTTACTATTGCCAGACATGCTACATAACATGAAGCATGTATCCCAGTCATCCTGAATTCATCTTGATCTGTTTTCTCCATCAGTTCATCAGCACTCTGGGAGCATTGGTATATCAGGTTCCTCCTCGTTACCTGAAGCCCTTTTCTGATGCCTAAATTCACATTGGCAGAAAACAACTATCCTCTGATCAGAAGCCTATATTATACAAAACTACCAAACCATTCTACAACAGCCTAAATGAGACATTGATTCAAATGTAACCCAATGAGCTAACAATTGGCTTTAGGTGGCCGAGTAATGTTAGAACAGCCCAGGTTGAAAAGGACCTCAAAAGATCACCTGGTTCAACATTTTGTGGGGAAGGGAGCCTAAATAGGATTATCTAGCACCCTGTCCAATCACATTTGGAAAACCTCCAGTGATGGAGATTCTACCACATCCTTGGGGAGATTGTTCTAGTGAATGGTTGTTCTCACTGTAAAAAAATTCTTTCTTATGTCAAGATGAAATATCTCCTGGTGCAACTTGTACCTGTTGTCCCTTGTTATATCCATGTGGCTCTTTGTGAAAAGAGAGCCTCCATCCTCTTTGTAGCCACCTTGTAAGTACTGGAATACTGTGATGAGGTCCCCCCGACCTTTCTCTTCTCCAGGCAGAAAAGACCTAATTCCTTCAGTCTTTCCTCACAGGGCAGGTTCTCCAGATCTTTGATCATCTTTGTGGCCCTCCTTTGGATCCTCTTTGGTCTGTCTGTGTCTTTCTTGAATTGTGGGGACCAGAACTTGACACAGTACTCGAGGTGCAGCCTGAGAAGCACTGAGTAGAGTGGAACAATCACATCTCTACCTCTGCCAGTAATGCTGCTGTGGATATACAGACCAGGATCCGATTTGCATTCATTGCTGCAGTGGCACACTGCTGACTCCTGTTCAGCTTGTTGTTCACCAGGACCCCCAGGTCCCTTTCAGTAAGGCTGCTCCCCAGCCACACAGATCTGAGCCAGTACTGGGCTCTGGTTATTTCATCCCAGGTGCAGGACCATGCATTTGTCTTTGTTAAACTTCATGCTGCTATTGCTGGCCCACTCTACCAGCCTGTCCAACTCTTTCTGTAAGATGGCTGTCCCTTCATACGTGTCCACCTCATCACTCAGTTTGGTGTTATCAGCAAACTTGGTGAGGGTGCTTTCAATCCCATCATCCAGATCATTTATGAAGATGTTGAACAGCATGGGGCTAAGTATTGATCCTTGGGGGACCCCACTTTTGACAGGCTGCCAGCCTGAGTGAAAAACATCGATCACCACCCTCTGAATGCAGCCTGTTAGCCAATTTCCTACCTGTCTTGCAGATTAGCTATCCGGTATCTTGCCAGTTTTGCCAGGACAAGGCTGTGGGAAACACCAGCGAATGCTTCATTGAAGTCCAGGTAAACAGTGTCCATAGCTCTCCCCATGTTGACAGAAAATGTTATTTTGTTGTAGAAGGTGATCAGGTTAGTTCGGCATTATTTGCCCTTGGTAAATCCATGCTGGCTTTTCCCAATCACCTGCTTCATTTGTTTTGTAATAGTTTCCAGGATGACTCATTCTGTTACTTTCCCAGGGACTGAAGTAAGACTAATGGGCCTGTAGTTTCCTTAGTCATCTTCTGGGCCCTTCTTGTAAGTGAATATGACATTTGCCCTCTTCCAGCCATCAGGGATATCCCCTGATCTCCATGAATTTTCAAATACAATTCAAAAATTATGCAGGAAGATTTCAGGGAGTCTGCCAAGTCTAATCACATTTCTGTAGGGTTTAGATTTAGTGGGTTACTCCCTGAACCAGCTCAGTAATCAGCCCTAGCTTATGCGACCTCAAAGAGAAAAGGAAAGAATTGTCCCGCAGGGAGACAGCAGAAGGATGGTGTCATGGCAGCCCTAATTCTGACCAGTTTAAGCAGTGATGGAATTGCAATAGAGAGGCTGAGTCAGACACATTGAGAAAGACAAGAACCCCAGTAATTCATTTACTTAAAAGAAAAGAGGAAATAATTTTACTTCAACATAATAAAAGTCTTCCAAGCACCAGCTACCCTGAGGGAAGAGAGGGAATCAAAAACCTCTAGAGAAGAGTGCAAGGGCAGAGGCAACAGTGATACCCAAAGAGTGGGGATCACGCAGGACCACACCATATCTCAACACAGAAAGTGAAAGACATTACGGAGACACAATAAAACACAGGCAACCCTAGAACTCCTACAAATGTTGAACAACATCAGGGAGGAAAGTATACATGAATAATTCTGGATCCTACTTGTACAATTCCAGATTCATTACCAGTTCTCCTAGTCTCTCCTCAGAACTTAAATCCTCCCCCTTTCATACTTTATTTCAACATTTGTCCTAAACCACCAAAATTCCTTATCATAGCTCTAAATATCTCTTCCTATATTGCTCACACTAATCCTCTTCTTTTCTGCAAGCATGTCTATTTGCATTTTCATTCTGAAAACAGGTTGAACATTTTATGCTGTATTCAAGTTATATCTTTCCAAACTTCAAAATTAAAAAAAAAAAACTCTGACTGTGGGAGATTTATTTTCTCTGCCCTTCCTCATCTTCTGCCAAGAGCAGGATTTAATATGTTATTGGCTAAATGGTCATGGCCAATAGCTACTACCCATGTCCTTGAGCTGTCCTTTTACTTTGGCATACAGGGAAAACAACATGCATGTGCAGCATCCAAATTGTTCATCATATAGGCTAATTATAAGAACTCATCCCTTACACGAACAGCACCGTCACCCAGAATGATGTTAAGTAAGTGCCTTGCCCTTGAGGGTCGAATGTTGATCACCGGACACATGTGGAACACAATCAGATTTATGGTTTCAACTCCATGCAGTTGTATAACTGTCTACTTCAATAAACCTAGAAGGGTTTTCAGGAAGGTGAACCTTAGCAATGCTCGATACACAGTTTGAGGTCAAATAACCTCAAATTCAAAAAAACCAAAAACCACTATATGTCCCCATTGAGTGTGTGAACTTTCAAAGGAATAGAATGCTTTTAGAACACATGAACAAGTCAGTCTTTAAACTGTGTAATGGAAACAGTCTGTGCTACAACAAAGGTATAACTGTTTGTACAGTGTAAAGCACAAATATCACTAAATTACAGAGTAGGAAGGAATATGATATCAGCCAGTCTTTATCTGACACGGCCATTGCACATTAGGCTGCAGAATTTTGCAAGCAATAGGCAGTGTGGGGTGGTGAAGAGCTTCAAAGAATAACCTGGTAAAATCACAAACTAATCCCAGAAGCTTTCAGACCTAACAACCTCCACACCAAGAAAGCAATCATAGCATAAGTGCCTCCTGCAAGCCTGATCTACTGACACTCATCTGGTTCATAGTATTCTACTTTTCCAAAAATTTCAAGGTTTTAAAAGCTGTAACTAAATGGATCATTACAAGTATCATGTAACCAGAAGAAACTCAGGGTCTTGTGGACGTGCCAAAAATTCCGGTGGAAGCTGTCTTTACTGCATTTCTGCAAAATAGTTACTTACACATTTGCAGTATAGATGTAACTACTTACTGGTACACATAGTTGTAAATAACTTCACAAGTTACAGGTCAGTGGCAATTCTACTGGGTTTTAAGATTGAAATTTTATTACTGAGTTCATGGCCAGTCAGTAATGACAAGAATTAACTTCAGTGACCATTTGAGCAGATACTTTGGTTTACTTTCATTCACTGTGCATTTAGAATTAACTCCTCTGACTTTTAGAGAATGAAATAAAGAGCTGCAGAGAGTACTGTACTTGTAGTCTACATCAAGTTTTATTAGTTGAAAAGGCTAAAACACTGTGATGCACACACTGGAGCACATCTCATGCAATAACATACATTATATTATTACTTTTTTGCATTTTACGCTGTATTCCACCATCATTCTACTCAAGCAACGATGGAGAACATTTCTTGTATCGTAATAGAGGAAGTTATTTAAACAAATAAAACAAGTGTCATATACTCTATTTCAGATACTCTTCCACCATGAAAGAGTTTGCTTTGTTTTTAAGGAACTACAAGAGAGCATTTGCTGAATCCTATTATGAATCTTAATGTTTCAACTAGCAAAACTATATTCCCTCTCATCTTGTACAAAGCATTTCAGAACCACTTTGATTCAGCAACATTTTGGAAAAAGAAATGGAAGTCCATACAAAATGCGAGTCTTATGGATAACTGCAAGCTATAACAGATTTCTTTACTGAAAGAGTGGTTAAACATTGGAAGAGGCTGCCCAGGGAAGTGGTTGAGTCCCCATCCCTGGAAGTATTTAAAAGACGTGTAGATGAGGCGCTTAGGGACATGGTTTAGTGGGCATGGTGGTGTTGGGTTGATGGTTGGACTCGATGATCTTAGAGGTCTCTTCCAACCTTAATGATTCTATGATTCTATTCTATGATATTTGGGAAAAATTACTAATGTCCTGAAATAAAAAGTTAAGTGGCAAATGTAATTTTCTTTGGAAATACAAAAGCTTTGCATACTTCTGCCTGGGGAAGAAACAATCACCTAGAACCAGCCAAGCAACTGTAATTCTTAATTACATTGTAGATTTTTTTTCATGTTGTTCTGCTTAGGCCTATTAGAACTCATTTAGCTGTAGTTTCAACTTTCATTCTCTTGCAAATGTAGTTTGTACCCATTAATTACAACTGTCATGAAAGAAATGCAGCCATTAACAATGCCAAAATCCCAATACATGTATACGCATAAGCTTGGGATGTGACAGTAATTGTTATGAAAGCTTTGACACAATCCTCTCCTGAACTCATGAAAATTATTAGCTCAAAAGATTGTTACTGGAAAAAGACTTTATAGCTACTTACACCAAGTGAGCAATAGGAGGCCAAATGCTTTCAAAACAGGTTAACGAGTTATAATAATTACTGAACAACTATTATCTCACAAACTGGAAGAAAGTTTCCCCAGGGTAATTTCTTTTTACACTATGAACTTTGAAATTGGAGCCAGGCCTGGAAAAAGTGGATCAAACTAATGTGACTGATACAAGCACCAAAGTTTACTTCATTAGACCTATATTTGAGAGAGAAATACAAAACAGTTCACAATGGCCTACATATTTATTTGTCATTACATAAATGCAAAACAGCTCTAAGCATGCCTAAACTAATACTGTGACAGACAGTATTTGATAGTGCAAATGAAGAGGAAAAGAAACCCTGTGGCAGACCATGTATTTTTATTCAGATGTATTGGCATAAGAAACAGATGTTAAAAGAGGTTAATCCAATATTTATAACAACCTCCATGAGCAGTAAAACTTGATAGTCACTAAAATGAGAAGTGTCTTAAAATAAACTAAAGCAAGACTACAAATTTTTACTTTAATTATGACAACAACTAGAGGTCCGATATGTAGCACTAGAACATCGGACCATGCTGCCTAAGGTAGATGTCTAGGCTTCCCATAAGGTCAGAGAGAGTGAGACAAAAGGAGAGAGAAGAAGAAAGAAGAAAGAAGAAGAAAGAAGAACAACAACAACAACTATCCAGGGACAGTAC
The DNA here is from genome assembly GCF_000699105.1 of Pygoscelis adeliae. Lineage (NCBI taxonomy): Eukaryota > Metazoa > Chordata > Aves > Sphenisciformes > Spheniscidae > Pygoscelis > Pygoscelis adeliae. Next base: position 4,736,884 of record NW_008824475.1, read on the forward strand.
ACATCATGTGAAAAGTCATGATAATCAAGCCAATAGGAGAGAACATCAAGCAAGAAAGCAGGAGATCCTGCAAATTAATAGGTACTCGGCTTGGGAATTGCTCCTACACTTGTTCAGGGAAACAATCTGCTAAGAACAGTGTTCATTTTGTATTGTACGGTCTAGAAGTGCCTCCATGTCCATTGTCAGGATGTAAGCCTCCAGTTTGGGTAGAGAAATGAGAGACTCTCCCTGTCATACACACATACAAACACTGTGGCTCTCAGTCTTATTGAATGACAAACCAAAACCTTTCATGCTGAAGGAGTGATTAAGAAGCCAGGTTCCACTTCCTAGGTTAGCACCCTAATCAAAAGGATATTATGCAAAATATAGGTGTTTTGAATAAACATTATCTATATTTCTGTGGATAGAGTGAAACTGTTAAATCATTTTGTGCTATTATTCTTCACTTTCTTATCATGACCACCTCCATGTTTGTGTGATTCTTAATTCACAAGCAGTGGGAAAGTGTCTCTGTGCATTCAAGTTACCAGTGAAATACCTGGTGAACACACGTTTCTCAGGAGTTAGGAAATGATGAATACTACACTGTTTATATAACTCTACAAGGGCCTGATTCAGGTTCCATTAACATTAATAGAAAGCTGCCCACAGATTTCAGAAGTGCAATGAATCACTGAAGAGTGCTGTCCTGCCTAATAAGTATTTTGATCTTTATAGTCAACATCCATTTATGTAGGTTTTTAGATGTAATCGATACTAGTACCTATACACTCATATTAGCTTGTGTAGTTAATTCTAAATGGAAAGAAAAACACAATTAAACTGCATGCTTAACTTAAAATAAAAATGTTTCATTATGTTACTTAAATCCTATTAGCTGCAATTACTTTAGCATACCAACTTTCAACATACACTAAAAATGATTAAGGATCTTTTTTTTGGAAAAAGACTTTTCAAATGGGATACCAGCTATCAAGGAGAATACCAGGTATCAACTCTCACCTTTTGGTAAATAATTCATGAAGAGAAGATTGCATGGAAACAATCTGAAATGCTTCGTTAACAGAAGAGTTTGTACCCCACATATCACTCTCTAGTTCATACCTCATGATCATAAGAGCAAGTTTCAAGTCCCTGTGGAAGAAAATAAAACTACTAAGGAAAGTACTAGATTTACTGGCATTTAAATCAAAATTGCAGTTTCAAATTCATAGATGCAGAGAGAATTACATTTTTATTGTGTGTTTAAACCTACTGACAGATATTCATCAATTTTATTAGTTATAAACAATAGCTTTTTTCCATCTTATCTATCTTTTGTTCACCTGACCTCATCTGCCACCACTGTGGACCAGCTCATGATGAGACACTCAGAATCAGACTGCAGTTCCATTCTCCTTTATTTGGTGGTGAAGCTGATTTAAGAAGTCCGTGATGCAATGCAATCATTCTCCCCATCAGTTACAGTTTGCCACCAGTTCAGTTCTCTAAGTTTTGCTACCTATTACCACAGTGTATATATATATAGTATTTATATATTATATATTATAAATATATTTCTATATGTTATTTATATGAAATATATATATAACTATATTGTGTGTGTGTTTATGTGTATATATTTCTCCTGGTTTTGGTTGGGATAGAGTCAATTTTCTTCCTAGTAGCTGGTACAGTGCTGTGTTTTGGATTTAGGATGGGAACAATGTTGATAACACACTGATGTTTTAGTTGTTGCTAAGTAGTGCTTACACTAATCAAGGACTTTTCAGCTTCTCATGCCCTGCCAGTGAGAAGCTGGGAGGGGGCACAGCCAGGACAGCTGACCCAAACTGGCCAAAGGGATATTCCATACCATGTGACATCATGCTCAGTACATAAACTGGGGGGAGTTAGCCGGGAGACGGGTGACCACTGCTCAGGAACTGGCTGGGCATCTGTCAGTGGGTGGTGAGCAATTGCATTGTACATCACTTATTTTGTATATTCTTTCCCAATCATCATTATTATTATTATTTTTCCCTTCCTTTTCTGTCCTATTAAACTGTCTTTATCTCAACCCATGAATTTTACTTTTTTTTTCCGGATTCTCTCCCTCATCCCACTGGGGACGGGGAAGAGTGAGTGAACGGCTGTGTGGTGTTTAGCGGTCTGCCAGGTTAAACCACAACAATATTAAAAATATATATTGTATACCAAATCAAAGCCATGATCCTGGTTTAAAAAAAAAAAAATGGAGGGAGGGGGAGAGGGCTGTGAGTAGGAATGACTAGCCAAACAGAGAATGTCTCACGCTCTCTGTCAGAAAGAAAAGGTATGTGAAACCTTGTATACACATATATTACCTTGCTGTTGATAAACATAACTTGACAACTAAGAAGTACGTAGGAAGAAATTTAAAGGCCAGTCCTGGGAAATAATGTTCTATAGCAGGAACAATCACTCTCTGTCCCTTTCTAATCTTTCCCCAGTCTTCAGTCTTTCTCTCTTTCCCACATTGGTTCTTTATACAAATTCCATTCTTGTTTAATTACTTCCCATATTTCCTCCTTAGATTTAACCCATTTTTAGGGGTTTCAAACCATTATACCTAGGATGTATTGGCACTGCAAACCTCAATGTAGCAGAAAAATACCTGAGCTATCCATAAACAACCTGCAGTAATTTTACAGGGCTCATCTAGCCTGTGATACCACGGCCAAACAGTGCCAGGAAGCTGAGTTAACCTATTGGCAATACCAGTCAGTCAAATAAACAGCAAAGTTGTTTCCAGATCTAATGGTTAGAGTAGTGTATACTGTTAAGCCACTGAATCAATCCTGACATTGTTTCTTTGGAATGACTACCATATGATAACCTAATATTCCTCATGGATATCTATTCATACAAATAAATCTCATTATGGAAACACCCTATAGCTAAATCTGAGCACACTCACATTCTCTGGCTTCAAAGTGAATGAATGGCCTTTGCCTTATGGAAGGGGGAATATTTCTAGTGGACGGATCAAGAAAATTTTGGCAGAAATGATCTGCTTATGGTGTGCAGCTGTTCCATGTAAGTTTCCAGATGAATAAAACTTGGGTAAGTGCGATTTTTGTAGACTCAGTATGATCTGTAAGGTGACAGGAAACAATATGTGTATCTTTAATATGGAACAACAGATGAAATCCCTGTGAGCCTTCAGAAAACATCATTGAGGCTAATGTGTTATTGTTAATGATCCTATGGCTTACCATATGTCCAGGCAATAAAGTTAGCTAATGCACTATTGTTTTTTCCAACTTCAATTCCTTCATAAAACAAGCTGATAGGAATATAATTATATTAGCACTAGAGAAATGAAGGAAAACTGCAGAGGAGAAGACACTCAGTTTTGTTCCAGGGTATCAGTATTCAGACTATATTACATTCATTAGTATTTATAAAATTTACTTCCTGACAGTAGCTGTTTGTGTAAATTCTGACCTCGATTACAAATATGACCTATATGAATATGCAAGAAGGTGGCATTAGAGATTGCTCATTTCCAATAACAACAGGACACAGGATTAACAAATTGATGAATACTGGATAATAGATTCAATTATAATTTCACAAGTAGTAAGGAAACTAAAAAACACAAAAACTTGCTGAATGCAAGAAAATGCAAAAGACAAACGCCAATGAATAATGATGAAGATGCTTGGTAACCACCTCATGGTAATTTCTGAGCAGTGGTAAATGTCATACAATTTTAGTTCTAGAAATTAAAAACTTCAGAGAAAAAGTCTAGAGACAAAATTTGTCTTGTTCTCATTAGTATAAATACAGAAGAGCTCCAGCATCAGTGGAATTATCCTAGAACTACCTTGGGTATAACTGGGATCAATATCCAGACTTCAGAATACTAAAAGTGTACAAAGCCTTTTTTACAAAATTACTTATTTTGTTTTGTACTTCTATGTTCTGTTCTTTCAGATCAAGACTTTTTCTCATTTCTTCTTATTTCATAATTCAAAGAGTCAGGACATATATGCACGTGTGAGTATGCCCACACAGAGCCACATGCATACACGTTTGTTGTGAATTTTCTAAAGGAAAATTGTCAACTTCAGAAAAGAAATCAACATTTTCTACTTTGAAAGTCACAATTAGGAATTCTTGGCAGCTGTTTTGGAAAACTGTATCAATTTTAAAACGTTGAATGTTTCTGCTAAAGTGAATTTCAAGCAACTATCAAAAATTTAATTTTTACTTTTGTCTGAATGTTCTATTGTAAAAAAAATCATTCTGGTCTGAGTAAACTATAACCTCTTCTGGGTTACAAAAAGAAAAAAAACTTAATTGACTATTTGTGCAATTACACCATGTGGTAAAGTTTATAATTAATTATTCCTCTCGTGGTCTGATTTCCCACTTTGCCTTTCTGCCAATCCAAACCAATAAAATGGCCAATAAAAGCATTAAATTACAATAGTTTTCACTCAGTGCAGGTAATGAGGTTATGTAAACCAGTATCCAACTCTCCTAAGAGCCCGTAGGTACTTGTCATGCTCTTTTCAGCTGTTGGTCATCACCTTAAAGCTGAGACTGGTGCTAAAAGGGAGAGTTGCTTCTTTTCTGTTTCATTCTTCTCTAAAGTTCAATAGCTTCATTTAGCCCTTTCGTAGCTTTTGCTGGAAGAAAATACTCACTCTTCAGGCATCTTTATTGCAGAAGGGGGCAATTTAATAGCTAAGCAAGGAAGTCTGCTTAGATAAGACTCTCCACATCTCCATTCAGAGAAAACAGCTGGAAGCTGAGGCTTCAACGTTGCACTGACATAAAGTCGAGAAGAAGCTCTCTCACAGTCAGGCATTGCTCAGACAAGGGGGACATCTCACAGTAGTCTCACAGCTGTTGGTGTCTGCTTTCCAGCTGAGATCATGGCCCAAGGTGTGAGCGTTTTTTCTTCAGTTCCCTACCACAGCAAAGTTAGATGGCATAGCTACAACAAGCAACAGTCTGCACATAAAAGAAGGGAAAACAGAATAATTACAGCCTGGGGCAACAAAAAGGTTGCTACTCTTTTTCAGTTCAAATACATCAAATGTGGATGCATTTTGCATGTTAGCAGGCATGTTATGAATGAATTTGGGATAAGAGTTCAGTTCCTAACCATCAAGACCTACCCAATGTTTTTCACAAGAAGATATATTGATCTTGAATGCTAGGTTCCTTTGCCAAACTTTGTGTTACTTTCTCAAGATTTTTCTCTCTATTTTTTTAAACAGACATTTTTATACACGGGGAAAAAATAGCGAAATAGGAATGAGAGAGTATTCATTTCTGTAGCATCCATCCATACAAGGGTAATAAGTTCATCTTCAGTCAACCATTTGTCAGCCAAGAATAAGGAAAACAGAACTGCTTTTACACATTGCCCAGTGAGTGCTGTTACCTATTCCAAATATTATGGTGAAAAAATTCTTGTCTCATATAGATGCTTGCTCACACTTAGCTTTTGGAAACTCTCAAAAGTTTAAAGAGATACTACTATATAATTGTTTTCTTTAACTGTTATTTGTTAGAAAAGCATCCCCACTCACAAATATAATTACAATGTTAATATAGCTTTAAAGCTCTTCAATAATTATCTCTTTTTAGGATGATCTCATCACACAGGTCCTTTACTGGTGTTATTAGAGCCATCTGCTTTGTCCAATAACATTAATTACAGCCTGGGAATGTTTATGTCTCCTAAATTTATGCAAAATGCCACTATGGCTAATACAGAGTCTTCAAGAGATACAGAAAAACATATACAGATCAAGTAGTTAAAAAGCCTCCATAATCAACAAAAGCACCACAAGAAATATACTGTACCACACCTGTCAATAAGCAGTTGTGCATTCCTGTGCATTCAGATAACTAAAGTAGAAAGATCATTCTTCATATTACAATTAGTTATAGATCTTATTTCTTTTATCTTCTCTCCATATGATTAGTTTTTATTCACAAGACTGGAGTCTACATTTGTCCCTTTCATGCACTGTAGCATGTTCTGGTGCCAGTGTACACTATTTTTAGTTCCTGCACACTTTAAATGATATATTCTGTTATGACTCGGCCGTGATTTATGGCTATATCTTGGTTTTCCACTCCTTATCAGACAATATAGATAATACACGTGTCAGTTTTTTTCAATTTATGCCCAACACTCTCTTCTGTCGCTTCTGGTTTTAATACCATTCACCAATGGACAAAATAGAACTGACTTGCCTAATGCTAATGCGTATGGAATAGCTACTTGTCATCTCAGCAGCTTTTCTCCTTTTCTCCTTCTGCTGTTTGTGCAAATGTCTTCTTACTCTTAGTTCAACACTTTATTACACATTTCTTCCATCAACCACAGCAAGTCACCCTGTTTATAATTCAGATACTAAAAAAAAAAAAGAGAAGTGAACACAACTTGAGGACTGAGCATTCAGGTTTAATATACTTATATTTCTTATCTGGGACTCAGATTGTAGAATCTTCCGAATGAAAGGCAGGGTGTAGAAAACGTGTATTTTTCTGCCTCTTGGTACAGCTCTCGCATAGCCTAATTCATGATAGCTGGAGATAAATTCAGAACATTTAAGCCTTTTCATATATGTCTGTAATGTTAGCTCACAATCTGGTTGCTACTTTTCACTCACAGTGGACATAATTTTGATTTATTTTTATTTTTCCTCTTCTCAGCTTTTGCAGAATGCTGACGTGTGCATTTACTTACAAATACCATCTTGAGATTGCCAAATGTCTCTTCTAAACAACTTTTTAATACAAATTTCAATGAGTTCTTTCTTTTTTAAATCTTCATAATCGTTAATCATGTTGAATATCAGACTTAAATTCTTCATTGGATTTGGAAATGTATGTTGTAGTATTTGAAAGCTCAATGTTTATATATTTGTGTACATTTTATAAACTCACATATATCACTTCTGAAACAAACTTTAGGATTTGCTGACCAAACATATCCATGACTTGGAAATCTATAATGTATCTTCTCCAGTGTCTTGACAGAGGCTGTAAAAACAACAAATACACATATTTCTCAGTAGACATCATTGACATGTCTACCACAATCTCAGGTCATAAAGATTGGACTAGGTTTCTTCCTGTGTTTGTAGAATTTCCAAGAAAAGTGAAAGTTTTACTATAAAACCAGAAGTTTGATCTTTATGCATTTAAATGACAGTGGAACATTTGGTTCTACACTTTACTACATTCATCTTAAAAAAAAAAAAGCAAAGCCAAAAAAGGAGCAATAGGAAAACTCTGTTCAATACCAGAACAAAATGGTTTTTATAATTTATTTTTTACTGTCACAAAAAGAAATATGTCAATGTTTTCTAAAAGTTAACTTTGATATTTGCACATTTAAGTATTCTGGAATTTTACACTGCAAAAATCTTTTTTTCATTAGAGTACAGAACAAAAGCACACTTTTAAATACCAGAATTTCCCACAGAAGAAAAGTATTATTTTCCATCCAGACCTAGGAAGTATTAGAATTATTTAAAGAAAAGTATTTCAGTCATTTCTATCCCTATATTTGTATGACACTATTTGTGGAATAAAATCAAAGGATAAAAAGATGCTATATTTTATAACTGTAATGCTGTAGTACCTTCCAAGAGTATTTATGATTCTACTAAGGGAATATAGGTCTGAAATGTTATAAAATATGATTTGAAAAATCAATTGCCTACTTCTCATGCTGTATTTATTCAGTTACTTTTAGAGCTTTGCCTGAGAGAATGCTTTTATTTGCTTTTATGATTTGATTGTTTTGTATACACTAAATCCATTGACTATGATCCGTTCTCAGCCCTTGATGGTGTTAAATATTTCATGTTTTTCCTTAGAGCAATTATTAATTTCTCATTAATCAATGCTTTTAAATATCTGTCTTCACTATAAGGCTTAAGAACTTTACAGCATGAGCTGCTTGTTCTCAGAATTTCTTACAAGTCTGTATCTCAGCTCGTGTTGATAACATCCTCTGTTCGCTTTGACTTCTATAGAAATTAAGAATACTCAAAAGCTCAGAAAAGGTACGTAGAACATTGCAAGATCAAGTCCAGCTTTCTACTGCTCATGAGATGCTCATATATAAACCTTTCAGTACACCATCTTGATAGGTCCTAACTTTACCTGACTCTCTGTTCTGGTCGTAAAAGATGAGACAGAAAAACTAACAGAAAGAAGGTAAGTGTTATGAATAGGGAATTCTGGTTCTCAAGGAACTGCACATGGTAGTATACATGTGCATTAATATGCATCAACATGGTGCAACCCTAGTTTTCCACTCTGATTCCTACAATGTTTCCATTTCGATTTAGGAGCTGTATTGATCTAAAAATAGAAAATGTAAATCCTTCTTACAGTATACTTTGAAAGTGAACGCTTTTCCTTTATTTTTTCCTAATTTAAATACAGATAGGTACTTTTTAAGGCCTCCAGCATTACCTGAAAGTTGCACACGAAAAACATTTCAGGTGCAAATATAAATTATTTTATATTACTTGCATAAAAACATTCAACTTTCTACTCCTCTCTTCCTTTTTCCTGTTAGCAGATCAAGGTCTGCTCTCATTCCCTTTCTGATCGCATTTCTATTCATTCAGTTTTGTTTCCCCTCATTCAGAACTTCTCAACAACTTTCCAGTTCAGGAAGTAATTATTGCTCCCATTTCACACACAGAAAGCAAAAATACAGAAAATGCAGTTACCCAGAAAAAGCCACTGGAGAGTCGTTCCAGGAAATTAACAGACATCTCTTGATTTGAAGTCTAACCTTCTATCTAAAAGATAATTTCTCAGCTGATTCCTGACTTAGCAAGTTAGTGAAACACGCATTTAAAGCACTATAGATGATTCCAGTATCTGAACTAGCTCTAAGTGTGTCTATATTTTATCTTGTCAAGGGTGCATACCTTCAAACCCCACTGTCCATACAGTTTGGTTACAAGTCCTTATTGGTATCCATGTTTCCATTAGTAGAGCCCTCCACTCAGAGGGCTGGATCTACAAAGGGAAGCTGGATACTACTCAGGCAGATATTTAGCTGATAATGACATGAATGCTTGAAGTCCCGCAGAATCAATTTTTCTTCTGGTAAAGATTTTTGAGTGCTTTAAGCTATCTGTGGTCATCATGTTCACAGCCATCAAAGTCCTGATGGACATAGTTCATGTATATTCTCCAGGTGATTCCCTTTCTGTTACGTCCAGCTGGTAAAGTCAGTCAACAGGTGTTTCAAAAAGGCACTCCCTCCTGATTTAAATGACAGACCACCTACTAAGTTTCCAGGTCTGTTGTTTAAAAAAATATAAGTTTTTTAGTCTATGTTTACCATTCCCTTACCATCAGAAATCTCTTTATATGGTCATATACACAGCATTATCAGGTCACTCGCTCTATTTGAAAGCTCAATATGTTGAGTTTATAACTTTAAAATAAATTTCTAAAAATTTAAAGTGTTCTTGCATTTCTTTCTAGGCTTATTTTTTTTCAAATTTTAACCATCATTTTTCAATATGGACCTTAACACTGGCACTATATGTTGTTATTGGTCTCAGAAATCATGTCTGTAGAATAATAATATTCTTCTAAATTTATTGGTTATTCTCCTTTTTGTATTATTTCAGTTTAGTCTTTAGATCAAAGAAAAGGTGTCATTATAACACAAATAATAAATTATATTCTTTCTGATGTGTTTTTGAACTGTTAAAATTAGAGGCTGACTATGTTTGAAGTATGGGACATACTCCTACCAGTTCAACATAAATAATTATGCCTTTGCAGTAGTATAATACAACATATATATTTGTATCATATTCTAAGAAATTATCTGCATTTAGATATTCAACACTCTGAATTACTCCGCATCAGTTATTCTCCTTCTAAAAAGGATGTTACATAAATGACCATCATTTGCTGTATCAGTTGTAAAATAAAGTAGACTGTTACTTGCATGTGAAAAATCACACCTAAATATAATAATATAATATAGCTAAAAGTCCTTCAGAGATTTATTCCCAAATTTAACTTCATATAGAATTATTAAGTAGAGCCAATATTTCAGAATGGGCAATCCGTACAACAGGATCTGAGGTCTAGCTAAGAAAGTGACAGTGAGTTTTGAAATGCATTATTGTAACATGTTGACTTTCTTGTCTTTGCTGTAGTTGCAGTTTTCCAGCCACACTCAATGTAAATTGATGAGTTTCATATAAGATACTGTAAAAAAAAACATTCCAATGTTTGGACTGCTGGCCAAGCGATTCTTTCCCATTCAGTATCACCAGTGTAATGTTCTTTCTCTTATGAATTTCTATTTTTATGAGGTTTTGAAGGAAACTTGCCTAGAAAATGCAATGTGGGGCTGCTCAAACAAGTCTAATAACTCCAGGTGTTTTGATTTGATCAGAGGTGCTGGTGTAAATACAAAAGAAGTTGTCATGGTCTCCTCAGCACAATGCTCTGTCAGCTACAGGATTTGGTTTAGTTGTGTAGGCAGAAAAACTATGGGGAAAAGTGAGTTTTCAAGATACTAGATGCTTCTTTCACTCATCAGACAAAAAAGCTTTGAAGGGAATCATCCCTATATGTAGTACCCACTTGCCTAACAACAATAAAACAAGCAAGTGAAAATATAATAGAAAGGTGTAATCAACAGTTTGTATCCTTCCTATAAATGCATATGATTGCTAGATGATCATCTTCAAATACAGATGGCTTAAAATTATAATTAGGATTGAGAAGTGAAAATAATGTAGAAGAGTAAAATCCTGCAAACCTGCAGGCAAACTACTTGCCAGTTTTAAGTACCCTGAACAAAGAGTAGCATATAATACAAATTGATGAAGGGAGGACACAAGAAACACCCTGCAAAGTAGTATTTCATTCTGTTAGGCACTGACTGTAGACATAACCTCTAATCAAACACTTTGGAGAAGTGCCAGCAACAGTGTGAGAGAAAGGAGAAAATTCCTCCACAGAAGACTCTATGGCTGAAATCACCACTAATGAATTCTGATAGAACTAATGGAAAGTAGGTTCATGCTACATACCTCCCTCATTTTTGTGAAATTCACTGGTCCTGTTTAAAGATAGTTCATGCAAACACACAGAAATGGCTTAGGAGTTGATACCAAAGGTTATCTAACCCAGTGACCTAGCTCAGTGGTGGCCAGAGGGGAGGCACAGGGAAGCATAGGAGCAGGGCAAGCACAGAAGTCATTTCCTCCAAATATCCTTCCAGTCTCCAGCTAAGGTGCCTTTGTCTATTACCTTTTGACCCTGGTTTAAGGGCTAACAAATAAAATACCTAGGTGTTATTTCTTGCTCTTCAGGGCAGTAAAGGCAAAGGCTTTCTGCCACACTGAGCACAGTTTCTGTCCCTAGCATAAAATTTTGAAGGCATAAAAAGAGAAACAATGGTTTAGTTAGTAATAAAAAAGAAGAGTAGTCAGAAGACCATTCAGAGACCAAGTAAAACAACAAAGGTGTTAGAAGCAGGCATGGATAAGAGAACTAGTAACACAGCTGGAAAAAGCCCAGCAGCTAATGTGAAAAGAAATGCTGTCACTAAGGCAAGACATTGAAGGAATTCAGCATGCAACATGCCTCTTGTGACCTGTGTGGACTGTGTATTGGAGGAGAAGAAAAGCACATCATTTCCAATACTCACCAGAGAATGATCACCATATTAGCTTCTGCACAATTAGATCCTTTGAAGAATCCTGACGAATACTGAATGCTTTGCCTGTTGCCAAACTGTGATAACAGATAACATGTTATACAACAATGTTCTAATGGCTTACTAATTTCAGATTAAATGTTTGGTTTGTGTATTAGGTTTGTGTGGCAAGGTTTTGGTAGCGGGGGGGCTACAGGGGTGGCTTATGTGAGAAGCTGCTAGAAGCTTGCCCCGAGTCTGATAGAGCCAATGCCGGACAGCTCCAAGACTGGCCAAGGCCAAGCCAATCAGCGACAGTGGTAGCACCCCTGGGATAACATCTTTAAAAAGGGAAGGGGGAAACCTGCGCAACAGCAACTGCAGCTGGAGAGAGGAGTGAGAATATGTGAGAGAAACAACTCTGCAGACACCAAGGTCAGTGAAGAAGGAGGGGGAGGAGGTGCTCCAGGTGCCGGAGCAGAGATTCCCCTGCAGCCCATGGTGAAGACCATGATGAGGCAGGCTGTCCCCCTGCAGCCCATGGAGGTCCACGGTGGAGCAGATATCCACTTGCATCCCTACACCAGAGCAGGTGGATGCCCAAAGGAGGCTGTGAGCCTATGGAGACCCCACACTGGAGCAGGCTCCTGGTGGGACCTGTGGAGCCGTGGAGAGAGGAGCCCACGCTGGAGCAGGTTTGCTGGCAGGACATGTGACCCCATGGGGGATGCACGCTGGAGCAGTCTGTTCCTGAAGGGCTGCACCCCGTGGAAAGAATCCACACTGGAGCAGTTCATGAAGAACTGTAGCCCGTGGGAAGGACTCACGTCGGAGAAGTTCATGGAGGACTGTCTCCCGTGGGAGGGACCCCACGCTGGAGCAGGGGAAGAGTGTGAGGAGTCCTCCCCCTGAGGATGAAGGAGAGGCAGAGACAACATGTGATGAACTGATTGCAACCCCCATTCCCCGTCCTCCTGCGCTCTGGGGGAGGATGTAGAGAAAATCAGGAATGAAGTTGAGCCTGAGAAGAAGAAAGGGGTGGGGGGAAGGTGTTTTAAGATTTGGGTTTATTTCTCATTACCCTACTCTGATTTTGGTTGGTAATAAAATTAAACTAATTTCCCCAGGTCGAGTCTGTTTTGCCCATGATGGTAATTACTGAGTGATCACTCCCTGTCCTTATCTTGACCCATGAGCCTTTCATTATATTTTCTCTCCCCTGTCCAGCTGAGCAGGGGGAGTGATAGCGTGGATTTGGTGGACACCTGGCATCCAGCCAGGGTCAACCCACCACAGTTTGACAGTAAGATTCATTTAAAAGTAATAAATGCAAAAATGGCAGCTGTATGAGGAAGGAGAATGATGTGGTCATTGTCATGAGGGGTTGGCAAGAAAGTAAGATACAATTTATTTATTTATTTAGCAGTCAGTAAGAAAGCCTGGCACTATCCATTTCAACTTGTGATGATTTCAAAGGCAGAACTCATACCTCTACCATTTTGGAGTCTGAAACTCCAAACAATTTTTTAATCATTCCTTTATTTTATTATAAAAAAATTTAATTTATCATTAAAAATTAATTTTTTTTTAAAAGGAGAAAATGAAAAATTCAGGATCTGGTTAGAAGTCTGGATGGTAGACTATGGAAAGTTTTCCTCTTATTTTAATGAGCTTCAAATCACTCCTTTGTTGTATGAGCACTTTTCCATCCAAATATCTTAAAATATTTTAAAAATTATTACATACCTATGGCACTTCTAAAATGAAACTACATCCAAGGTCAAACAGAGTAAAAGCTAAGTGGGAAGCCTGCACACAGCAGCATGTTGCCTAAATATGTGGAAAAGAAAATTTATTTCTAGGTAAGTGAAAAATCATGCAAAATTTATTCCGTCTTTCTGTGCCCCCTCAACAAGGAAATGCTAATAGAAAGCAAAGTCTTCATTCTCTGTATTTGTCAGAATGACAATAATATAAAACCACAAAGAGAGTGAGTTTCTTGGAAATAAAAGTGTCTACTCAGAAGAAGAATTTATTGAATCAACAATGTGTGAATCTAAGCTTCCAGGAATCTTGAGCAGCTAGATCTGATGATTATATCCCAAGCCATCCCTTTTCTAAGTTGGCAAATGTTATTTTAAAATACTGAGACTTTTCTGCACTTAGGCAGTGTTAGACAGAAACAATGCCTCCTTTTAAGTAGGTGAACAACAGAAAAACCGTAAAACTACTGTTTCTGTATAGATGGAAATCTGTACAGTTGCACAAACTGAGACTTATAAACTAAAAACCAGTACACTCCCAGAGCCAGAGTTCTCTGACATGTGGCTCTGCTTTAAACAACCACAATGCTTAATATGTTTTTGAAAGCTAGACCTAGTTAATACTTATTCCACATTTCAATTTTAAAGCACATAAATAATAAGTCTTCATAAGACTTTAATTCACCAGTGCCAAGGAAACAAATGCACATTGTTTCTACCATCATAGTATCTTAGTAGACTGCAGCAAACATTTGGAGTGAACTTACCACCACCACCACCACATACACAAAAGGTAGATTTAGAGTAAAAGAAGCAATACACACATATTTTGGAAAATTATTCTGTTACAAAAAGCAAAAAACTAAAAGTCAACTAAACCTAGAAAATGTGAAAATTCTCATTTTTCGTGGTGCTTTATTTCCAAATACCCCATATATTTAAAAAAAAAAAAAAAAAAAAAAAAAAACAGAAGGAAATTTTGAAATGGGAGAAATACTTTAAGTCAATGAAAGATTCAATTAAAAATGTTTTTAACTTTTATTACCTTCTCTTTTTTCTCCCTTTAATGTAGACCCAAAATGAAATTTATATAGTTATTTTTCTTCTGGCAAACCAAAGAATCTGTTATTTGCATTGCTCAAGATGCAGTCTGATACTCTCAGCTACTTTATTGGCTCAGTGGAAAAAGGAATTCACAAGCAGAACAAAGTTCTTAGCTCCAAAACTGCCTCATATAACAGTACTATATACTTATATAGTAATAATATACTTATTTTTCACACATTCAACCACAGCTGATTTCATAGTTTCTTTGCTTTCAAATATAGCACAAGAAAACCTTGCAAGTCTGTTTGCATGATCTTGAATTATGTTGAGTCACACTGAGCATTGTGTGATGCTGAGTTATGCTTGCCAGTGCTGCAGCAGTGGGGTATGGTTCCCTGGATGAAAAGAAATTGGGAGTCAGAAGGCCAAGACTTTATTCCTTTCTTTAAATTCCCTGAACTGAAAACAGAGAACTGAAGGCAGGGATGACCTCACTCTTCCACAGAACTTTTAATGTAACTTTGACCTAGTGGCTGGTCATACATAAAACCAAAGGCAGAGTGAATTAAAAATAAATAATTTTGGAATTTCCATTAGTAAATCTAGTTTATTTAAGATTGTATGTTCTCCTTAGGAAACTATTAATTTTAATTACAGCGTTTGGGTTTTTTTGTTAAGAAAATTTAGAAAAAGAACGTTTCCAGGCAAGATACTTTCCTACATTTTCAAACTCTCTATTCCCCACTATTTCCAGTAGGCAAACCAGTCAGGGCAACTTAAAAACATAGCAAAAACTTCAGTAAGGTTTCTAATTTAAATAAAAATGCATTTTTATTTAAGTACAATTTTACTATATTTTGAAATTTTAGGCAGTAAAATAATGCCTGAAACTGTTCAATTTGCTTTTTGTTGCCCAAGTTGCTATGTTATTTTCTAATTTTTTTCTAAAATTTTGTTATTCTTAATTGCTTATTGCATAGATTGTCCTTTGAGAAAAACTTCAAGTGGCATGTAATTATAACACAGTATAAAAACACCTACATAATCACATGCGTAAAGAAACATATCCAAAATAAAAGAGCAGGAGTAATGAAACAGAAAACTGTCTGAAGTTTCTGTGTTCCAGTGTATCATTGTATACCTTAGAAACACTTACAACTAATGTATGCAAAACTAAATTTGGCATCTAAGCCAGTGTTTGGATTTCTGTGTTCAAAGCTAGACGGTTTAATGCTAAAGGGCATATTTTTGTAAACACTGCATAACTAATAGGCTGTCCTAAGCATTGCACCTAAAATTTCCCAAATGTGTTTGAGGATGAGCTGTTTTTCTTTTGGATCATTTTAATAAAGTGAAGCCTCAGGAAAGAAAAGTTAGATTAATTCTGCATCAAAAAGGGGGGTTAGTCATTCAGTTTTGTGTATTTTAACTGAAGGTGCCCATTAAAAATAAAGATTAACAAACAGGTATGTCATTTCATACAAAACAGGAATGTTAAACATAGCAGGATCAGTTGTAGTGTCCCCTATTGTGCTGAAAGTAGACAGCATCTATTTTAAAGCATTTGGAAGTGAGATCTTTGTTTTTTAAAAATGAAATGTGAAAGAATTAAATACTTCTGATACCTATTAAAGACAAATGGAAAGCAGTTTTGGAAGGTGCTGTTAATATCTGCTACTTCCCTTTAGCTTGAAAGTTAATCAGAACACCTTCAAAACACATATTTATTTAACAGAATTTCATATTTCTTGTTTTATCCTCAATAAGCATGTAGGTCTTCACATATGGCTGATTTATGGAGACTTTCGCAGAAGAAATTGTCACTCGCTTCTGTTTAAATTGGGGTCTGGAAGGCTATGTGTAACAGCATTCCTGATAATTGGTTCTATAATGAAGCACTGTCATGGCAAATTTTCCGAGCACAAAACAGACTGCTTAACACTACCTCCCAGGAAAAAAAAAAAAAAAAAAACACTATCCTGCTTCAGCAGCACAAATTTAAATTCTAATTGCATAGAGTAAATGCAATTATACCTCACATAATGCAGGTGCCAAACCTGAAATTTGGAGTATGTATTTTGAACAATAGAGAGTTGCCACAGAGCTTAAAACAAAGACATGAGACACTACGGTTTCAATTCTTCTCTAAATATAAAAGAAGAAAAGAACCCATCTGTCTTTTCAAAGTGTACTACACTGCTACACGGTTCTTTTTAACTCACTCTCTAGCAGACCTTTGCTACTTCATTAAAACATTTTTCAACATGTCATATATATTTGTGGTGTAGCAATCCATAGTTTATTCATGTTGAGTGGCTAATGTTTCTCAAAGCAATTTAGCTATGTTTCTCCTTCCTTCCTTTTGTAAAATCTCATCTGAATGGCTCTGAAGCAGAACTGGGCAAGAATTGACCTAAACATAAATCTTTTTAAAGATTAAAAAAAGAAAACTTGGGGATTTATTTATTTGTCTTGGTTCTTCAAGACAAATCAAAACTTTGCTTTGATTCTAATTTTCCTGCCTTTTTCTGTCATCCAGGTCCGGCTAGCACTAGAAAAAAATAATGCATTGTAAAATTGTTTTCATATTGCAAGTGAGAAGAAAACCAAGAAGTTTCCCAAAGGCTATCGCATAACATGATCTTACAATATAACCAGCTTAATTTATAGTTGCCTTCATACATTTTGAGATTCTCCTCTGAACCATCAACTAAAATATCCATCATTACTTAGGACGTGAAACTTCACTTTAAGGAATGCTTGATAGTTTGGATGGATATGAAAAGTCAGCTAAAAAAATTCTAAATGAAGTTAAGTTTAAGTAAAAAGCAATTAAAACTTTAGTTACAAAAAGCAATATTTCAATTTGCATAATTCATTTGGATAAATTACATATTTCTTTTTAACACTTAATCACTATATTTCCTTATTGCAGACAACATCTTGTCATATTCAGTCAAAAATCTCAGGAGAATCCTCGCTCACAAAATTGTATGCCAAAGATCCTTCTTTAGATTCATATATAAGTGGTCATTCAGATAAATAACGAAAAATACTCACATCTGTTTTTTAACAGTACTCTATCATCGCAAAAGTGTATACAGACTTACTATAAGGTTTTTCAGGGTACAATTCCTGTTTTTTACTTTTATCTTGCAGCTGAAACAGCAGTGATTTAAAGTGTAGATCTGAGAGTAATAAAAGGAACCCACAGGAGTATGTAGGCAAAGCACAATGCACTGCAGAACAATTTTTTTTCCCCTCGGGGATTCCCAACTACATTTCTTACCAATCAGCTGTGGGGTAAGTTTAACAATAGAGATACCTTACTTTCTCAGCCAAATAGGAAGAGGTAATCTGCCTGGCACTCAGAACATTTATTGCATAAAAACAGAGGATGACAAAGGCTCATTTGACCATTGCATCATCCACAGTGATGTTGAAAATGAAATGCTTAGGAAAAAATAAATACATTCACAAAATTTTTAAACTAAGCCTTGAAGTCTGAAGACAGTTCAGATAAACCACTCTTTAGGCCCAATAAAACTATGACATAATAATTTAATATAGGAATAAACAACTACAGTGTCTACTCCATTGAAATAGTGCTGCAATCAAAGATAGGATATGCATATTTGCAAGTCCACTTACTTTGTAAAGCCAGGAGTGCTATTAAGCGATGACCATTTTTGTTTTTCTCTGTCATTTGAGAAAAATCTTTTACGTTTGCAGGCTTTTATTTCTTAAGGATTCTTATTCACAAGCTAAGGGTACAGTACACAAAGCTCTCAGAAAAGAGTTTAAACCAGTATTTCATTCACCTTTTGCAACAGAAACAGCTTTTCTTACAGTTGAACCCAAATCATTTCAACTTCCCCAAATTGGAGGATTCTACCACTTTGCTACACAGTCTGGTTTTAATCCTATCAACTATTCACTGGACTCCATATTTTTGCTTCATATTTTTACTATCTCAGCATTGTCAAGCACAAGTGTAACAGGCTGGCTAGGCTGCTTCCCCATCCTTTCCAGGTGGATTAAAATCTTCTAACTAACCCATCTGTTTTTTCCTTAACCACTACCAGTTTCAAAAGAGTACATAGGCTTCAGCTATGCTAAATCCTCTGCATTTCCGCACATTGTCTTTCCCACTCATCTATAGTGCCTCTCCCTTGACCTAGAGAATTAACTACTCTCACTTCAGAGTCCCAAACACCTGCCTCACAGGATCCCTAACAAAAACAAACACCCTTCAGGCCTACTCAGAGGCCTAAATTAATTATGCTAATCAGACTACCCTGGCTAACCCAATTAAGTTTAATTAGCTGATGCCTTTCTTCCTAAAACACCTTGCCTTAGGGACATTTTACCTCTGTTTTTAAGCTAGCCGGAGAAGTCAATCTCCTCTTGCAAACTTGCCCCTTGCCTACAGACTTTCAGCAGGGAGAGACTCACAGCAATAAGCCTCTCGAAAGCCTTAACAAAGCTTCTTGTTTCCTGAATACTTAAAACTGGACTGTATTCACATTGGAACTTGAGCTTATTTGGCAAGACCAGTTTCTATATGAA
>NW_008824475.1:4755990-4766298 GCF_000699105.1 Pygoscelis adeliae
TCATTTGAGGGACAGTGTAGCTCTCTGGTCATATTCAGGAACACCTCTGTCTTGAGATAGCTGGGCCATTGACTTACCTGACCATCAGGTACTTCCTACCTGATCCTGAAGCTGTACGTTATTTCACCTATATCTCCCTTCGTTTTCGCAGGAAACCTCATCTTATATTTACTAGACCTGCCTACGCACAAAATGCAGTGATGCAGAAAAACCCCTCCATGGCAAAACCTGGTTAAATTTTTTCCTGCATGAGACTGAAACTAACTTCCTTCACTCCTCTGTAGAATATTGTTGAACAAAAACTTTTGAGTTTCCAGTTCATAGAAAAAAATCATTCTTTTTAAAATTTCTATCAGAGCAAAGCCTAAAAAAAAAAAAACTGAAAAATGTCTACCAACTGGAATTCCAAACTGGTGTTACTTCACAAATACTGACAAATTATATTTTCAGAAAACTTCAGGCCTCTGGAGTTCTTCAAATAGTCAGTTAACAAATAGTCAAAAAAGTTAATATTCTTTTCCTACTATATGTAGACTGTTCTCTATATGTTTTTCCAGTGATAAATTGGAAAATATTTATTTCAAATCACAGGAAATTTAAAAGGAAGTTAGAAGACATCCTTTTTGAAGTGCTTTCTTCTCATGAAAACGGAGTTGTGAAGTCAAAGGAGGAAAAGAAATAAAATGGTGGTGTATGTTGATCAAATGACTTTTTCACCAAAATGGAAATCCTAAAAAAGAGTTCAGAATTGCAAAATATGTTCAAATTTTGAAGGGTTTTTTTAAAAAGTTTTAAAAGTTGACCTTATTTTGTTCTGGTTATAAAACTTTTTCTATTGTAAATAAGATTAATAATAACTGAAAAATTTCAATTTGTGGTGGAAACTTTTAATATAACCCAAAGACTTTTGCCCAACTAAGTGAACTGTTTCCATTTTTACTCAACAAACATGGGAAAATTCTTTACTTTGACAATGATGATAAAATCTTAGTATTGTATTTATTAGGTTTATCTTCAAGGTTAAAAGTTAAACTACAAAGTTATTGTAATGAAGGTACTTTTATTTACAAGCACTAAAAGAAATGTGATTTTGGACAAATGGACACTACTTAAAATAAATACTGAAGTGACCGGTATCATATGATAAGTGATGATCTAGGAAGATTTAATAAGTGATCTAAGAATTTGGGAACATCATTGCTTAAATATTTTATCCCATTCAAATCTCTCCATTCTAAAGAAAATGTTGAAAACCAAGAGAAATTCCTTAAGATATTCTAAGGAATATAATGCTCAGCAACAAATAATAATACAACTTACCTTCCTATTAAAGAGTAACTTTGCCTCACATTACTGTCTGCTTAGCTTTTCACCAGTACGATCAAAGTAATGAGAGGGTTATATGGATTTATTCTAAATATTTCTAAATTAAGATGACAGTTTCAGATTTTTATTTGTGGTTTTGTTTGGGTTTTTTGTAATATGCAAAGGTACAAAATATATCAATCTCTTAGGCAATATTTCTACTGATTTCAATAAGACTTTTGACTAAGTGAAGATTGCAAGATTAGCTCCTTGTTTTTACATTCCAACAACATGAATATGCTTTGCAAGTATGGCTTCTATACAGGCACGGTTCTTAATCGGCTGTAAAATCCAGAACACTTTGTAGTAGTTCACTACATTGCAGAATGCCAACTATTCATATTTCTCCAATTAAATACATTAGTAGTATGCTCTTAAACAGAAACAGGAATCTCTGACTGAAATAAGGAAGACCCTTATAAAGCTAAATGTTACACTTCCAATTATAATACTTGGGAAACAGTGATAGGAAAAAATGCTGGCTGTTACATACCAGAAGAAACAAGTCAAAACTGGCTTTCTTGGAGGTTTTCTTTTTTTCCTTATCACAGCTCTACACAGTGGGACCTTCTGACCTCCTATGTTGAAGATGTTCAGGTTATTCAGCTGTTAGAATAAACTCCAGCAGCAAGTATGAAATGAATTTCCTATTGAAAACATGTTGATAAAATGTTGGCAGGTAGAAGTAGTGGCAGTAGTGGCACACGATGGAGAGAAAATGACTTTGAAAATACCCAATCTAATGTTCACATTTGGAATTAAACAAGTAGTTGCCTGAAGCTTCCCCTGTAATCAGGAAACTGCATATCTTGCAAATTGTATTAGGAGATGGATTCCTCAAGCCAAATAAATAACCTTCAGTGCATATGAAATACAGATAGCATGTTTCCAAAACTGCTTATTTGGGATACAACCATTATTATAACCAAATTCTGCTGTTGAATAGCTCCGTTAGCTCCGCTAATGTCAGGTTGTCTGTAGCTTGTATTTAGTTCTTAAAAATTAGTATAGCACTGAAAAATAAAAACTGAAATGATGACATTAGCATAGCAAAAGTAAAGCACCAAATAGGTAGCATATCACTGAGTCAATGAATTGTTGTACTCTAAGTTAGGATTTAGACTGCTTAGCTCAGTACCCCATCTACTTGAGAAAAAAAATCAAATGTATGATGCCGGTACATAGAAACTACATGCTATATACTCATGTAGAACATGTTCAAGTGGCAGAAGAGTTTCCTATGAAATGTGTATATTTCTAGTTCCAAGGGGACTGGGTGAATCTCTAAAAATTCTTCCTGAAACTACCATTAACATGAGTCTCTTTCAAAGCTTTAGAAGACAACTGTCCTAAAGATAATAATATAGCTTTCTAGATAATCTACAAAGTTAGTTGTACTGTATGAATCCTCTTTTTCTAATGGTTTTATGTAGGCTCCAAAGTGAGAGGATGTGGTGAATCATGCAGTAAGTCAAGGAATTATTAGAGTACGGTAGTGACTCAAAAAAGATCAGATGGTACGTATTTCTCTTGAAGGCAGAGGACACTAGTGGAGAGGAATAGTACAAAACAAAGGAGTAGAGTTCAGAGGAGCCATTCCTTTTCAAGTCTTCTCTCTCTTCACCTCATAGTTCCTTTTAATCCTTCATGGATGCTTCTATTTTCTGTGATTTCATGTCACAGTCAAACAACAGTGAGCTAGAGAATGCAATTTAGAAGGATGGCATGCTATAGCAACAAAAGATGTGGCAGGGGAGCTGCAGATGAGAAGTATTGGTCTCTCTTCACTCAGTGTTGACTTCTGAAGATTTGTAGGAAGAAAGAGTAGCCCTCAAGACCTGGAAAGATCTGCAGGCATATTTTTAGAGAGAGACAAAACCTTCTCTCCTGTTGACAAACTTCCCCGAACTGGATTTATTTTCTGATGTCTTAACTTTGTAAGCAAGAGGCTGAAGTAAATTTTCAAGCTCACTGAAGACAACAGTCTAGTGTGATGTTCCAGTTTCAAAAGTTGGTATGCTACTGTTTTCATCAGTCTTTAGCCATCATTGCTAGTCAGTAGTGGGATTTTCAGTGTTAGTCTGTACCTGCTCTGTTCTCCAATCATTTGCTACAGAGGAGGAATAGGAATTAGTCTTGGTGAATATTTCTATTTCTCTGGTGTCATGACTCAGTAAGTTCTTTATTAATCTCTAGAACTTTTCTAGAGAAATCCTGCCTTGGTTTTAGAATTTGAACAGTTAAAAATTAATATTTTGTGGTGATTTTCATGTATGGGGCAAACTGAACAGGGAATGTGGTTGGATGCATTGAGCTGTTGGATGTGAGACTAACAAAATATATCTCAGAATACTTACAAATTGCTGAATAAACTGCTCTATGTTGTACACTGCCAAATAGAACTCTCCCCTTCCTGTTTTTTTATGATATTCCACTAAAAACAAAGTCACATTGTACTTTTTTTTTTTTTTTTACTTTGAGCACTATTTCTTTGTGAAGCTTTAAGGAAGTTGTATACACTTAATTTAAATGATTCTTAGATTTTGCAGCACCCTGTCTCTTCAACATACAGTTCTCAAGACCCGACTGCAAATGGCATCCACATTTTCACTCCTTCAGGGTATTTTTTTAATAAATGACTGAAACATCTTTTCTTTTCATTATCAATACAAATTAAAAGCCAAGCATATTTGGGGATTAGTTGCTTTAGCAGTTATGACAGTTTTATAAAACAGCAAGTCAAAACTGTGGAGCTTCATATGTGGAATATGATTATCTTAGTCTGTGCTTGCATTAGCAAGTAATTCAGTGTGATAGGAATAGATCAGGAGAGCAAAAAAATTGGTGCTGAGGACCCTACATGTACATTACAGTTTTTGCTGCACCTGCTTTGTCCTTGTCCAACCAGAGGCTCTAAGACTAAGACACAGGCTTAGCCTGGGAAAATACTGCATGAGATACATGCAACGGCTCAATGCCCAGATGGAGATTGGTGACGAGTGGTGTCTCGCAGGGGTCCGTATTGGGACCAGTACAGTTTAAGGTCTTCATCAATGACATAGACAGTGGGATCGAGTGCACCCTCAACAAGTTTGCAGACGACACCAAGCTGAGTGGTGCGGTTGACAAGCCAGAGGGACAGTATGCCATCCAGAGGGACCTGGACAAGCTCAAGAAGTGGGCCTGTGTGAACCTCATGAGGCTTAACAAGACCAAGTGCAAGGTCCTGCACCTGGGTTGGGGGAACCCCCAGTTATCAACACAGGCTGGGGGATGAGGGGATTGAGAGCAGCCCTGCTGAGAAGGACATGGGAGTACTGGTGGATGAAAAGCTGGACATGACCGAGCAATGTGCACTCGCAGCCCAGAAGGCCAACCATAACCTGGGCTGCATCAACAGAAATGTGGCCAGCAGGTCGAGGGAGGTGATTCTGCCCCTCTACTCTGCTCTGGTGAGACCCCACCTGCAGTACTGCGTCCAGCTCTGGAGGCCTCAGCGTAAGAAAGGCACGGACCTGTTGGAGCGTGTCCAGAAGAGGGTCACAAAAATGATCAGGGGGATGGCACACCTCTCCTATGAAGAAAGGCTGAGAGAGTTGGGGTTGTTCAGGCTGGAGAAGAGAAGGCTTTGGGGAGACCTTCTTGCAGCCTTTCAATACTTAAAGGGGGCTTATAAAAATGATGGCGGCAAACTTTTGAGCAGGGCCTGTTGCAACATGACAAGGGGGAATGGTTTTAAATTAAAGGGGAGTAGATTTAGGCTAGCTATAAGGAAGAAATTTTTTTATGCTGAGGGTGGTGAAACATTGGCACAGGTTGCCCAGAGAGGTGGTGGATGCCCCATCCCTGGAAACATTGAATGTCAGGTTGGACGGGGCTCTGAGCAACCTGATCTAGTTGAAGATGTCCCTGCCCATGGCAGGGGGGTTGGACTAGATGACCTTGAGAGGTCCCTTCCAACCCAAACTATTCTATGATTCTATGATTCTAGATCCCAGTACTTCCTTGATGTTTTCAGGTTGCCATGAGCTGGTGTCATGACTTCATCATAATCAGATAAAATTCTGAGAGCCTTACCTACGTTCAAGAAAACACTAGCACTGAGGAGAACCTAACAATCCTAACATGCCTCTCCATGGAGAGAAACAGCCACTTTCAGAAAGAAATTCATCCCCCTGTGAAACAACTGCCAGAGAGATACAGCCTAGAGTGTATGTCTTGCTGTATAAACTATGGAATTTCAATCAACTAGCCTAGTTATCTAATACCTAGAAAATCAAATTTAGGAAGGAAATATCCAGATAGCTCCTCCTTCATTACTAAATCATTTTTATGTTTTAATTAATGTTAAATAAGTTGTAAAATAATAGAGACAATGTCCATTCAAACTGGTGAACAGTATTTTTTCAAAAAAAATAATTTTCTTTAGAAAAAAAATTACAAAATATGAAATGTTCAATCTGCTATACAAAGGGGGAGAAGGAGGCATAATAATAATTCAATGGTAAAAGAGAAAACACATTGGCAAAGAAATATTCAGAAAACTAGGGAAAAATCAAAAAGATATTGTGTGAACTCAAAATGGTTCATTCAAACTCACACACAATCTATTTTCTTAAGCTTGTACAAACTTTTAGCTGATTTTCTTTTTTTCTTTCTGGTCTAGGCAATTAAACATACTTAATTAAATCTGGTTTACATTTTTCAATTTCATTACATGTTATTTTTTAAAAGTTTTTGTTGCATAAGGTTTGAATATTCTTTAAGTATTTCCCTGATTTTTTTTCTTGACAACATTATTCATTTTGCTTGACTAAATTTTCAGATAATATAATCTCTGTAAAACTTATCTTTATTATTTATCAGAAAAATTTGTCCCACTTCTTTCAAAACATCAATTGTAAAGCATATGTACCCATATGGAGAGAATTTGTCTAGTTGTTATAGAGACAATTTTATCTTCAGTCTTTTTTGGTGAAAGTAGTGCTAGAGAGGTGTTCAGGCTCATTCTAACCTTAAAAAAATCTGTACTTTGGTGAAAAAGAAAATGAATTGTATACCATACACATTTGAGACCTGTTATTTTCAATAATCACATGTGATAAAAGCATTCATTACAGACTAGAAACTTATTCCGACAGTTTGCCGTGGTTGAGTTCATGTTGAGTGTTGAGACACTGACAACAAACAGAAAGAAAGCAAATACAGCTGGCTCTTTTCCAGTAGATGGCATTCATCAAAATAGTATATTTCCAAGACATTATTATTTCTCCTCAATCTGCAAGTTCAAGGTAGCATCTTAACACAAGACAGTCAAAAAGATATTTCTCTTAGTTGGCAGAACTGTTCATTTCCCACCTCTGCAATAAATCTAATCTATTTTAAGAGCACTTCTCCCTCAACTTTCAGGTCAGACTTAATTTTCAGCTGTCATCCATGGGTTACTAGAAATATGCGAAGCTACCTGAACTTATGAGTTAAACAGCTTTTCTAAGGAAACATGCTTTTGTCAGCCAGACAAATGTTTCTCTCATATATTTTTGCAGATTACAGCACAGTGTTTTGATAATAAGTATGGGTTAGACCTTTGGCGAGTGTAAATCAGAAGAACCCTTCCAAGTCCTAGCTAGTTCTAGTCCCAGCTAAGGGAGTGATTTACACTGTCTTGGGACTTTTTCAGTCTGTGTATTTTCTTGTTCCCTTTCAGGTAATATTCAAAGTAACTCTTCTTGGTTTTTTTAATACTGTTACTGTAATGAAATCATAAACTGGAAAATTCTAGTGAATTAGGCAGAAATAATCTGAAAGGTTTCGGAATAATCAGAAGTGTGTGCAAGCATAACATTTTTTGAAGGAAAACGGGAATCTTCAAAACTGTGGAAATGATGTTTTAAAGAACACCTACAGAAGCTGTGCTACCCAAAACATTTAACTGCTTGAAAAGCAGTAACTTGTGCTCACATCCATACCAGTACATCACTCCAGCCAACTTCATGTCGTGGGTGTGGCTCTGCTCCTAAACAGGACTAGTCAAGGACTGATACTTGTATTAACACCTTTAGTCTACTGCAAGTGCTGGAATACATACATAAGTAGTGGGCATGACACTGAAGGAAGATTTTTGAAAATAGCTTTGAATATTTTTTAAAAATATCTGACAAATTTTAAAACCACTTACAAGCGCAATCTTCTTTTCTCAAGGCCAATCAAACCCTATTTTGATTCAGCCCATACTGTACGATGGAGACTAAGAGTGCTGCTACTGGCTACTGTCTACATGCTGCCACTGGCTACTGCCATGCCTACTTTAGAAACAAGAGAGTCACCTCAGCTGGTGACATGTTTTGTCCAAGCCAATCAAGCCTTGCTGTGAGGCACAGTGTTGCACTAATATAGCTCTTATGCTTTTTAACCCTACTTGCTAGAGGTGTTATACCACATGGAACAGTTGCGTTTGGAGTGTATATCGGCTAAAATCAGCACAAATTCATGGATCTCTGATCTCCAATCTGCTATATGAAAAATATTCCTGTAGGTTCATGATGCAAAATTATTTTCCCTCATTAATCTTTGTATCTCTTTCAATTCATTTCTATTTCTTGAACTTTAATGGTGAAGGTCTTAGAAGATATTCCACAAGGAATTTGTACAGGGATATTCATCCTTTCCTTTTGTTTCCTAGAAACATTAATCTTGATGTATCCAAGGACCATATTTACATTCTCTGAAGCTGCATTACATTGATGGCTCCTCATGATGTGGTGTTGTTACTGGATTTTTCTCTTTCTAGCTGAAGAGCTACAAGAATATAGCAAGCATTCACATTAAGCCTGAAGCTGGGATTCATTGGGATCTAGTCTAAGCAGACATCTAGTTTTCCTCCAAAAGCAATATAGTAAGAAAGGCACCTCTAAAAGCCAGTACAACCTGTCTATCTTAGATAACTATTTTAGCATAGGATAAGTGTTCTTGTAGAGGCATTTCTCTATGATTATTTGAAGGAGCCCAAGTGAACAGCTTAAAGTAGGCCTCTAAGTTTTAGACAGTTAACGATGAGTAAGATGAAAAGGCCAAATTCTATGACCTTTTATTTTGTACAATTAAATCTTATTCCAATTTTATCACTCTAGTCCTCAAAGTCTTTTAACTCTGCACAATATTCAAATGTTGCTTTGTATTTATAGTTCCTCTCACCTTTATGCCATCAGCAAATTTCATTAAAACATTTTTGCTTTTTGTGCCAGGGTCATAAATGAATATATTAAATGACATCAATTCTGAACCAAGCTTTGAGAAACTCCACTAGTAACCTACTTACAGCCCAACACTTTCCCTTTCAGCATAAGATATTTTTCTATTCTCTTTAGCCAAGGTCTTACACCGTGTAAAAAACTTGTGGTACTTTGCATCTTTCCAGGCTAGAAATAACAGAAATTTATAGACATACAGCATTAGATGCTGGAACACCTGATTTCTGCAAATTAGTAAAAGGATAATTAAATTATCTGGTCACAGAATTCAGGAGTGCAATTCAGTTGTCTACACATGGGCATCTAGTGCCCTGACCTTCAGCTGCTGCTTTAGTGGGTCTCCTGTAGTTTCTGTGCCATATTTGCTGTCTCCATATGGACATACAGGGTACCTTAGGATATGTCAGATGACACTGGAGACCAACACTCAGGCAATTGATTTGTGCCCTTTTTTAATGTATTGGGTGTAGGCAGCAAGGTTTTGGTACAAGGCAGGCTGCAGGTATGGCTTCTGTGAGAAGAGATCAGGGGCTGCCCTGTGCAGACGTAACCAGTTCATGCCAGTTCCACAATGTCCTGGTTTCAGCCGGGATAGAGTTAATTTCCTTCCTAATAGCTGGTACAGAGCTGTGTTTTGTATTTAGGGTAAGAACAAAGTTGATAACACAACGATCTTTTAGTTGTTGCTAGGTAATGCTTACACTAGCCAAGGACTTTTTAGTTTTCCATGCTCTACCGACTGAGAAGGCTGGAGGTGCACAAGAAGCTGGGAGGGGGCACAGCCAAACTGGCCAAAGGGACATTCCATACCATGTGACGTCATGCTCAGTACATAAACTGGGGTCGGTCGGCGGGTGGTGAGCAATTGTCCTGTGCATCACTTGCTTTGTGTATTATTATTATATTATTATTATTATTTTATTTCAATTATTAAACTGTTTTTATCGCAACCCACGAGTTTTTCTCACTTGTGCTCTTCCAATTCTCTCCCCCAGCCCACCTGGGGCATGGGGGGAGTGAGCGAGTGGCTGTGTGGTGCTCAGTTGCCAACTGAGGTTAAACCATGACAGTCCTTTTTGGTGCCCAACGTGGGGCTCGAAGGGTTTGAGACAATAACAGATTAACTGGAGCATATTAAGGAATTTATATCTGTTAACAGTTGTGGGTCACAATGTTGGTTTCTCTGTTCTCGATATTGATTTGTCTAACCTGCATCGTGCTCGTTTTTTTGCTGTACATGTTAGAGATTGGTGTTGGGTTTTGCAGTTTGCTGTGGTCTGCAGTGATTGGTGATGTCTCACTTGGGAGGTTTATCTTTAAAACTTTGACCTTGGGCTTAATTTGGTATGTGAGTTTCGTACGAAGCCATTACTGTACTTCGGATACCACTTCGTGGAGAAAACTAACAATTACAGTTCTTCCTCTGAGAGTTTTTTTTATGGAGGAAATACAGACTGGCAGTGTCACTACTTTCTTCTATGATGTTTCCTCCTCATTACAGTAACTTCTCAGTATTTTGAGCAGCCTTGGGCGGTTAAGATACTTCTATTGGTACTTCTTTGGAATATTGTTTTGGTTTTGTCTAAAGTTAATAAGGAATTTAAGAATATCATCCAGAGATCTGCCCCAAGGCTGAATAGTTATGAGTGGCAGGGTGTGTGGGACAAGATGGGCAAGTACCTAGGCCAATGGG
>NW_008824475.1:4767774-4771995 GCF_000699105.1 Pygoscelis adeliae
GTAGAGTAACAGACAGATGTTCTAAAACTCAAGAGTGCAGCTTTATCAAGCTCATGATCACTGTTTTGTTAATAATACTTTGAATACTTCCTTTATCTACTCTAGGGCAATGCATGAACATGAATGAAGTTGAGTAAGTTAAAGGGTTTCTTCAACCTTTTAAGTCTACAGGGCCAGTCTGTAGTTTTGCAGTCATTTATACTTCATCTGTGCACTACCAGTAGTACCAATTTAATCTTGATCAGATGTGGGTAGAGGATCACACTTCTTTCAAGCTAGAGAAAAGGATAATGAACTTATTCCAGCCTTGCCAGTTGATGTACACTGCTGGCTGTGGAAGGACAGGCAGTACCCAATCTGTCCTAAATTTGAAGTGGCATGGGATAGGAAAGACAAACAGTATCCGATCTAGCATAAAGCCTGCAAGACTGGTATGGTTCAAACATTGGGGTTTTTGTAACTGAATTATACTCACAAGACTGAGTTCCTACCAAAGTATTGCTTTGCATCATGTGGCCACCATGGTTTTCATCTGCTTCTAGAAGCCCTAAAGCTAGATTTGGTGTATCATTGAACTATGGCCTCAATGTGGTGGTTTCTCTACCAAACCACAGATTATCTCATACAGGTCCTATAACACTATGCTGCCTGAGAGAAAACAGACGTGATTTTAGCCATCTGGAAGGGAGGGAGGGAGAAGGTGTTTGAGAGACAGAAGTTTTAGAACGGTAAAAAGAATCCAGGAAAATAATTAATGAGATTAGAACTTCAGCATTGCAGCCACTATCAACTTCTTATAAACTGCCTCTCTTCTGTTCATTCAAATTGATAATGGCTACAGCCTTGTAAAAGATCGTTCACACATCTTCAGATCAGCACTTGTAATAGCATAAGTATAGATTTAAAACTTAGTTCACTAGTGTTTTAACTTTGCTTCTACCAAGCACTGAGCTTACCCACTTTTTGCTTCTTTTGATTTTTATCATCCTTTTCAGAATAAAGGCTGATCTTTGCTGCAACCTGAGAAGTTGTAGGTACAACCTTCCAGAATTTAGTTTTAATTTGCTTACTATTTATTATTTAGAATCCAGTGATTCTAAACAGATTTTGGAAACCTGTTGCGTTTTATGCTGGTCAAACAAAATATGTATGCTTTCAAGGACTTAAAAATAAAAAAAAATACAAACACTAAGGAAATCTAGTGGATAGTATAAGAGAAGTGCGAGCTTTGTACCCAGCTCTGCTGCTGATCTGTTGTATGCGCCTGGAAAAAGCCTTTCTCAAATGTGTTCATCTGATTCTTTTCTCTGGAGAAAACCCTCTGGAGAAAAAAAAAAATCTCCTTTACTAAAAATTTGCATAGTAGCTCTCATGATACCTGGGCTTTTGCTCTTTAGATATTAGTATTATTTATAAATAATAAATGAAAATGGTATTTTCTACAGTTTGCATTTGTTTCAATGAATGTTCCTTTTCCTCCTTGTATTACAAGAACAAGTAAATAGTAATATCCGATTTATATGGCTTCTGTGTAATGATACATCTGACAGCTCTCTCCAGCAGTCGTATGCAGAGCCTTCATTTCCCAACACTGTAAATGAATAATGCCATTCTTTATTAATTATTCCTTAAAATGCAGATGATTTTCAAGATGCCTCATTGGCTTCTGGTATTCTATTCCTTTGCTAATTTTTCCATCGGAGTTTTAACAGTGTTGATCACTCTGGGGATATATGACAGCCTTGTGAAACTCACTTGGAAAGCAGAAAAATGGTTAAGAGGTGTGTTAATTTAGGAGCTTTGAAAGCCAGCACAGAAGCGTTGTAAAAGAAAGTGTGTTGACTAATAAGAAGTGTGTGGATTGATCAGGCAGGATATTTAGTTTTTGACTTGGTCCCTGGCTCCTTGTGTGACCTTGAATAAATAATCTGGTGTGTTCATGTCTCAGTAGCTGCATCTTTAAAATAAGTGTAAATAGAAGTCAGAAAGGGAGTGACAGTTTAATTACTGCTAGTAAAATGCATGGTACTATTGCAGAGAAAGGTGCTGAAAAAGCGCAAAATACTCAGTATGTTCCATCAGTCAAAGTGAGAGGTTGAAAGTAGTTCTGAAGTGTCCTCCAAGGGGGCTTAGGAGAGACAATGATTGAGGCCTATAGTGATTGATCTGTAGGTGACTTCTACAATGTGTGGCACAACTGTGTGGTTCATGTACTCTCTAGGCCTAAGCTGAACCCATTCAGCTGTGGAAGTTTTCAGTGACTGTCAAAACGGTTCACAAAGCAATACAAGAAAACTCAGAGTCTTGAGAATCTTCCTGAACTCTGATTTCACAGGACACTCCAATTTTCAGCCCAAATCCCCACATGAGGTCACTGCCAAAAACCAATCATTATGAGCAAAGTATAAAACAGGGGACTTAGGGTGTGTTTTTACAGTCACCAGAGAAGTACTGTTCTGAGTAGTAGTAATTTGTTAAATCCAATTATTTCTGGGAAAAAAACCTGTATTTAAGTAGTCTCTCCACACACAAAAACATTTTTCCCTCCTTGAGCTGTACCTACATCTCTCTTTTTTTCCCCACGATTTTCATCCTATGAATGCTCTAGTGCATTAGTACATTTAGTGGCTAAGTAATACATGGAAAATAAGCAAAGCAAGACAATAATTACCATGATGAAAAGGCAGTAAGAAACCTGAGTAGCAAATAACGAGCAAAGTATTCAACATTGAATTTAAGTGTTCTGCTTCAAAATTCTAAGTTATTTGAAACTTAGGTAAGATCTTGGTTTTACATCTGATGTGTTCCTCTGTCACTGGTGGTATAAAGCCATCTGTGCCCTTGGATGGTTGTCTCTGTAGTTTGGAATTTAAACAGGAGTTTATATTGGGTGCGTGATTGAAACCTGGGAGAGAAACAGCAATGAGAATAATCTTACAGTCTTTAAAATTTCCTCTTCTTTTTTAATGTTGTCAGAAGGCATTGAAATTTACAGCTCACTCAAGTTTTCCCTTGACGATTTACAAACTACATTCAAGATGTTTTACCACTGAGAGTAGCTTACAGGAGCCTGGGGACACATTGAGGAAAATCTGAAGTAAGGGAACAAGAATTAAATCATGTTCTGATATCATTTATTAACTGCTGGCAAGCTGGACATTGATGTTTCTGAGTTTAGTACTCATTCATAACCAGTAGATGGAGCTTTTAGTAACAGAGTTTCTAGGTGTTCCTCAATTATGAAGACTTCTTGAAGCACATTTTAAATAGACAAAAACATATTAAGTATATACAGCTATAGAAAAGAGAATAGTATTTGTATGACAGGCATCTTAATTTGTTTACACTGAGTCCGTCTTTTGAGAAAGAAACTCAAGAACTTCCATGCAGACATGTTGGTAGAAATACTCAAAAGCGTTTATGCCTAAGTTTCTAGGAGGCAAATTGTCCTGGTTTCGGCTGGGATGGAGTTAATTTTCTTCCTAGTAGCTGGCATAGTGCTGTGTTTTGGATTTAGTACAAGAATAATGGGATAACACACTGATGTTTTAGTTCTTGCTAAGTAGTGCTTACGCTAAGTCAAGGACTTTTCAGCTTCCCATGCTCTACCGACTGAGAAGGCTGGAGGTGCACAAGAAGCTGGGAGGGGGCACAGCCAGGACAGCTGACCCAAACTGGCCAAAGGGATATTCCATACCATGTGACGTCATGCTCAGTATATAAACTGGGGGAAGAAGAAGGAAGGGGCGGACATTTGGAGTGATGGCGTTTGTCTTCCCAAGTAACCGTTACTTGCACTGTGCATCATTTGCTTTGTGTATTATTATTATTACATTATTATTGTTATTGTTATTGTTATATTATTTCAATTATTAAACTGTTTTTATCTCAACTCATGAGTTTTTCTCACTTCTACTCTTCCAATTCTCTCCCCCATCCTGAGGTGGTTGGCCAAGATAATCATCAGAGGTCCCTTCCAACCTCAACCATTCTGTGGTTCTGTGATATATAAATATACATTAGCATCTGAGTTTTCTGCGGAGATACATTTAATTAATCTGAGTTTCAGAAATAGATTTGAACCAATCATCTGAATGTTAGACTCCTTTGAATTTAGACACAAAATGTGGACACTCAATATTTTAAAAAGTGTCTTCCTCTTTCCTTAGTGCAGAGTATCCTGCATTCGATGTAGGATTAATGTAATAATTGATTACCTCT
>NW_008824475.1:4772034-4784555 GCF_000699105.1 Pygoscelis adeliae
GTAGGGGTGGAAAAAAAAATTACCTCAAATTATTATTAATGATAGCTCAGATATACACATTCAGCTAGTTTGGGGAGGTGTTGGAGAAAACATGCTGTCATTCATTTTTCTTTGTGAGTTTTATAAAGATTCAAGCTCTGGATCTTCTTTCTTTTAGTTTCACTCAAGTTTTTATCAGTTTTGTGTCCCTACCATGTACTGCACCAGGATCAATAGACAATTTGGAAAGTCTTTTGTAGTTTATTCATTGAGTATTTCATGCATACTGAAGACATATTATATACAGGAGAGGAAAGCCTGTATCAGTATTGATCCATAATTTGTAATGATGTCCAGCCTATTAGGAAATCAAATAACACAGATTTTGTGAAACAGGGTTCACCACAGAAGAAATAGTGCAAAAATGAAATCCTAATGAAGCATAAATCCAAATGTGCATGGTGTGAATTATTAAGAAAAATTCAGGTTTTTACATGTATAAACAAAAATCCAAAATACATTTTATCTCCCTCCAGCTTAGGAAGAGATTTCCTATTTTGATCATGGATTAAACTGGTTCAAAATATTTCGTTATATGTCTAAAAAGGTTGCTTGTAACATCCATGGTTAGGCCCACTATCCAGGGAGTATTTTGTACTTGAAAATGAGAGGACATCCAGTAATAAAAGAATTAAGATTATCTGTAGAATATCTAAGTTTAATTCTCGTCTTTATCCCCGACTTTTTGTGCAACTTGGAGAAATGCAGTTGTTCTGTGCTACAATACCTCATCTCTAGTCTTCAGAAGAAAGAACGTGTCTGCCTTGCCTGTAAAGGCTTTGAAGCAGAGACTGTCTCCTTGAATGTGTTTTCTAGTCTAAAGTACAATGGAACCTCTGATTTGTGTTAGGGCCTTTCAGTGTTACGGTGGTATGAATAAATAATAATTAGTAACAGATGTTTTGTCTGCTTTCTTTATAAAGGATAAGTCCATGAAAGAAAGCTAACTTTTCCCTGTAAGATGAAAAGAACTTCAAAGGTCAAATTTTAGCTATTATTCTAATGAAAAATGAGATGCTTCTAAAGCTGTTGATAAAGAGTATAGTTTCATAAACTTCTCCTATTTCCTTTAAGCTGCATTAGAGTTCTTACCGTGATTTTAAAGTTTGAGCATACCAAAATATTAAAAGCCCCCACAGCTTGCATTTTTTTCCCTTTAGCTGTACTGTGAAGATGACATCAAAACCTTCCCCAGAGACTCCAACCACACTTATTGTTATAATGAATAAAAAAAAGAGGAAGGTTTTTGAAAATGTCAGTGAGATACTTATGCTGTGAGAAATATCAACTAGCATGTATCAAACATCATCTTTGTCAACAAGAGTGTTTTGCAGAAAGTCAGTCAAATTAAGGCACATTGCATTTATTTTTATGTTGGCAATGCTCTAGTACATAGACCTCACTTTTTTAAAAAAAGAATGATACCTGGTTTGAATTAATTCCAACAGTCTCACCATGTCTAAAGACTTCTTCCTACCTGTAGACGGAATCAAGAATAGAAAAAAACAAAATTATTAGGACAGTGTTTTATTTACATTTCAGTGAATTGAAGGAAGGAGACTTCTGTCTCCAGTGATATCACCTCTTGCCTTATCAAGCTTTTTTCTCTTGAAATTCTCAGCTCATCAAGAGAAATAAAAGGCGAAGGATTAAAATAAATGTATGTTCAGATACTTTCTAAACTGCTTTATTATACATATGTTTTAGAGTTAGAAATAAAATGTAATGCATTTAACAATGAAATAGGAATGAATCTCAAGAGAAGGATTTTAGAATAATTCATAAAGTAATTCTGATGGCTTGAGGTATACAGACACTTGAGAATTGTCAGTGAACTGCTTTAACATTTAACTGATGCTTATATCCTCATTTGCTGTACAGCATAGTGCCTCATATCAATAGTAGCTTTGGAAATGAATGACAGGAGGATTTACAATATCCTTCCCTAGGCCAGCAAGCATACAGGAAGGAGGAAGTTGAATATATACAGCAGCTAAATTTATTATGAGTTAGAATTATTCCCTGAATTTCTACTGCAGTTCTGTGATATCCCAGGATCCTTAACAGGAGAAGTAAAGCATTTGGCTATTTCCATGGATGTTAAAGGAAAGGCAAATTAGAAATAAAGATTAAAAACAACAACAGCGTATTAGATGAATTGGCTCTGACCCCTCCTATCATCCTTCTTATCATTAAAGTCTTCTTATTTTGTCTTTTGGCTCCTTGCTTTCAGCATTCTGGCTGCTTCTCTGCATGTACTTTGTTATATATTTTAAAACCTTTAACATTTCTGCTAAATTAGTGAGTGTAGGATATCTCTACCTCACATCTTTCCACATGCACACACCTTCCCCAACACTCCTTTATGTTTCCACCATTCCTATTAATGATAATTGCTTGTTCACTTTTCCTTCCTTAAACCTGAATGCTTGCTGCGAGAAGCATGCTTTAAGTGTCAGCACATTTCCTTGACTCAGCCTCATTTTCTCATGCTGTTTGCCTTATATGAGCATCAGTTCTGCTTACATGAGAATTGTTGCATCTAATGCTCTAAAGCTCTCTTAGGCTGTAGACAAATCTCACCATTAACAACTGAGGCAAAGAAGTCATGGAGTACCTCAGCCTTTTCCATGTCCTTTGTCACCAGGTCTCCTACACCATGCAGAAGTGGGGGTCCTACCCCATCTTCTCTTTGCTGCTGATGTACTTATAGAAACCCTTGTTGTTACTCTTCACATCCCTCTCCAGATTCAGCTCCAGGTGGGTTTTGGCTCTCCTGACCACATCCCTGCATGGTCACTGCATGACCAAGCAGTCAGTGTTCCTATATTCCTCCTGGGTGACCTGAACTTTCTTTCACCTCTTGTATGTTTCCTTTTGATGTCTGAGTTTACGCAGAAGCTCCTTGCTAATCTAAGCAGGCCTCCTGCCACCTTTTCTTGATTTTCTGCACTTTGGGATTGACTGCTCTTGAGCTTGGAAGAGTTGATCCACGAAAATCAAACAGCGTTCCTGGACCCCTCTTTTCTCCAGGACTGTTTCCCACGGTATTCTTTCAAGCAGATCCCTGAACTGTCAAATGTTGTCTCCCCTGCCTGGAGAAGGATATATTCTGTAGCTAGTCCTGTAAGCTAGTCTCATCTACTCTGTTTTATCAAGTCTATATTTAAACTAATAAATACTGTTCATCTTTTATACCACTGCTGCTGATAATATTTTAATTGTCTTCATGTTAAAGAATATAAACCCTAAAAATTCTCAAAATCTCACTACATCAACTTTCTGCTCTGTAAAATAATTGAAAACAGTATTTATTATTTATTTTTCCATGCCATCAAGAGGCACTGATTGAGATGAGATTGAAGCTGTGTTGTGTTGGGCATGGTATAAGCACATGTTAAAAGAGAACTTGTAGTCTAAACCTTAGAAAGTTCATAATCTAAACCAACAAGACAGTCAGAAGTCAGGAGAGCAAGAATAGTTGAAACATCTTGTCTGCACTCATGCAAGATGACAGCAGCTTACATTTAGATTAGAATCCAGCTTTCCAGATTGCCAACTTCTCTCTGTATTCAGTAAATCATGTTTCCCCTGTTAGGTATTTTCTGTGCTAATATTTTTCCTGTTGACTTGTAAATGCCACAAGTGCCAACATTTATAGTTTCTATTGTTTTCTATTGCTTCCTATTTGTCTTATTTCTCAGTAGAACTCACTGCCAACAAAGTCTTTAGACATTCTTTTTTGTTGTTTTTTACTTTCTTAAACTGATTCCATAGTGTTTCATTATATCCTCTTTGATCATTCTATATAATTCTTCCCATCTTTTGTATCATCTTATACTCTAGTTGGTACCTCCTTACACTGCTCAGACAAGTGAAGCATAAATAATATTTTTAAAATTAATTCTGTGTTTGGTGTCATCTACATATTCCATGATTTGTGGAACAGCTTTTCTTTAGGATACAAGAACTATTTTAAATTTGGCATTTATAAATTCATAACAACAGTTGAATTGGCTGTGGTTTTATGAATGAAAGTTATGAAGACCTCCTGTCTCATTAGCTGATCTAACCCTAGTTGATGTGTCCTCATGTTTTCTTCCAAATTTTAAGGCTTCTTCCTACTTCCCTCTGAGCTGCCAAAGTGACTGTAAGAAATCCATTATGTATACTATAGTGACAGATTCAAAAACCTATTGAGCTGTAAAAAAATACACATTGAAAGATAGCTCCTGCTTCAAAACCCTCCTTGTTATTTGTTCTCCAATGTCGTGGTACTAGCAGTAAAACCCATCATCCCTTCTTATCACATTTTCTGTCCTCACACCAAGGAGGCAGTGTAACATCCTGGTACTTTGATAAAGGGGTTGGTTGCTTACTATGATACTATGACAGATTGTGTCCCTTTCTTCATGTGGGTGTACTTCTCAGTTGCTGGCTCCATTGCTCTTTGTCCACAGCAATGGATAATCAAGTTGTAACAATCTCCAAACTGGCTTTTCTCATTACTACACTTTTCTATCTGTAGCTGTATTTAGAACACATACATGTTCTGTGGTGTCTGATGACATCTACTTTTAGGGTCCTCAGATTTCAGTCTTGGTTTCTATCAATAATTTCATATGCTGTTATCTTCTCAAGAAAAGAAACACATTTCTGCTGTACAAGTTTATAGCTCTCCTGGCTATATACAATAAGGTAGGTATTTTCACAATAATCAGATTAGACTGTCTTGCTCTTCTGTCCACATAATGTTTTCACCTTGCAGAGTAGTTCACTGTTTTCTGGCAAAAGTTACCTAAATCTTGATTTGTGTGAAATTTCTTGATGAAATGTGTTTCCTGAGCCTGTTTTCTAGCCTTGCTAACATCAGAGCATCCTTTTACTGTCACTTCATTATCCTCATCTTTTCCCTCAACAGAATTTAAAAACAAAAATGTGGCTTCAACTCAACTCTAAGAAATAGCAGTGCTTATCTTCATATGATGACAACAGTATAATTTACTGATTATATATTACTGCATTTAGTTAGTACTTAGAAATTTGGTTTTGTGGATCTGTAGTCTCTTGTTATGCAATTGTAAATAAATGACAATAAAATTGTTCTGGTCCCAAGGACCTTTATTTAGTAACACTGTACTAAGCTTGCCATTTCATTTTTTCCCTAACGATTTATGTCACCTTTCATAACAAAAAGTTGGTTATTTTTGATAGAAATCACATCTGAAGCTGACCTATTTCACATTGTTAGGCATCCTTTCTCATTTTTTGGTGAAGGTAGTACACATGAACATAACAAAGTGTATTTAGTATTAGTCTGACACACTGACTGTGCCATAAAACTAAATAATGCAGTTTGAGTAGATTGTTATATTCACAGATCTGTTAGAGATATTGTATATATAACTGGGGGAAAGGGAAGGATAAATAAAGTTGTGAGGCATCTTTTATTGACTGGCTATGAAATAGTGCATTCCAGGATGACTACAGTAAAATTTGCAAAGCTGAAGTAAAACGTATCACTATGTTATTGATTTAGACATTTAAGTTTTTATTTTTATTAGTAGGACAGAGTATATTTTTCAAGTGATAATGAAAATTGGCTCTGTACCATTTCGATCCTAGTTACAATTATTACCACAACAATGCATTGCTGTTGCACTACTCACAACTTTAACTATTCCTTTCCATAAAGATAAATTTATTTGAAATCTCTGCCTTCAGTAATAAGAAAAAATATTTTAAAACAATGCAATGCTTTATTTTTAATAATGCTTTATTTTTTCAAGTAAAAGAGTATTCCATTTTTCGTGATGGGAATCCACTCAAATTTATTCTAGCATTTTCAGATTAGGTTACTGCAAATGTTGTGCCAAGAACTGAAGGTAAAAGCCATGACATGCTAGTGAATAGACCATAGGCAAAAAAGGGTAAACTAAAAAGTCTTTCCTGGCTTTCTGTCCAGACTTATCTAAAAGTGAAGGTAAACTTTAAAGTTATCATTACCCTCTGACCATGCTAGATCTGTTAGAATTCAATGTGAAAATGCTCTTTGATGAGAGTCTTATAATTGTCTTTTTAAAGCAGTGAAGAAAATGGTCTTTTTAGAGCAGTGAAGAAAATGTTGAAGAAAAAAAAAAAAAGGATTATTCCACAAACCACATCTAGGTGCTGGACCAAGACCTGACAATCTAAGCTCTATTCCTGTCTCTGACTGGCTGGCTGTGCTTAGTAAGTCATATAACCATTTTAATTATCAGCTATTATCTATTTTATGTACTTAAAATGAAAAATAATTGGATCAGGGACTGTTTTGTAATGTGTTTGCTCGATGCCTTTGAAATAGGATCCCAGCTTTAGTTGAGGCTTCTCTCCCCTACTCCAAAACAATAATCACAAGAGCTTCCTATGAAGCAGTTTGTGTTGTATTTTACAGATGAAAACTAAAGCAGCATTCATACCAATTTTGATTATGTGCTGAAGCAATTAATGTATCATTCCAAATCCTGGGGGGGGGGGGGGGGGGGGGGGGGGGGGAGGGGGAAGGAGGAGGAGGAGGAGGAGGAGAATTACTTTCTTTTAGACTTTTTTTAATCTCTTCTAATAGTTACACAGAATTAACTGAAAGTTTGCTATTGACTGAGGCAC
Organism: Pygoscelis adeliae; assembly: GCF_000699105.1. Classification (NCBI taxonomy): domain Eukaryota; kingdom Metazoa; phylum Chordata; class Aves; order Sphenisciformes; family Spheniscidae; genus Pygoscelis; species Pygoscelis adeliae. The sequence goes on from NW_008824475.1 coordinate 4,778,722, forward strand.
CTTGGTGACATCATAGGTGACCAACAGCTTCAGGTAACCTACAATTCCTTCTTGCTGTTTCCTATGAGATGAATAGAGAAACCTAGCTCAGCCTAGTGAATGACAGTGAATGTTTAATTTCTGAGGGAAAGAAAAATTATATAATCCTTATTTCCTTAGATGTGCAGGGAAGATTCTAATTAATACAATTCTTGAAGGTATAATTGTAGAATGGATGTGTGTGCATTTTAGATGTTTCCCATGTTGGTTAGCTATTTCACTTTTTTTGTTATTTGTACTTGCTGAATTGTTTAAAACAGAATGATCAGCAAACATAACTGAACAAATTGCACTTCCCTCAGCTGAACTGTATGAAAGACCCCAGAGACAAACCAAATAAACCTAGCATGGTCCCACCGGAACCTAGAAATTCAGTTGGCCTTTTTAAGACTGTCTTCTCTGGGGAACAAATCCCTGCAGCTGCTTTTAAAAGTTGAGGGTTAAAAGCATTTTTGTTGCTGAGAATGCACATTGGAGCATATGTAATGCTTTAATGTGCATTTTAAAGTGAAAATACAATACAGCTTTTCAGAACCTTTGGAAAGAATCACAGGCTTGCTTCTGAGGTTGAATGAATTCAGAAGGGTACTTTCAGGCAGAGCTGATTGACACTCTGAATTTCTCTTCTGGAAGAAATTTTGATATTTCAAGAGAGTTTTCATTTTGAATGAGAAGGAATATAAGAACTTCTTCCATTTTCCCTTCACTGGAAAAATAACTGTGGAAAAATGGAAATGCTTTGTTCTGGTTTTGTGGGGTTTTGTTGTTTTTTTCCTAAAGAAATTTATCAATTTCCACACTTAAAAGACTATTCCTTGGGTTGTTGCTAGCTATTAGAAGAAACCAAGGAATTCCCAGAACCCAAAGGAATCAATTATCATTGAGAAAAGACTCTGAAAAATGAAGAATTAGAAATGGATGATAAAGTTTTGATTTTGCATGATGTTACAGTGAAAGGAAAAAAAATCAAAATCATGTTATCAGCACATTTCATGACATTAAACCTTTTGGAAAAAGGGTGATGGAGTTCTGGGAGGCTATGGAGAGCAGGTAAGCGATCTCTCTTCAGTGATGCATTTTCCCCACTCTACAATTGATCTTGCCTCACTGAATGCCTAAAGGCAATTTTTGATTGATTTCACTCCACAGGGAAGATTTCAGTAGAATGTGCTGCTGGAAGCTCTGGGACTGCCTTTTTATCACCCATCCTGAAACTCACATGCATGAACATCCTATACCAACCAACTTGTCTCCCTCAGCCACTCCTTTCTTGGAGCCCACTGTCCCTCCAGTAAAGCTGCATGTATACAAGCTCTTTTTAGCTTTGATATTTTGCTGTAGACAGCTAGGAGAGCTGCTGAATGAGGTGACAGTGAATGCAAAAGGGAACTCTTTTCATACCTACTCGGTAACACTCCTGCAACACAGCTCCAGATTGCTATAGACCTGGAATGGAGAAGTGGGAAGGGTGGAGGCAGAGCCCAGGAGGTTTGGGCCACTAGGGTAGGAGTGAAGTAGATAAAAGACTAAGGCTGCAGATACAGTGATATCAAAATAGAATTAGTATTGAAGAATGTTAGTATCTGTTGCCTGGAAAACTGTGATACTATTATGGTACTGATGTGTTGCCCATCACTATTTAGGATCAGTGAAGATCTTTCCCATTCTTTCCTGTACCATGGCTCATCTTCAGCGAGCGACACTTGTGATGAACAGTGCTAGGGAGCAGCTTAATTCTGAAAAGACTCTTCTGTGAAAGTGAAGCTGCACTCAGAAAAACCTAGACATCCTATTTCTTGGCCTGCGCTTTAATGAGTGAGCAGTGGTGAAAAATAGAGGTTGGTTGTCCTCTTTTACTTGATGTGTATCTTAAAAAAGGGGCTAAAAATTTTTAATCTCATATGGATCAACTATGTGTCCTGAGCCAAGTGCCCATCCAGACACTTGAACCTTATGTTTCTTATTTTCTTTCTCTAGACAGACCCTCACTAAGCATGGGAAAATGATGAATTATCCCACAGAGGCACTTATATCCCTTTTGTGAGGTTACCGAAGAGACCTTCATTTAGGTTATCTTGTATATCCCTCTTGAATAGTACCTGTCTTTGCATAGTGTAGTTTTATTTCACAGGTGCTCTGAAACATTTTGCCTAATTTGTATTCCTACCACAGCTGGCCTGAATATAGATCAACAACCTGAAACACCCCATTCAATTCTGTAAAGTAGCAGTATTCTAGGAAAAATTTTAAATAATATATTTTGGAACCTATGAGAGCTTTAAATTCAGTTCTAACACAAAATGGGGAATATGAACATTATAAGTCTATTTTTGAAGTAGTAATCATAGTTAATGATGCAAATCATAACTCATTTTCACCAAAATGGTAGGGGTAATCGTAGTAGGTATAATGTATCACTCCTTAGAGAGTGAAGTAATACTGAACACAGTGATATATTCACTTAGCCATATTGTCTGTATTGGAGGCATATCAAAATTCCAACATATTTCAGGTGGGATTTTGATGATCATTGTCCACAATAACCTGTCAACTTTAGAAAAATAGGCATCAGACCTAACCAAATAGTTATGCTCCCTGCATAGTCAGTGGTTGTAGAAAGCCATCTACCGAACCTACAGACTCTTCCCCCAGTCCTTTGGAGTGGCTGTAGGGAGCCTATACAATGAATGTAGGTGTCTGTCTAACTTATACATGTTAAATATTAGGTAAAACCATTGCAGCTCTATGCTGTGATGATATAGACTGTCTCCTTTTCCATTTCTTGTGTATCTTATATACCAACGTCCCTGGGATTCAGAATTTTGCAACTCAACCATGTGCTATAAAGCAAAGGGTTTTCCTTCCAGTTAGTAATAAATACATTGCCCCTAAATTGTAAATTACTTTCATATTAAGTAATATGATAATAAATAACATATAATCATTATGATATTATAATACTGGCTCCAGCATGGGCTCATCTGCAGGCCACAGTCCCTCTTGGGAAGTACCTGCTCTGATGTAGGACCTCTGTGGGCTGTAGTCACTTCAAGTGGTGTACCTGCTCTGGCATGGGTCCTTCATGAGCTTCAGTCCCTTTGGGGGAGGGGTGCATGTGCTTTCACCGCCATGGAGCACCTCCTCCTCCTTTGACCTTGGTGTTCCCCCTCTTGTTTCTCACTCTTTATTCCCTCCTCCTTTCTCTCATTTTCTGCCCTTACTTAAACACGTTTTTACAGAGCCACCACCAACTTGGCTAATGGGCTCAGCTTTGGCCTGTGGTGGATTTGTTGTGTGTCGTGGTTTAACCTCAGTCAGCAACTGAGTACCACACAGCTGCTCACTCAGTCCCCACCTGCTCAAGCAACGTCACCTAAAACCAGCTGATCAGGGCCATGTCCAGACAAATTTTGAATATCTCCGAAGGAGGTGACTCCACAACCTCTCTGGGCAACCTGTTCAAGAGTTCAGTCACCCTCACAGTAATTTTTTTTTTCTTCATGTTTAAGCAAAATTTCCTGTGTTTCAGTTTGTGCCCGTTGCCTCTTGTAACTTCATTGGAGACCACTGAAAAGAGTCTGGCTCTGTCTTCTTTACAGCCTCCCTTCAGGTATTCATATACGTTGATAAGATTCCCCCTGAGCCTTCTCTTCTTCAGGTTAAACAGCCCCAGCTCTCAGCTTTTCCTCATATGGCAGATGCTCCAGCCCCTTAACCATCTTTGTGGCCCTTCACTGGACTGTCTCCAGTAGTTCTATCTGTCTTTTGTGCTGGTGAGCCCAGAACTGGACACAGTACTCCAGATGTGGTTTCACCAGTGCTGAATAATGGAGAAGGACCACCTCCCTCAACCGGTTGGCAATACTTTGTCTCATGCAGCCCAGGATACCATTAGCCTTCTTTGCTGCAAGGGCACATTGCTGGCTCATGTTCAACTTGCTGTCCACCAGGACCCCCAGGTCCTTTTTGGCAAATTTGCTTTCCAGCTGGTTAGCCCCCACCTTGTATTGGTACTGGGGTTATTCCTCCCCAGGGGCAGGACTTCGCATTTCCCTTTCTTGAAGTCCATGAGATTGCCCTCTTCCCATTTCTCCAGCCCTCTGAATGGCAGTGCAGCTCTCCAGCCTGTCAAGGTCACTCTGGATCGCAGCACAACCCTCTGGTGTATCAGCCACTCCTCCCAGTTTTGTATCATCAGCAAACTTGCTGAGGGTACACTCTACCCCATCATCCAGATCATTAATAAAAATTTTGGACAAGATTAGAGCCAGTACTGACACCCAGGGTACACCACCAGTTACTGGCCTCCAGCTGGACTTCATACCACTGGTCACCACCCTCTGGGCCTGGTCATTCAGCCAGTTTTTCAATCCACCTACCTCACTGTCTGCTTTTCCAGCCCCTACTTCATCAGCTTCTCTATGAGGATCTTACGGGAGACAGTGTCAAAAGCCTTGCTGAAGTCAAAGTAGGCAATATCCACTGCTTTCCCCTCATCTACCATGCCAGTCATTTCATCATAGTTCTCTGGGTCCTCCTCCTTGCCATTCTTGAAGATAGGAGTGACATTTTCTTTCCTACAGTCCTCAGGCACCCCTTCCAATTACCATGATTGTTCATAGATTATTGAGAGTGTCCTCGCAATGACATGAGCCAGCTCCCTCAGCACTCATGGGTGCATCCCATCAGGGCACATGGACTTATGTATGTCCAGTGTGCTTAAGTATTCCTTGACCTGATCCTCTTCCACCAAGAGTACATCTTCCTTGCTCCAGCCTTTCTCCCTGGTCCCTGGTCCCTTAGATTTCTGAAGGCCAGTCCTGCTTGTAAAGACTGAGGAGAAGGCAGTATTCAGTACCTCGGCTTTTCTGTGTCCTGTGTCACCAGATGCCCTGCCCCATTCAGCAGCCGGCCCACATTTTCCCTAGCTACTTACGTTACTTACAGAAATGTGTGTGTTTCTTCTCATTATGTCTTGCTCCTGATTCATTATTTCTCATATGTGATGTTTAGTCTGAGAATATTTCCTCTGCGGTGAAAACAAGCAATTTAACATATGATTTTTTTCCCAATATGGCCACAGTATCTTACAGGAAAAAAAACTATATGCTACCTTTACAAAAGTCAATTACAGCATTTTTGTATTTTTAAAAAGGTCTAATACTACAATGATATCAAAAAGACTTCTCAAAACAAGTCTCTTCAAGGCTGCTTGTTTTAAATTTCTGATTCATTCTGCGGGCCCAGAGATGAAGTCAAGTTAGTAAGTTTGCTGAAACAAAGATGCCATGTTAAATGATATTTCTTCAGCTTTTTTGGCGTGGCTGGCTGCACTCAAAACTTTGCCTTCTTCATTAAGTTTGACCAGATAAAGTTAAGTCATTTTGAAAACAGACTGCAACTAGGCAGCAAATAATCATAGGCACACTAAATTTTTTGATGTAAAAATGGATTTGTTTTATACTGTTATGTCAAAAAAAAAAAGCTGATTCCTCTATTCCTCCTATCCAGTTGTACTTTTTAGCACTTAAAATGTGAATTTACAGAGACAAATGCTTTATATATATATATACAGTTTGAATTTAATGCTTTAAAATTTAATGCATTATAAGAGAACAGGTTTGTCAAAAAAAAAAAACAAACCCAAACTTTAAATGAAGTTGAGATAAGGCAGGAACAAAATCAACGAGAGACCTGGGTTTCATATGGAGATAATTAGGAAGAAAAGTGGTAACTTTACAGAGATGACTAAGTTACTGATGTTAAAGTAGAGGTGACTTCAGAAGACAGCTGGA
>NW_008824475.1:4784617-4817570 GCF_000699105.1 Pygoscelis adeliae
CTCCATGCAAAAAATAAGTAGAAATGCAAGGAAGTTTCATTAATACTATTTTTCCCCCACTGATTAAATATATAACAAAAATATATTATCAATTAAACCATCTACTTCAGATTATTTTCTTCTAATATATAAACTTTGGAGTATAGATGAGCTGGAAAGTGTATCTCTTTAGAAGTTAAATTTAGCCTGTTTTCGTTCGGGTTTTTTTTTATAAAAATCTCTCAAGTTTTATATAGTTAAAGTTACCTCAAACTATTCTTCCACTATTATTCTTCATTGATAGTGGAGAATAAGGTGTTTCAGGTTCCTGTGATCCCTCGCTACCTTTTCCCTGGACCCACCACATTAACCTTGGTGAGTCACTGGTATAACCATTTCAATAGTCATCCTAAAGAAGCTTAATAAACAGTAACATAGCCCAGTATTTTCTCTCCAGCAGCAGGAGATGCTATTTAAAGAGCACACACAAGACCTTCCACTATCTGCTATCCATTCTCTTCACCTTCTCCCAACATTCACAGTAGGAATTGCAGGGAGTACATCCCTGATTTTAGTATCCATTTATCAACCTGTTGCCAAGGTTATCAACCTGTTGCCCAGGAACTTGATTAATCCATTTTTGAACCTGCTTGATATTATTTATCTCCACAATCTTCTGTGGCAACACATGCCAAAAATTCACTAACCACTACGTAAGGCAGTACTTTCTTTTATCTGTCTTAAACTCTCATCCTGCTAGTTTCAGTGAGTGTCTTCTTATTCTAGCACTGTGGGATTTGATGAATAATAGCAGTGTATTTGCCTTATCTACTGTCTTCATGACTTTGACAATATTTATCATCTCTCTCTCTCTCCACGCTTTTCTTCCCCAAAGGAAAGGTTCAAGCTTTTCATCTTTTATTGTGAGACAGTGTTTCATTCCCATAATCATTTCAGTTGCCTTCTCTGCGTCATTTTTAACTACATTATATCTTTTTTGGAGATGCAAGGAAAAACATTGTATCAAGTAATTCAGTGCCTCAATGTTTTTCAGAGAAAAAAAAATTGGTTTCTGGTTTAGTCTCAATATTTTTCCTGATTATGCCGAATGTTTTGTTTGTTCTTGAGAACAAAGTGCACACTGAGCTGACGATTTCAGAAAACTGCCAGTGAGGAGTCCAAGATCTCCTTCCTGAATTGTGACTTCCACTTCCAAGTTCACCATTATGTAAGCATGATTTAGGTTGCATTACCTCCCATTTACTCACATAATGCATCATCTGGCATTTCTTTGCTCAATACTTCAGTTTTGTGATGTTCTCCTGGGGCTTCTCACCATCAGTGTCACATTTAACTGCCTGAAAGACCTCAGTAACATCTGCAAACTTGAATATTTGATTACACATTCCCTGTTCCAAGGTCATCTGTGAAAAGGTTGAATAAAAATGAACCCATTGCTGATCCATGAGGATCCATACTCTTCTTCTCCCTGAAAAGGGATCTAAAAGTAAGTTACTGAAGAGTAAGTTGTAGCCTATCCTTTATCTTCCTATCCTGTAAAGCCATTAAAGTACCTTTCCTCCAAACCCATAGCAACTTAATTTCTTTAAATGGTTTTGGTATAGAAGCTGCTCAAGGATTTTACTTTCCAAATCCATACATACTATGTCTTTTGCCTCTCCTTTACCCACCTGCTCACTCACACTTTTACAGAACTCCACGTTGCCTGGCTCCTCAGACAATGATATTACACCTGTGCTTCATTATGTCATTCTTTATTGTAGATCATTATTTTGCAAGGAATGGAAGTCAGACTCATCCCATAGTTTTAAAGTCCTTTTTTTAGATAAAAGTTATGCTGGCAACCTGGCAGTCCTCTGACAGAGTGGCTGTTTGTAGTAAATAATTTACACAAGTTCACCACCAATTTCCCAACTGAATTCCTTCAAAACTCATGGCTGAATGCGATATGGTCCTAGTGACTTACCCACATTTGTTTAACATCATGTCATCATTAGATAGAATGTACAAAACTTCCCTCCTTAAGGACAGCTCTATGGATTACAAGTCAACTTGCTTTTCATTTTCAGCTCCTTTGATTGCGGAATTCATCATAGAGACATAGGTTTAGTATTTGAGATGGAAACCATTTGCACTCACAAACATAGGCACTGAGGTTCACAGAGTCTAAACCAAGTTGGTAAGTCTAAAGAGATAAGAAGCATAAGATTTTTTTGTTTGGTTTTTTTTTTTTTCAGGAAAGGAGGAAATTAACCTAGGTTCACACTGTCATATTAAAATAACCAAATCTCTAAGTGAAAAGGGAGATTTACCCTCTAGCTATGTTTTAAAAGAAAGCAGCAGCTATTACTGCATGCTCAGTAATCAGTGAGTCTGAGGAAACTTAGCAGATCATACCCCTCAAAGGAGGAAGGCAGTAGGTGCCTAGTTTCTGGATCCTCGAGTTAGGGCTGAATTGCTGAACTACCAGGATTGAGATGCTTCTGACAACTGCAGTAACAGCGATTTAAGCATCTGGGCAACTTTAAGGTCAAGAACTGAAGTGCTTACCGATTACAAACCTGTCAAATATAAAAAAGAGCTCTGCGGGAGCTCTGCACCTCACAGGTTTAGACTAAGACTTCAAAATACGCTGCTCTTCCACTTCAAGTACTTAAATTCTTTCTGAGATTCTGCCTTTGGCAACTTTGTCAAAATTTGCTTTGACTTTGCCTCACAATCACATCTTTTTGAAGTAATTGTGAAAAAATTATAAATCCCAGAATAATTTATGCGTTTTTATCCTGTAAAGAGGTCTAAAACCCAATGAGACTTATATTTGATGTTTTATATTGCTTAACTATGCTTGTAATACAAGACTTGGTATAAACGTATAGTATTGACCTCTATTGGATGTAATATCTGGTGTTCTGATAAAATATATATGACTATATCACACACTATCTGTGTCAAAGCTATTCATACAGTTTAAAATCTGACTTTTTCCAATGTTAGCCTCTGCCTAGAGCCAGTAGCAAAGAATATCTTCTCCAAACAACAAATACCTGTGCATTTGTTGCAGAATGTCTTGATTTTATTGTTAGCAAACTTGAAAATGATAGTCATTAAAATTCCAAAAAGTTTTTCACAGTTTACATAATCTGAATATTTCATTTTCCATTTCTTACAAATCTGAGGTAAAAGTTTCTGTCTATATGCTTCTCCTCTCCCTATCTTTCAATTATTTCACAATACTTTGAAGTGTTCAAATCTGTTGACCATTCTTTAAACTGTCCTTTACTAAAAAATCTCCTGGGAGTTGAGGGGGGGAGGGGGTTCAATTGTATTCAAAGAAATTTGTGTGGAGTCAGTTCTTCTCATTTATTTTAAATGGTTCAGAAACTTTTCAATGAAATGTTAAGGACTTTTGTATGGTTCTTTTAAAAAAAAAAATAAAGTTGAAAGTTTCCAAATGGTATATTGTATATGTATAACCCATATACATATGGTATATTATATATGTATACACACTGTTTGTATTAGAAAAGTATTTCCTTATCTTTTCCCTTCCATACTCTTATTCTGTTGTTCTCCTCCTGCATCTTGTCTGTTTTTAAAATCACAAATATCCTGTAACATAAATAGCTCAGAAATACTTTTACCTTTTCATCACAATAAGAACCTAATCTAATTAACCCATTTTAACGTGACTAACTTGGGTAGTACTGCAGAATGAATGCATAAATGATAACACTGTAATATAAACACATCATAATAATAATAGTAATCATTTTACTCTTAAAATTTCTCATTAGCTCCTGGCATTATAGCAAGACTTCTGACATTCGTTAAAGACGTTGTTCACCCAGCTCAGAAGAACACACCAAATAATCAGTGGTAGTTTGTTCATTAATTCAAAGTATTACAGAAAATTGATACTCTTATCCACATCAGAAAAATCCACTAAATATTTGGTCACACTTTGTTCATTGTCTACTAAGACACAAAGTGATAAATTCTTTTTTTCTCCCTTTTAGGACACAAACCTTGATTAAGTTACAAGCAGACAAACTGACAGCCTTTGAGTCCTAGGAACCAAGACAGTCATCCAGTCTGGCCTCTTACATTCACACATCATAGAATTTTCCCCAATAATTTCTCCATTATAATCCATATAAGCCCATATCTCCTTTTTTAGCTAGAACACCTCTTTTTGTAAGACACTGGATTTATTTGAAGTTTTAAGGCAGTGAAAATCCACCATTTTCCTAGATAAGATTTTATAAAGATTAATTACTTTTACTTTACTTTACTTTTTTAGAAATATGTACTTTCTTTTCCAACTTTGAATTTATCTAGCTTCACCTTGAAATAAGGTCCCTGGATCTCATTATACCTTTGCAGCTAAATTAAAAAGCTTGCATTCTGTAATATCTTCCTCCTGAATGTGCTTATAGATTATATTCAACAGGATAACTGTATGCCACATGTACCCAGTGATATAACTTCAAAACATGTACTCTACCCTACATTTTAATGTCAAAGAATAATTTTATGATGATCATTTAAAATGTGGCTAGATCAACATGACCTTCATATACTATTTAAATAGAGCACTTCTATATTCTTAAGGAAAAAAATAATTTAATTTTCACTTTTGGGCTTTGTTTGACACTGAATCCTGATGCACTTGACCCTAAAATATCGACACAGTTGTTATCTACCTTCTTGTTGTATACGGTTTCCATTCAATATATACCGATTGCCACAGAAAAGACCTGCATGAGAATACTGTTGACAAGATATTGGCACTAATTGTTATCACATAAAGTTGAGAAATAGAGAATTGAATTGACTTTCTATCTCAGCAAGACAGGAACAAATTCATCAAAGTTTGCCCATCATCTCCATAACTGCCAAAGGAGCTATGGATTAGGTGAGGAAAGATCAAACACATAGTGCTTTGCTTTCAATATCTTCATCTCCATGTTCGTACACTGGGAGAAAAACCTTTCCAAATAGCTTTTTACACAGCTTCTATGAGGAAAAATAACATTTTTTAGAGTAATATTCTAAAACAAACATTGTTTTTAACACAAATTCAATGTTTTGCATATTCTATTCTATTCTATATATCTAAAGGTATTGATTGACATAGTTTATACTAGTAAGTCATTTAGCATAACAGAGGAAGACCAGTAGATCAAAACAGCTGGTGATGAGACCCAGCAGCAACACCCTGCATGGTCTGTGATTTTACTTCAGACTAGCTTTAATCTGGTCCCCTGGACCAAACATGAGCACTATACATATGTTATGAAGGATCGATCACTAGCTTGAACTTTTATGGTGATGAAGTACACAGCTAGAGTGGAGCTCCCAGTTTAACTTCCTCTAATGGACAGCTGGTTTGCATGCACCAAAATTTCCCTTTGAACCAAAACATGTGTAATAGATGCAATTGATTGGAGGATTAACTTCACAACTGGTCTACTGCTTCAAGTCAAAGTGCTGAGGGTGCACCCATGGAATAATAGCTGTTTAGATATCTGATCAAGGACTAAATGCCTCTAAAACAGGAAGGTACATGAATTAAAGAGAGAGTTTTATAATTATTTAATAATTTGCTGTGCTTTCTGGAGTGTCAGCCAGAGTTGTCCAAGTTGGGTGAGAGCTGGTCAAAAAGAGGAAACTACTCCCACATTTATTATCCTACCACTAAAATGTGACACAACTCCATGATTCAGGTTTATACAAAGAAAAAGTCTGGTCAAAAATATGAGTCTTATTCTAGCCTCTAAAGCTGTCTGCTCAGGCACTGATAGACCACAGAAAGAGAAAATCCCGTAACTTCACAATACATGTTTGAATTTCTATCTCTTCTGGCTTCACTTCTCAAGCCATTACATCCAGGAAGAATCTATATGAATGTCTCAGCCTGATTTCAGCAGCTGTCGTTTAAGGAGCCAGCTCCTAAATTCAGATTTAGATTGCACTCTTAAACTTGTATGAGATGCTCTAGTATCAGTCCTCTTGATTAAACCAGCAGTCAAGTGTGTTCTGCACTCAATGAAGCACCTACATATTCTAACGACCCTGGATAAAGCATATCACGAAGCCTTAAACAAGATGATTTGGGAATGTTTAAGTCATTGCCATTGCCCTTTCATTAGCTACTTACAGTAACAATATAGAAGTAAAATAAGTAAATATTATCCCCTGAAAATCCATAAGTATACTACTATTTGAAAACATACAAGGTGGCCTAAAAGTTTAGTGACAGGATTGTGGTCATACTCACCAGAAGATCCAGAATTCATATCAAATAGTCAATAGTTGCTTCCTGCCAATCACCATTTTCTTTGCCTCATCCACAACTGTCCTTTGGAGCCAAAAGACCTATTCTTAAAAACACTACATATTTCTGCTTTTTTTCATTCCTTTTATGATATGTCATCAAGTTTTTATTGCTACTTTTCAGAAAAATATTATCACCAAGTTTAAAGGTCTGAACAGTATTCATTTCTGTTTGTTCTTTCTCATGAATCCTCTAACTGGTTTTATACCAAAACCTATTCAAAAACTTTTCCAAAGGCACTGCGCAAAAAAAATGCAACGTATACAACAATGCTATCATCCTCTTAGCTGATAATTTTATAATCCTGAACTTTTTTTTAATTATATAGATAACAATGTTCCAAGTTTATCTATTGGTAGGTACGGGGGGGTTCCAGCTGTAATGCTGAGCAGATACAGAGTGTAAAATATGATTGTTTTTTCTCAAATAGCTTCTTCAGTTTCACCACAGATGTTTTTAGGCAAGTACTGTGACTATAGAAATCTATTAAGAAACCTTGTAATGCATTCATACCTTTGTGCTGCAAACTGACTTTTAGCTTCCTACAGAAAAGCAATTTTTTAATGTATAAACAAAAGAACATTCCTTCTACTTTTCAAATTATCTTCAGAAATAAAGATGCTGAAATTATTATGTAGAAAGGGATGCAACTGGCATTTTCCTGATCAGGGAATACGCACTACTTAGTATAGTGTCACACCAGATTATATCTCATGAACGCTACCTGTGAATTATAGTGCTACCCATTAGCACTGCTGTGGTCACAGGTCTGTTATCTGCGCCAGGAAAGCTGTTACTGCCAAGAGGTGCGGGGAGGTGGGGGTGTTAAAGCTCAGCCACCGACATGCATTGTTGCCGGAAAGTTTAATATACAGATTCTACTCTGGTTTTTTCATTCATCTCTTTGCCGTTCTGCTATTTGGAATAAGCTGTTGTCACATTCAAAACCAATGTGAGAAAGATGCAAGTTCACCTTTACGTATCTGTTAGGTTATGTGAAAAAAAGGCTCCTCTCCCCACACACAGACGTGTGAGGCACAGGGTCAGGCAGGGGAACCTCAATAACCCCATCAGAGACATAAGCGCCCACCCACTCCCCACCTCAACCTGGGGTGTCCCAGGAGAGCTTCAGCCCGGTGGGCTGGGGGTGACATCCCTCAGACTGAGGGGGGTGCAGGATTTGTGATGGGATGCAGAGGAGGAGCTTCTTGACGAGAGTTATTATGAGAAGTTTAAGGGAGGAGCCAAAGGCAGGGAAAGGAAGGGATCAAAGTGTTTGGGGGAGGAAAAAGCATGGGAAAATAGAGGAATAAGGTGATAAAAGGGGATGGTCACATGTAAATAGTGATATTTATATATCCATATTACAGCTGGCCAGTATGCTTGCCTGGCCAGGCCCTGTGCCCATCATCACAGTCTGTCCTGTCTTCTTATTAAATCCCATTCCTAACTCTTTATCTTAGTGAGGGACTCATGTGTGTGCTGGGGGGGGAGGAGGGAAGGGGTGGATCTGAGTGCCAGCAACTGGAGTCAGACCATGGATTAGAGCAACTGTGCATCTGTGGTGCCAGTAACTGGAGAGACCAGACTGCATGCACATTGCGAGTGTGTGTGTGTCACCGTGTAATCACCAGCAAATATCAAGCTGAACTAGTCAGGGAGCAAGATACGTGGCTTGGGAGCCAGGTACAGAAGTGGCCATAAGTCTGGGGTGGATACAGGTGTGCACCTCTCTGAGGGAGACAGCTACTGGAGGGGCCTGGTGGTCCAGGCTGACTGCTAGAGAGACCACAGGCTCCAGAGACTGACTGAGAGAAGGGAGGGTGTGTGTGTGTGGGGGGGGGGTGTATGTGTGTGAAAACCAGAGACAAGATGCACAACTCAAGTCATCAGGTAGACTCAGTGTTTAAGACTGGTTACTGGAGGGATCCACAGTGTGGGTGTCTGTGTGTTTCTGTGTCTGTGTGTGCACAAGGGGACCTGGGGATCTGTACCAGCCTTGGAGGTTGCATGCCCAGGTGCCAGCATCTGGGGAGACTGGGATCCAGTGGCAGCTACTGTGCAGACCGAGTGTCTGAGCCTAGCTGCTGGAGTGATCCACCTTGTGCACACGTATATATATATATTCCCATTAATGGATCTTCATCCTGATCAGCCACAGGGGGTAACAGGATGAGGCCACATGTGCTGTTTGTTTTTGCAGAAGTGCTGAATGTTTCTGTTTGTTTTGATCTGTGTGGCTAGACGTGTCTAAATATAAATACATGGTTTGTGAGTATGTGTGCCTATTAGGAATGCACGCTCGTTACCGGCTGAACCTCGGGAAAAAGAGCTGCAGCAGTCTCACCTCTATCAGGCTATTGGATTCAGCAACCACTAACAATGCCCAGCTTCCATAGGTGGTCAGGGAATATGCTCAATAAAAATGTTTTCTGCATACACACTGTTTTTATACATAATATAAAAATCAGTATAAAAGGCACATAAATATTTTGATGTAAAAATACTCATTAAATATTATACCACTTACGTATTCCATTCTGTGATATTTTCAATGTATCATATCAGAAGTTCATATATGTCTAAGGCAAAAATAACTGGCTTGCAAATGAGAAGTCTGCTGATAAAGTTACCCCCATTCAATTTGTACAACAGTGGCACTATAGCTGTTATAGTCAACTGAGTCAATTTCGCGCATATTTGAAATATAACAAAGATAGATAAGCAGACGTATAGCATAGAAAAGCTCAAATGTTTTAAAACTAGAAAGGGCCAAATCCTTTTACTTCCATAAAGTTCTCTAGAACACTGCAACTACCATATTTATGTCAGACAGAGAGGATTTGGCTTACAGTCAACGTTAATATTCAAGGCTGATGAAATCAATAAACTGGCTGTTTTAAGATGCATATGCATTGGAAACAGCAATAAAGACCTCCTCCATCCTGGATGGAGGATTACTGCCATCACAGCAGAGATATTGGAAGGGATCACGTAAGCAGTAAGTAACTTCATGCAAAGTATAACAGATAGCTCTAGATAGCTAGAGCTAGACTCCTAGAAAAAAGGGAATTCAAGCTTACTTTTTTTTAACTAAAAAGTAAAGGAATTATTTTTTTTAAATTGCATTCAAATGTCCTTAATGCACATCTGAATGTACTTACTAACAGAGAAAAAAAGTTGTAGCCTTTAACTCTTTCCTGAACTGAGCACACAGAGGTTAAAACTCTACAAAATCTTGAAGTTTTTGTAACCTTCAGTGGAACTAAGGAGCCAGGGAGCTATCGAGAAAGCAGACAGCACCTCATAGGATGAACCCATATTGCATAACACCTGTATAATATTATATAGCATATGTTAAACCTTCTTGGACATTTCATACTCTGCAGTAAATTTTACTCCCACAGGTAGTTCTATTACAATCATCAGATTTTTTCACGTGAATGCAAGTTCTGTGGATGCGGAAAATTAGTTTCTGCCTCAAGTGTTCTTGTTACCATAAGCATAAATCACACTATGCTAGTTGAACGTAAATTCCTGTCATTTAACAGGACAAAGGTTTTATAAAAAAAAAAAAAATATTTACTTTTATAATTATTTTTGTGTCTGCAGACATTTTAATCAATAGCTACAGATTCATTTTCTCTTCTTCTTGATACAATAACCATTTAACGTGCTTCCAATTTTAAAGCTTAGTATAGAAATGACTACACCAGTTTTATCACTACGACAAGGTCTCCTGAAAACTACTTAAAGGCTTTCAGTCCAGACTCATACCTCCAAACTACAGTCACTTAATGGATTCTAAGTTAAATCCCTTCTCTGTAGCCAAAAGAAAGTGATTCAGGCCATCAGTCTGTTGGCTCCAGTCAGCAGGTACATTTTGCACTCCTTATGTTAAAGCTGTGTCATGATGCAGCAGAGGATTCTAGATTTGTGTGAACACAGAGGGGAAAACCTTCAGGTCACAATAAGGGGGACCTGTGTTCCAAGTTTTGCTTCAGATCCTGTTTCTCCCCTGAATCTAGTGACTAATGCACAAAGACATTTATGTGGAGAGTCTGTCGCCCATCTGATATCACCGTAGCTTTACACCTGCTAGTTCATCCCTTTGCAAGGAAGCAGCAGACACAGTGTGGGCTCCTCCGTCTGAGGAAGCTCTGCTGCAAGCTGGGTGCACACCTCTTCTGCCCTCTGCTCTCACCAGCCAGTCTTTTCATAGCACAGACCACAGTCTGCTGCTTTGCACCACGCATTAGAGGAAAAATGCCAATAGTTTCTTGGCACACAGAAGAAAAATTAATGTGCCCAACTCCGGTTTGAAGCTGTGTATTCCAACTTCACACAGACTGCTAAATCCAGGAGAAAGTGAGATTTCAGGATATGTTGTTCCTACTCCTAAAGCCATTTGCAGAACTTGGCCTTAATCCTCACTGAATTCACATTCTATTACAACTCAGCATCTGAAAAACCCTGAGAAAGCTTTTTTGCTCGTTAATTGAGATCTATTTTAGCTCTAGTAGTCTTAAAAACCCATCTATGGAGCTGAGGGCTCCTCTTATCCAGTTGGAGGTTATATTTAATATTCTAGTCAGTTGTCTTTTATATATGGATTTGCTAGATAACAGAGCTGCCAAATTGGAGTAATCCAAAAATTAAGAATAATCATCCACTTTGTAACATTTTAACCATTTCACTTTTACAAATGAGAGTCTTTTTACAAAGGATTACCTTCTTTCCTATTAAAGCAATTGATAAAGAATTCTGCATTGCACATAAGGTATGCCAGGCACTACTTATTCTTCACACATTCCAAAATACTGTTTTATCTTACAAAATCATTTATAGCAGATTGTTATGGCTAAAATGGGACATCGCTTTTGGTCTTTCAGGCTTTGTGTGCCCTCGGGGTACAGATTTACTATATATCCATAATTTTCAGAAGCACTCTCTAAATTTGATATAGCTTAGTCCATAGATGTTCAGTTTCAAATAAATCAGTTCATGTTTTTGAAAAAAATTACCTGTCTTTTTATTTGCTATTGTTATTTCACACAAAGGATTAACTTTCATTCCAGAAGGGAAGACAAGTTAAGTACTACTGTATCAGAGAAAAGAAAAAAAAATACATCTGCAACTACCAATTAACATGTCTGTAGACACAAAGGATTTCAAAATTAACATTTTTTTTTCAGACTGAAGTTTCCTAAGATTAAGCCACAGTAAACAGCATGGTATGTGAGTTGGGATAAGGCGAAGAAAAGCTAAATACAAAAGGTGGTTTTTCCTTCCCAGAATGCTGTGTTTGTGATATTTTATTATTTGTAAGATTTGAAGATTCCAGTAATGCTAGTTTGCCTATACTTACTCCCCAAAGCATGAGCAGTAAGAATTGGGGTTAAAACTCTTTTCCAGCTAATTATTTTGCCAGAATAATGGAAATTAAAAATTAGCCCATTTTGCCAAAGTCAGTATCACACATGTTTAGATCTGTCTTGACCTGTGGAACTAAGTCTTTTATTTTGAAGTGATTTTGTGCATCAGGCTTACTACACTGAGTCTGGCAAGACAACTTTGGGTTGGGTTTCATTTATTTTTAAGCCAACAGTTGTGACCAGTTATTTGCAATAAAATTGATTACTCATCAAATGCACTTGTTGCATGTGGAGTTGATAATTTAAACTAAAGTGATTAGCAGTGAAATTTTAATAATGTTATTGTGAACATTATTGCTAGTCTCTTGACAAAAGTGGTTAGCCAGAATTTGGGGATTTTAGGGTTGTTTCTACCAAGGCAATGAAAGTCTATTTTTGTTTTAATCTTATTTATGCAAAGTCACTTTTACTGGAAAGTGCTGGAAACCAAGAGACAGTAATCTTTCCTCAAAAAATATGAATCTGACAACCCAGTAAGTTATTTGTGCATGAAGATGTCCTGGTTTTGGCTGGGATAGAGTTAATTTTCTTCCTAGTAGCTGGTACAGTGCTGTGTTTTGGATTGCGGATGAGAACAATGTTGATAACACATCGATGTTTTAGTTGTTGCTAGGTAGTGCTTACACTAGTCAAGGACTTTTCAGCTTCCCATGCTCTACCGACTGAGAAGGCTGGAGGTGCACAAGAAGCTGGGAGGGGAACCCTGGGAGGGGGCACAGCCAGGACAGCTGACCCAAACTGGCCAAAGGCTATTCCATACCATATGACCTCATGCTCAGTATATAAACTGGGGGAAAACTGGCCAAGGAAGGGGTCACGGCTGCTCGGGAACTGGCTGGGCATTGGTGGGCGGGTGGTGAGCAATTGCGTTGTGCATCATTTGTATGTTCTTTTATCATTATTATTATTATATTTTATTTCAATTATTAAACTGTTTTTATCTCAACCCACGCGTTTTCTCACTTTTACTCTTCTGATTGCCTCCCCCATCCCACTGACGGGCGGGGGAGTGAGTGAGCGGCTGTGTGGTTCTCAGTTGCCAGCTGAGGTTAAACCACAACAGAAGCTCATGTGCTACTTTGCTGGATGTATAGGTCAAGATAAAGGCTTCACCAAGTCCAGGGTCCCTTCAGGTAAGGAGCTGAAATACACCATTTCCTATAATTTTTGGAACTGTGAGATTAATACGGCTTGTACCACATTTGGCCACCTTGAGTATGCAGCCTAAAGGACTCAGTATCCATTTACACCCAGATCAGTGAGTATCTAGGGGATTTTGATTTCTAACTTAAAGCTTAGAAAAGGATATCTGATACCAAAAAGTAGTTATCATAACACCATATTTTGTGTGGACCTCATTTTCATGGTTTCAGCATGCTCTGAACACACCTTGCTCTGGGGTCCTCATTGGCCTGTCACCTGAACATCACTTGGACTTAGTGGTAAATAGGTGCCTACCAAGTGTCTCAGACTGAGAAAGCTCTTGATATCCAAAGAGATCAAAAGCTACACTCCCGACATGGCCACCATCACTGTAGAACATTTTTTAGTCCCAGTGCAAACTTGCCTCTTTCACAGTCTTGCCACAATGGTAAGCTTTGAAATCTACAGCTTGTGTGTTACATGGAAACTAAAATGATTTTTTTAGGTCATAGTTTGGATTTGAGGACCTGACAAGGGAATTAGGAAGATCTGAGATGTCTAAACTCTTTCCTAGAAAAAGCATTTTCTTATGATTTTTGGTATTCTTACCATTAAATTTAAGTGGTGAAGATTATAAATATAGAAACAGACTAATCAGCTATTTTCTTTCTTTTCATGCTTTTCTGTCTAAAACTGAATTGCAGTTTTATTATAACAGAGCTTGTGAAGGTCTGTTTTGCTGTCAAACATAGCCAGTATCGGCACTACCACTAATCTTATCAGCAAGCCTTCTCTGGCAACATCCTTTCCTACAGTATTTTTTGTCATAACCCACCATTTCAGAGAGGGAGCCTGATTCACAGATCTATGTGTTTATGCTGCTGTATTTCAGGATATCCCAGTTGCAAAGCATTTGAAAGCCTGAAATGGAACCAGGCAACCCCAGCAGAACCCTGAAAACATTTGTATGTGCTCTTTATATGTATATTTATATACATACAAAAGTTAGGTAGGAAGAAAACCAGTACAACAGTGAAATACCTGCTCTGACAGGAGCTTGGTGAGAACTGGTAGCTACAAGCCAAAGTTCCTACTGTTCCTAAATAGCAGGAGGAACGAAAAAAGTACAATGCACATACAATATAATAACATCCCTTCCAAATTTCAGTAGCTGTCCTTTGCACTGACTGAAAACAGCTCACTGAAAGCTTTACAGCACTGCATACAATAGTGTAAAGGCACTATTTACTACCATGTTTCTTCTGTTGGTATGCTGGCATGTACTAACACTGTTCTGTACACCGCTGATATAGGCGGATGTCAAATAGCAGAATGCTGTCACCTCTGGTATCCAGGGCAGGCAGGAGTGACCATCATCCTACCAGAATAACTTGTAGTTACAATTTTAGCAGTGTCCATATTGAAAAGAGACCAATCATAAAAAAGTAATACAACTTTTCAGCATAGACTGATATGAGAGGTATTGGTCAGTTATCGGAGGAAGACTCCAATAATTCAGCCTTTAGTACTTGCCTTGTGCGCAACACTATCCTAAACTGTAGGCTTGAATATTTGCAGTCACTCATTTTTGGTATTTACATGTTCAAATTACATTTTAGGGGAGAACATTTAGGTATTTGCGTATCAGTAGAGAATTTAGTTGCTAGCCATTCAAATGTGGACAGTTTGGCTTTGCTTCTGCTATTGCTAAAACTGCAATAAAGATTTTGATTAAGGTTATTTTAAAAAAAAAGGCAGTGAATTTCAATAATGGTAATTTTAAAAATAAGCAGTAGTAAATAAGTACCTAGTTTCTTAAGAAAGTGTGAAGATAGTATAATTATAAATAATTTTACAAGAATACTAATTGTTTAACTGGTAAACTTTTCTTTGGTAATCCATCATTTTTGTAGAGATACATTTTAAATGAAAAATCTATTTATCAATTCCACATACATAAAATTCACAAAGTTATGTTATAGTAACACAGACAGAAGTGTTCATGCTTCCTATAAAAGAACATTAAATTTTCTTTGAAAATTACTTTTCTCTCAATGACAACTAATTTAACATTCCAGTTGTCAGCTACAGTTTCATCAGAGAAATGACTACAGAAAACGTGTGTTATAATCCTTTTAAAATAACGGTTTACTAACAGCTATGTATTGCACTCAAAAAGAATTGTACACTTATTTTCATTTTAATATGGACTATTAAATTCAGAAATACTAATTTCTTTATTATCAGGTTATTTTATTTAATTGTTTATCTATATTGGAGAAATTATCCCATAACTGAAGTTGTGCTTATAAATGTCACCTAAATCTTTGCTTAGTACAAAGCCATATCATAAATTGCAGTTTAGGTTTTCTGAAAAACTGTCTCTGTACTGCCTCGAGTTTCTGTCTGATAGCTCTAAAAACCTTTTCACATACTAACTCATCAAAATGAAATTTGCAAACTATTTGCTGACTATGACTCTTCAGTCTCCATTTCCTTAGCCACGGCTCCTTTTAGCCTGGCTTCTTTTATGAAATAGCAGAGAATTTGAAGCTCTGGAGAAACTCAATTTTTACCATGGACTAGTAGGAGGCATCTTCATAATATATGCAAATCAAATGTCATTTCAGAACAATGTTTTAATATAGTCCAGATAGACATTCAGATCTACTGAACAACATGTTGCCACATTGGGCAACTCATGGTCCCTCTGATTCAAAGGGAAGACTCTTTCAAGTTTTTCTAATTGTTTTTAAGACTGTTTTAAAGTTTGCAAGCACCACCTGGTAAACAGACCATTTTTGACTACCAGCAAAGTGAAGCATTTCTACCCAGCCAGTAAAAAAAATCTCGAAGCCACACAAAGATAACACTGGAAAAGGACAGAATCAGCCAGCTAAAATGGGGCTCTCCTTCAAGTATTAATTTGCCAGGAGTCACAAAATTTGAGATACAGAGGAGACATGAGCTTCAGTTTCCCAGCTACATCAGGTCTCCAATAAAGACAAACGACACTCTGTAAATTCCATTTAAGGATGCTCTGTGCATTTCAAGAGGAGTAACCATGATAGAATCTGTTAAATAAAATTCAAAAGATTTCTTTGAATTGCAAAGCTTTTAGTTGCAGAACAGAAACACACGATACACATACAGTAGATTCAGTAAGACCATATTGTCATCTAATGCATCAAGATGCTGGTGATGCTGATAACAGGTAATCAAAATGCCATGGATGTGTCTTTTGAATCCCCATTCACATATGACTAAGTTATAAGTCTTTGAAGACACTTTTTACAGGACCATGTAGGAGCTCTGAAACAGAAGGAAGGATAGAATTCACTTCCAAAAAGTAGCACTGGGAAACTGGCCTCTCTTTTCCTGCAGTTCTCTGTCTTTCTAATATTATTAGTATAGACAGTCTTCTGCTGCGTATAACAGACCAGGCAAAGGGTTTACAGAAAACACAGCTCTGTTTCTCCCCATAAAAACAGTAATGCTAACACACTATTAATGGTGATAATAAGGAAACAAATTAAGGTTGTCTAGGCTTTAAAACCATAATCACTTTCCTTTAACTTACATGGACTCTTTTTTAATGCATTGCGCTATATCAACTAGGAAGCAATTTTTTTTTTTTTTAACTGGGAGCATATATGCTAATACAGCCCATCTTTTTAGTCAATGTGACTTTACATATAGCATCTGTAAGGTACTTGCTTGCCTTTGCCTGTTTGTCTTATTATAACAAAAAGAATTATTTGAAGCAGTAAAGGGATCCTTTAAACTTCACCATATTTGAAGTATAGTATATAGTTTATAATATAAAATAGGAGTCAAATGAAGTAATTTTTCCATACCTTAAACTCTGTAAAACTGGTGAGCAGGATATATTAGTATCACAGTAATATGTTTCTGCCTCTGTAACACCAATAATGATGACACTATGGTTTTGTAGAAGATGAAGTTCCCTATCTGTGTTTCAGTCCTGTGATCTAACTGCTAGCTTCATGAAACATCAAACAATCCATGAGCAATTACAAAGGGTCTGAAGTCAGTGAAATTAGTTGAATTTCAAAAGAGCAAGAAATGAGTCACCCTGTAATCTCTTAATCAGCATCTTCTAACTCAAAAAATGATGGTAATTTCAGCCACTTACCCACTGAAACTTATTTATGAACATTTTCCTTACTAACATATAGCAACTATAATTAATGACCTCAGGCGACATTTATTTTCCAAGTAGAAGGCTTCAGGAGCAGGATAACAAGCAAACTTGTATCATTTTTTACCAGTGTCAAATACAAAGGTCAAATAAGGGACATTTCAAAAGCCACAACCCATAATGAATAAACAAATCAAATTTCAGGAGCCGTGCTCCTGAAGAGCATTACAAATTAATTACATCAGTCAATGAGTGACCTTTAATAAATTTATAGATGTGTTTAATCAAAAAGTCTAAGTGGCAACTCAATGGTTAAAGTGAAACATAAACTGCCTAAGTCCTGCTTAATATCCTATTACTTTGAAGTGGAGGAACTAATTTATCTGCAAACTATGTAGCACTAAATATTGAGCAATATATCGCAGAAGATGTTTTCTGAGAATTAATAGAAAGCAGATGAAGTATACTTATTTGCTCTTTAAATACAAATTACTTGCTTTTAATGTTCCTTTTTTATAGTTTCTCCCATTCCCTAAGAGCAACCACTTCTTGTACCCATTCCTCCCACTCACTTTCACTCGCCAGAGCTACAGCTCATACTATGGTTCCATGAAACAGTCAATCTGATATTAAGTAGAAAGGTACTAAAAAAGGATCCCAAAATTTTGAAGAGCTAACTTTTTTCCATATAGACTTTATTCCAGATCACATATCACCCGTTCCACTGCTTGCAGAAAGCCTGCATAAAACTGTATCAGGTGGTCTTTGTGAACACAAATGCAACTGTGTTATATCTGATGAACTTGGGACCGTCAGGGAATCAAGTGCACAAATCCAGCAATACTGAACATAGAAACATGAATTTAATAGCAGATGTGGCTTCTCTGGTACAGATTAGAGAAAACCTGAAAGAAGCTCAACTCCCCACGCTATCCCTCCTATGGTCTGAATGAAAAGCCAGGGCTACATTATTATTTCAGTTCCCAAACTGGGTAACTTCTTGCTTAAATAGGTAGAACAGGCTGGTGAAAGGAAAACCTGACATTTTCTTTCAGTTCTTTTAGAAGTTCCACATTTGCTTCCTTTAAAAGCAAGTTTCCTGGTAGACTCTCTGATGAAAGGATAAGCAAATTAAACAGAAAGACCCAGCAAGGATCTGAGGAACAGTGGTGGGTGGAGGAACCATAGTATCTTAATCAGTGAAAACATAATCAGTGAAAATTAGAGCACACTGAATCAGCTGCTCCTACAACTATCAAGAGAAAATTATTGTCCCTGGTGTGAAAACCACTGAGATGAGTCAACAGGAGAAGTTCTCTCTCACACAGACCTTCAGACTAAAAGGGGATTATTGCCTACAAGGGTACAGGATTTATTATGGGATTGAAGGGGGAAGAGGATTTGTGGACTGTGTAAAAGTTATTATGGGATGTTTCAAGTTAATTGTGGGAATGTTCAAAATTTTTTATGGGATGCTTAAGGGAAGGACTGAAGAAGGGGAAGGAGGGTGACCAAGGTGAACTGGGGAGGAACACACATGGGAAAATAGAGAGGAAATGTGACAAAACCAGTTTCATGTGAATAGGTAGCTGGTCGGCAGGTTTGTCTGTCCTAATCACAAAGGGGACGAAAAGGTTCAGGCTGTTTGTGAGACTCATGTTTATGGGAGGGCTGTGTGTGCTTTTGTGGGTGCCAGTACAGGAGAAAACTTTCTCCACCTATGCTGTGAACCATTTGCCCCTGTAGCTGCATTAAAGCAATGTTCCCAACAAATCATGTTAGACTGTATTCCTTCCATACCACTGCAGGCCTGTGGTTCAGAGGTGCTTCAGATTCAAGCAATTCAAAATGAAGAAAGTTCATGAAAAATATAATATAGACATCTAAAGTAGGATCATTAGAGGTAGATACAACTTAATCAAACTCCCTGATTTATTGTAGGGCTAGTAGAAGCCAATTTGAAAGGGAAAAACTAAAACCAGAGAGTTATCAACATAAGGTACAATATGTTTATTGCAAAACATTGCCTCAGTGGAGAAACTGATACTGTCAAAAATAAAAATACAAATAAAATGGTTTTCTATAAAACCTTAACTCTTAAAATATTTATATTCCACTTGAACAGACTTGTCTAATAAAATACTTCAAGATCAAGAGGAATCACTGAGGTATTTAGTCTGCCTTTGCACATATCTCAAGCTAAACAATGTACCCAATTACTCCTGTAGTCACATCAGTAATAAATGGGTTTGACTGAATCATACCTTTCAGAAAAAACATCCAGGACTGATCTGGAAATATCAAGAGGTGGAGAATGCACCATTTCTCTCTCTAAGTAATTCTGATGGTTAACACCAGCAAGAGTAAAGATGTGTGCTTTATTTCTAACTTGAATTTGTTTGATTTTAACATCCAGCCATTAGTTCTTGTGATGGTTTTCTCTGATAGATGAAGGAGCCTTTAATACCCAATATTTTCTCTCCATGAAACTTAACAACTGTAAATCACTCAAGATGATGGTGTAATATGCAGAAAAAATTACTTAACAACTTTAAAGAAAATTTAAGAAGCAAGAAGAAAGAAACCCAAACAAAAGCTCCTGTATGTTCTTCCTACCACTCTCTAGCACTTGTAACAGTTAGCATTCAGGATCTCTTCACCATTTTTGTGGGGTTTTTTACTGTTTGAGGATGTCACACTATTACTGAAATCAAAAGTGGTCTAAACTGTACGGTTCAGGTAGGTCGGAACCATTATCCAAATCCCAGATATGCTTCTTCGGGTATGAACATAGGATTACTATTTCTAAATTGTCACACTAAAGGATTTCAGATTTAAGATTCAGCAGTTTCCCATTTTTATCAGAAGTTTCATCAAGACTGTGTTTAGTTTCAACTTCCCATATTTAGCTTTTAGTATTATTTAACTTCTAGAGACCAATCTTAAATATTGTGATTTTTGTTTCTGAAGATATTGATACACTTTCTAGTATTTTATGGGGACACATTATATAAGAGATAAGGGGACTGCAAATTGGAGTGGGTAGGAGGATTTGTGGATATAAACCGCAAAATTTATGAAATAAAACCGATACATATTCTTCGTGAAAGAAAGCAAAAAAGAGCACTAGCTTGTCTCTATGATAGAACACAATTTAATGCAGAAATATGGCATACAAAAATAACATGCTTATGGTCTCAAAAAACACAGCTTGAATGAGCCACCTCTTGTTCTTGTATCATCTAGTAAGTGGAATAAACAGATTAATACTGAAAAAAATAAGAGTATATCTGACTCGTGAAGCCTTCTAAATTGTAATATCACTCTGTATGTCAGACATTTTATTTAAGATCATCACTGTCGATGTACTCCAGGATCTCATGGGCAAGAAAAATAAAGAACTCTCACAAAAATATATTGTCTTGTTTTTTTGGAATTCTTTTATTAAGGCATTGGAAGACAGAACAAAAACTAATATAGTCTCATAACAAAAAATACTAGTTATTGCACTGCTTCATTATATTTCCTGAATAGCTATTTTGTTTCAGGCTTATTCAGAAAATCATTTTCTCCAAGTATTATAGCACTGAGAGACACTCCCTAGGTAAGCATATACCATAGATAACGACTATGGCCAACTTTTAATCATACCCTTGATTCTTTTAGCTTCTCAGAAACCTTCCTTCTGGAGTAACATTTCTGGTCTCACACTAAAGAACAAGGAAAAGCAAATGTCTCTGCTTAAGTTACTACAGCATAACAAACAAATTCTGATTCAAAACAATGTGTGACAAGATAGACAAAGAACTGGTCTGATTTTGTGGAGTTGACTGAGATCTAGAATTCATTTAACTATTACTGCTATAATTTTACAATGACAGACAAATGCATTTAAAGGCAGGAATATATGTAGTCATTTCTGCATCTACCTGTAAAGATATTGTTAAACAGGGAGGTTTAAATCTGTAAGTGTTCTTAGTCAAATTTCGTATTTGATTGAGTTTTCTCATTCAAAACAAGTAAGTAGCAATTACTGTACTCCCCAGAACAAGCTGAGCTCCCACTGAGAAAAAAGTATTCTGCATTCAGAAAGTTTTGACAACAATTACACCCCAGTAATATCAGGCCAGATGGTTTAATACAAATGGTATTTTGGATCTTGCAGGCTTGAGTTTCCAGGTCCAGGATTTTACATGGTCTGCGTGTTAACTGCCTCCACTTGTATAGGATTTCTAAACTGGAGGCTCATTTTGTCAAGAGATAACCCACTCCTCATCCCAGAGCGAAACTTAATTTTTCCATGATACATTAAAAGTGAAAACTTACCAAGACCCAGATTCACAGATGCAGTGAGGATCTTAAACCTTACTGAAATCAAAGTGGCTTAGGCTTCTCAATGCTAGCCCCAAAATCAAACAGAAGTTAAGAAATCCTAGCAGTTACAGATGAACTGTACCTTTACCTTTCCTCCTTTTGGCTGGACATGAAAACACTTTTATTAAGGACCAGTAAACAAAATTAAATTTCTTGAGATATGTTAGAATACAGGTGCCTGAAGTTCTTACAGGAAATCACAGAAACTTTTCCGTGTCCATCACTGATCTTACTGAATTTTGAAAGCAGCCAAAAGTCATTCCAGGCCTGAATCAAAGAAAAATTTTATGCCCCTACAACACCTTGCTTCCATCGTTAGGACATTGCTCCTGCTCCTGCTCCTTAAGCTTTTTATGAACATTAAGGAGGTGAGACAGAGCTGTAGGAGGAGAAGTTCTCCAGGCCTCCACTACTGTCAGATCCACGAGGAAACACTCAGGCTAGCTTACTCCCAAACTTCCCAGGACAGCCCAATTTATTACCTTAGCTGCATCAGTTCTCTGTGTCTCTTTCTTTTCTGTTTCTGCCTCTTCTAGATGGCTTTGAACTGGTGACAATGAATGATCTTCTGTTATGTGTTTGAATTTGAGCAAAAGCCAAGCAGCTCTGCTATTGTTAGGGGCTTCTGAGCTTTACTGTGAAAGGTAGTAACAGTAGGATGGTTTAGAGATCACACTAGTATTTTACCTAATGATACCTGTTACTGAGGCCCAGCAAGCTGTTATTGGCACATCGCTATATTCAGTGACATGTAATTAATTATTATATCACCAACGAGAATCAATGTTTATAACTTTGAGGATCTTTCTTCAACCTTCCCACTGAATAACTTGCACTGGCTTCAAGTTTAACCTAATGGAAGCCCTGGGGCTGTAGGAAAGTACCCTGATTTTTTGTTACTACAATGTTTACCAGAATGCAATTGTATTCCAGTAGTAAAATATATGTATACTTCTCTGTGATTGGAAAAATATCCCTGTCAAACCTTGGACATATAGCACTATCGAAAAAAAAAAAAAAAGAAAAAGAAAAAAATTATACATTTCTTTTCACTCAAATGCAAGGAGAGTTATTCTGGATGACCCTTCTGGCAGTTGCAACCTTATAATTACACTTTGCTTTTAGAAGCTGGGAAAGCAAAGCATGTGGAGAGAACTATACTTACCTACCAATACTATCATATCTTATTTTTCCTTAAATCACTAGCTATTTGAGTTCTGTGATGCAGAGTGTAGTTACTAAAAAATAAAAAAAAAAATTTAAAAAAAGGAAAGAGGGAAAAAGAAGAGGTAATAAAAAAAAGGCCTCAGATCTCCACCTTGTGTGGTTGATGGTGAATGACTATATAAATAGTCTTGAGGATCTTGGTTTAAGACTCTCTCAATACTGCTGGAGAATAAAATATCAAGATGTGATTCCTTGTGCTTGTATTTTTTGTCATGTTGGAGTATTCCAGGTTTCACCTTGATGTTTAGTTTATCCTCAACATCCTGTCTAAAAGTTGCTTATTAGACCCCTTCACAAGAGAACATAGATGCAAGGGCAGGAGCACGACAGTCAAGTCCTTAAGAAGAAAAATTACAGTGGCCAAATATGAGTACTATTGTTTTTTCCCTATGATAGTGTTAAAATAAAACATGGATTGCAACCTAGTAGCATAGTTCAGTCAAATACATAGTTTTCCTGTCTGAAGCATAGTATGAACAAATAGAAACACATCTACACATGTATCTTCTGAGTAGTTAGTTCTTAGAAGGTCAGGCTCAGGGCTAAGCCAAAGTTTTTAGTCACTGTCTCCATCACATTCCCACTTACATCAAACACTTTCATTTCTTAATTGAGTTAAATTTTCTGTTTCATTCAAATGATGACTCCAGCCTGGTGCTTTGTGGCAACAAGGCAGCTTAAGATTGTGACGTTGAGCTCTTGCCTGTATAGTTTCCATAATCAGACTGTCAGTCCCAACCTAACTTCTTTGGATATATTTCCCTGTCACATCTTATGTATCAGAAGCTAGTTGCTTGTTTTCATACAGAAAAAAAAAACAATTAAAAAGCTTACTCTGTTTTTATCCATTGTACCAAATGCCACTAAGTAGCCAGAGGAAGGCATTTTGGTATTTTGGTTAAGCTTATGTATGAAAACACAAGAGAGAACATGATTCTGGAAGAAATATTGAAAGACTAAGCTGGTATGAAAACATCTCAACAAGTCTGTGGCATTAGAGATCAAGACAACCACACAGTAAAGTAAAACACGAAAAATTCATATTGAAAAGCCATGGATGATAACCCAAGTTCCAGTTTCAAATCATTTATCTCCATTGCATAGAACTCACTAATTAGAGCTCCAAGAACTAAGCCATCGTCCTTTGCTTCTGAGCAGAAATGGTATAAATTTAAACTGGAATGATAAGGAACCCCAAGGTTCCAAAGGAGCTAGGCATTATCAGATGAAATTTTAAAGAGAAGGGGAGAAAGGAGCAGGAAGCAACCTCTGAATCAACCAGTCCAGTGATGGTACCAGTGGCTAAAACCAGTTCTCCTTGCGCATTCAGGTGACCTAGACATCCAAAGGTCTGTCAGAAGATAGGTCCAGGTAATCAGGAGGTTTCAGCTAATATCGGATCCCAACTACCAGAAATACTATCAGGAAACTAGAATCTGTCCATCTAGGACTTTACCTTACGGCAAGGTGAAAATAATACCAAAAAAATGCAGAAAAGTTACTCCATCTTATATCCTGGAACTTCCAACAGATAAATACTGCAAAAACTAGTTTTTTTCTCTGAAATAATGTTAAAATCAGTATTAAGAGCAAGTCCTTTTAAAACAAAATTCTTGGCCTAAACCAGGATGAACAACACAATGAATTTTAACTTTTTGGTATGAATTTCTCATAAACACTATTGGACAAGTAATAAACCAAACTTCTGGTAGATCAATGAGCAAGTTAAGCTAAAATTAAGTTTTCAGACTCTGAAAATTTGTAGGGTTTGATTCCTTGAGCTTTGTGTTTAGGAACATTGTTTTTCCATTTATTTTTAAACTACAATAGTCATCGCTAGAAGCTCTATCTTTTCCTGTTTATCTCATTTCCCCATGCTGCCATTTCTATTGACTTCATTTAAACCAATACAGTTGCTGAAAGACTGGGAAGATGAATGGGATATAAGAAATAGAAAAAAAAAAAAAAAAAAAGGGAAAAAAAAGAAGAAAGCAATCAGTGGTTTATTTCTGATACTACAACTTTCCCTCTGAATAAGTAATCAGTGAACCAAATACACAGTAGAGAAAAAGGGGGAAGCAAAAAACAAGCAAAAGAGGAAACAAGAAACACAAGAGAGACAAAGGAATGCATACTACCTCCGGCAGCCTTGATTTTTCACCAGTACAAGCTATTACAAATGTAATTGGCTTTTTATGTTGGCAGCTGCTGCTCTTTCGACAATAATAGGCAAAGAGCATAATACTGCTCTGGTTTATCCATGACATTAATTAACCATTCAGCTCTGCATCACCCATGATGATTCACTACCCCTGCATAGTGTAATAAATATACATTCCTAGTTCATTATGAAGGGTAAAAGTGAAGCATAGAGTCCATGCCATAACAAATCATTTTACAAGCAATTCCACTTCATCCAAATGCTTTACAGTAGATGAAAGTCAGCGAAGCATAAAGGGCTTTCATAAGACCATCTCAATCTCCACCCCAGGCAAATGGCTTCAGAAAGCATGTCTATGCTCAAAAGTTTCTTTTCCTTTCTAAATCAATTCAGCACAAGCTAGTGAATAAATATGGCTATGGGAGGCAACGCAATCCACACTTTGGTGTAGAAAGTGATTGAAAGTCCAAAGAATGGATCTAATACAAAGCCTACTAACTTCATGAGAAATATTTTTACTATCTACCATCAGCATTCATCCATCTTCCATGGGTATAGAAGCTCTCCTGTTCAGGGGCCAGTTTAATTATAGAACAGAGTTTGAGGTTTTACTGCGTTGCCAACAGTAGGAAAGGTGCATTATACCTCAATATCCAAGCCCAACATGTATCATGTTTACAAACATACAGATGTCCATACCAGCGAATGGAACACTTATGGTACTTTTGTACATTTAATGTACAAATTGTTACATCTTCATTGAAAAGAATTTTAAAAGGTCTAGTGTGCACCAGCTGAGATTGAGCCAACTATCCAAAGTACTTAATATAAAGTAATTTTAAGAAATGTTCTATTTGAACATGTGATTGCAAAACTGTTTTGAACGCTTAATCAGCCTAGGAAGTATCATCCTGCAAATTATTATTTGCAAATGTACTTGTGTTACAGCAAGAGTTATCGTATCTTCTATTTCCTTACCATTGATCACAGTAGGGCTTATTTTGAAATGATAATGCTAATATCTGATAGCAATATGCTGATAGCTCTATGAGGGTTTTTTATGATTCAGCAACCTTTATAACTCCTTGCCTAAGGAGCAGAGGTAATATTGAGAAAACATCCAGTCTCAGTCCTGATTTTCAGCAAAGTCAATGCTTTCAAATTATTTTGAAGTGCAGAGACTAGGAAGCCTATGAAATATTTACGAGAAAGCACATCATGTCTACAGTGGTTCTAGTCTGTGACTGAAACATATGGTTTATAAATTGAAACAGGTGTGGGAGAACAGGTGGTCGCAGCCATTCAAGGGCATAGCTGGAATTTACCATGAGGAGAAGAAAAAAAGAAGGAAAAAAAAAAAAAAAGAGAAAGATTAAGTAGCTCAGTTAGCTGCTAAGTCAACTTGCAGACTTAATGACAGAAATCACAGCTCTTCATTGGGGAAAGTCTGAGACCTTGTGATTTTGTTACTAACTTCCTGGAATAAGTTTACAATAGCTGTCTTCTGCCACTGTTCTATTACCTTGCCCTAACCAAATTTTTGTCAGAAATGTATAATAACCTGAGAAAAAAATAGTGTTTCCCCATCTTAACTTTCAAAGAAATTAAACCAGTGTGTAAGGAACAAATGACACAGAGATATAGTTGGCTGATTCATTTGGATGTCAACCAAAATCCTACTATCAGCTGGTTCTTTTGTTGACTGATTTTTAGACCCTATAGTAGATGTTGCCTTGCAATAATATTAACCTTGGTTTAATGCTTGATCTACTTTGAATTTACACTTAAGTCAATTTGCTTCAGCTGTACAAAATCTGCAATAGATCTAAAACTCGCGTGCAAGGGACTAACGCATGACCAGTGCAGCTCTTGCATCCCTTGGGTACTCAAGTACATCTTAAAAGATCATCCATCTTGTACTTTCCTCCTGTGTAAGGATGTGTTTCATCATTCCCAATATTAAAAACTGAGCATTCCATGGATCTTTAATAAAAGCATCAGTGTCTGTAACTTACATGCTTGGATAGTTCAGTAGTTGTCCCTCAGATCACAAAGAATGATCACCTTTGAAAACAGAAGATTCATGCACTTTGACACTGAAGTACAGTAAATAAAATAAGTTCAACTTCAAATATACCTGGAGTCTGCATTTCTTTTCTAAATCATCAGCAACTGTTGGTCTGACTCTGGGAGCAGCTGAATTCCCACAACCCCAGAAAGGTAGGAGGCTGAAGTCATTTGTGCTTTCTTAAATGTATTGGACTTATGCATTAAGATGTATGCATTCTACTAAAATTGATCATTCTATTTTTTAATATTCCCAAACCACAAGAATTTAAAATAGAATTAACTTGTTCTAACCTCTGCTTGAGAACAAATTTCTTTTGGCTTTTGTGTACTGAAATGCTATTTGCAGGAACATAGGAACTGACATGTCAGATCAAACCAGTGGTCCATCTAGATAGCATATTAAGTGTGCTTATCAACTGTCACAGTTTTCCTCTGAAATTTCTGATTGAAAAACTTCATGCTTATTTTTAATCATGCAGACAACAATCAAACCAGACCATTAATGCCAGGGAGCAATTTACCATGTGTGCTTCAACGTCTTTCCTATGGATCTCAAAAACCCTAAAAGTGTGGTGCCTAAATGGTGTATTTAATATGTTTCTACTAAATTGTGCTGTCACATGCAGTCAGAACAAGTATTCTGCCAACAGTGGATGAAATTCATCCCTAGCAACACTCCACAGAAGCCAATGGAGTTGCACCAAGGATAAAAGTGGCCAGCTATGCTTCATATTTACTGCTTCTTTCCATTCACTTGCATTAAAGAAAGAATAAAATAGATAAACACTTACTACTTTTGCTACTCCTAAAGCAAGTCAGCTAAAATTACTTTAAAACAGTTCATTTACTAGGCAGACACAGTACTGCAGCTGGAAATTTACAGTTAAAGCTTTTTTCTATAGTAAACTCTTTTTTTAAAAAATCTGGTCTACAGGAAATGATCTTAGTCTTTGAGGGTTCTTGCATATGTAATTAAGTTCCATTAAAATTGATGAGATTTAAGCGATGTTTAAAGTTCAGCACATGTTTAAGTACTTCCCTGAACTATAACTGTCAAACTGTGTATACCATATCAGTAAGCAACCTAGGTGTTTCTCTAATACTCTTTTAGGACTTCAAGACTGACTCACATGGGATAGCATCTTTACAAATAATGTATTGCTGCAGAAAAGCATCTAAATTAAACTATTAGATTAACAGTTTATTTTCTTGGGCAGGTCTGATTTTTGTAGTGTTTTTCAGGATCAATTTTATGGAAAAATAATGTCTGAGAGTAATTTTTAATGTTCCATTAGTTTCTAGTCTCTCAAAAATATTTTTAATCTTTAATCTCTTGCAGGAACTTCACTTGACCCTATGCGTGTAACACACATCAGATCCAAGAAGGCATACCAGTTGGTCTTTTGTTTAACCACTTACAAGAAGCTCAATATTCAAGGGTTCCCATCTGTTAGAAGTACAGCTGCTTAGAGCATTATAAGGCAGGCTATGATTTAAAACATCTTCAATTATATTTTACGTAAATGAATCATTCTCTGCTTATAATAATATGTCAATAAGTCTATTACCCCATTTCCAGAAAATTTTGTGTTTTAGCCATCAAATGAAAATACACACGAAAGCAAAGAAATGCTTAACCCAAAGGAAGAGTTGTCACTGCATAAAAAATAACAAGAAATGACATGGAAAGAGGAGTTTGTATTGATTCATTTGTCATTTATTCATTTTCACCAAAAAAAAAAAAGTAAAATTAACCTGGTCTTTAATATTCCTGGGTGGACAACAGGAATTAAATGTATAGGTATCTAACCATTCAGTATTTCAATCACAAGTTATTTCACTGACATTATGCTCTTTCCACCTGAGACACTTACTGAAACCACTAATAGTGAAACAGGGAGGATTTGCAAGAGCTACAGGTAGCGATATGCTCCTCTTGCAAGTACATTATCAGTGCACAACTGAATAGTTTTGGATGTGTGTTATATAAGCACAACTATGTTTTTCATTAATATTACCAATCTATTTTGAAAATATGACAGGCATTCGCATTGAATGTGAAACAAAACAAAAAAGCAGACCTCAACATGTCTAATGTAAGTTTAACATACAGCTGTGAATTAAAAAAAAAGGCAGCTTTGCCATACATAATCTTCTGAAACTGCACAAAGATAGTTTTAAGTGAACCCAAAGAGTCCAATCATAATTATGTCCCAACCTGTTTTGGAAGATGAGTCCATTTTCTCTTCACATACTGGGAGGAAATTGATCTATCTATTCCTGTACTCCTGCAAAAGACAGAGGACTATACAAGGGGCTCAAATGAGATCAGACTTTACTTTGAGCAATTTGGCAAGTTACAGAAGTCATTCATTCGGTGGTAGTTTTAAGTACCAAATACCACTTTTAGGATTTGTCATCCCCAGGTAGAGGGTAAAACTGAGTTTGTGGAGGTGGGCCTGGGTAAAATCTGAAGAGTTTAATTCACACCATTTACTCTGCAAGCTACTATGAGATGCAATCTTCATGCTAATTATTTAAATGTACAAATACGAAACCCAAAAAAAGCTGTTGCATAACTACATCCTACAGAAATTAAAATTCCAGAATACTGCTGTTGAGGAAGTTCACAGTAGTTAAGCCTAAATGAGCCAATTAAAGCAAGAGATAATCCTAATTAAAATAAAAGCATCACAAATCATGACACCAGAAGACATTCTTTGTTTTGGAACATTCTAGGCCTATGAATGTGTGCCTATATGTACATATACATGTGTGTATGTGTGGGGACAGGATTTTCAACTATGGACATTACTGAATTCGATTTTGATGAGCAAGCACTATATCCTTGAGAAAGCACGCAAGCAGAAGATAAGGAAGAAAGGAATGAGCTGCTGGAAAGGAGTAAACAAGATAAGGACCATGAAGTCATGTTGCATGGTCAGGAAGAACAGACCTATCCGCTGGATTATTACGTTAACAAAGAGCAATAAAGGTCTTTGGTTGCTGCTTGCCAGAGTCCGTGCCGTTAATCCCCACATGTATGTATATACAACAATACATGAAGTGAGGTCTCTGAGAAGTTGCATTACTTTCTGCTAATATTGCAAGTTTGCATAGTGCCTTGGGTTATTTTTTAATTTAATTCCTCTATTTGTACATGAACAGTACCAAAAAAAAGATCCCTGAGGACTGCACTGTTTGATACTGGATGATTTTGTTCAACACCACGTCATTTTAATTTACGTTGAAGGAGAACTTGTTAGAAGTAGGCTGTAGTTGCTTAAGCTTTAAATGTCAAGTAGGGTTGGGGAGGAGGGTGATGTTTAGTTAATGTAAAAGACAGTTTTCTAAGTAGAATTAAAGAGCATAATTTGTCAGATAGACTATTTAAGTAACATGGAGTGTCCTTTTCACAGCCTATTAAGGGGGGGGGGGGGGGGGGGGGGGCAAAACTCAATTACCAATTGCATTTCTGGAGAGTACAACAGGGCTGTAATATATTCTGTAAGAGGCTGAAAACTCTTATGTTCTGACCTGCATTGCACCTCCATAGAGTAAGAAAATGGAAAACAAAAAGAGGGGAAATTATTTGGAATGATAAAAAGGAAGACGTATTGCAATTAAAATAAAGAGTTGTACAGTTGTTTAACTGAATTTGGTTTTCTAAAGTTGGATACTTGATTGCAGTCTCTGAAAGAAAATAACTAGTAATTTACAGTAAAGAAGTGACAAACCTGAAACCCCATTGAATAAGAATTCTTTGTGAGTCATTCCAGTACAACCTTTTTCTTACTTTTCTCTTAATTAGAACCATAAAATAGTACAGAAAGTTTAAATATGAACAACAACAACAATAATAATAATAAAGCCTCATTACAGAACCACTTTTAGCCCTAGGATCTCAAAATGCTTTAGAAAGGGAGGTATTTCTATCCAATATATAGCATGGCTAAGAATAAAACCTGTCTCCCATGTCTTCTTTGAATGCTGCCTCTTTCCTCTCCCTCTCATATTTCTTCCCAGCTGCCGGAAAAAAAGGAATATGACTGGAATATATAGTCAAAAGCAAAAAAGTAAAATAAATTCAGGACTCCATTTCCACTTCAATACGTCTGTGCAGAGTGGAAAATCAGGGTTCCCATATTTCTTTCCAGGATTTCACTGGTGGAAATCTGCCGGAGATGTGTAGTATATATCTAGTGAGTTTGATTTGTCCAAGGTGCATCTCAGTCACTGCATATAGTCTTTTTCCATTGATCTGTCCATATAACCTCAGGCATAGATATAAGGTTGCCTGAATGACTTCAGGCTATTCAGATATCCCAAGATAAGTGCTCACAGTTTTCAAATTCTAGCTGGATAAAACTTCTGAATGGGAAAAAGGAGCAAATGTAGATAAACATAGATATATGGTAACTATGTGAAATGCAGCCATTTTCACTTATGGGAGTTTAACAACCTTCTTATGCATGACTAATTACCAAGCCTTAAAATTCACTTGTCAGAACCTGGGGGGAAGTCGGGATGCATATATTTCAGTTTTTCATGTTCAGTAGTACTCTTTTCCCAACCTCATATGTCCACAAAGAAAGCAAACACCCTAGCTTTAGCATTACAAAGATGGCTTAAAAAAATCTCTAACAGTAAGCTTAATAAATATTAGTTAAAATTAACATTTTAAACAACAATTACATCCAAAAAGGGGAGAAACCTCACATGTACCTTAATTTTGTTTGTGTTAACTCCCATAGGTCCAACACTTCCCAGAATTTACTGGGGCCCTTTGCACAGTCCTCAGGTATCCCCTCACACCCAGACCCAGGAACTTCATGCATTCCAGCTCCATCAATGTATCTCTTCCTTTAGCCTCTTTATCTCCCACTTGTATTGCCTTTGGGGGGGGGGGGGAATAAAAAATAAAGCCTGGTGGGGATGTTAAAACTTTTCTGCTTGGCTGCTTCATAGATGGTTAGGGGAGCTTCCTTCTTTTATGTCTTTCTGCTAACTTCTGGATGGATGCTATTCTTCATCCCCAGGTGTCTGCAAGGAGCATTCCTCCCTCCTAAACCACTATAAAGTGTGACAGAAAACCGCTTTCAAGTTTTCACAGAGCGGGAAGAACCACTAGCTGGAGTGTGCCTCATTATTTCTGAGCTCAGATCCCCAGATGAATGCAACAAACTGTGCCTGTGCATTCTCATCTACATGAGTTGGATCCTTTTAACTCATTGGCTTTAACAATAATATAACTTAGCAGAAAAATTTTCCCACTGGTTTTAGTCTAAAACTCTCTCTGAAAGAAAATGCTTATTTCTGTAGTTAATTGTTTTGGTAAAACCAAGCCAAAATGGCTTATTTGGAACATATTGATTAAAGTCAGTAGGCTCAGGCTACCTCTAAAATAAGAAAAAGACCAAGAGACACAGTTTAGCTGTGAAGTAGGTCTTTGAAGTTCACTGTGTCCGGTTGTCTGTTGTGGTGGGTTGACTCTGGCTGAATGCCAGGTGCCCACCAAATCTGCTCTATCATTCCCCTCCTCAGCTGGATGGGGGGAGAAAATATGACGAAAGGCCTGCAGGTCGAGGTAAAGACAGGGAGATCACTCAGCAATTACTGTCACGGGCAAAATAGACTCGACTGGGGGAAATTACTTTAATTTATTACCAATCAAATCAGAGTAGGATAATGAGAAATAAAACCAAATCTTAAAACACCTTCCCCCCCTCCCTTCTTCCTAGGCTCAACTTCATTCCCGAGTTCTCTACCTCCTCCCCCAGAGCAGCACAGGGGGATGGGGAATGTGGGTTGCAGTCAGTTCATCACACATTGTCTCTGCCGCTCCTTCCTCCTCACACTCTTGCCCCGCTCCAGCATGAGGTCCCTCCCACAGGAGAGAGTCCTGCATGAACTTCTCCAACGTGGGTCCTTCCCACAGGCTGCAGTTCTTCATAATCTGCTCCAACGTGAGTCCTTTCCATGGGGTGCAGTCCTTCAGGAACAGACTGTTCCAGCGTGAGTCCCCCACAAGTCCTGCCAGCCAA
>NW_008824475.1:4817804-4825914 GCF_000699105.1 Pygoscelis adeliae
CACTGACCTTGGTGTCTGCAGAGTTGTTTCTCTCACATGTTCTCACTCCTTTCCTCTGGCTGCTGTTGCGCAGCAGTTTTTTCCCCTTCTTAAATACATTGTTTCACTGATGGGCTCAGCCTTGGCCAGCAGCGGGTCTGGTGGTATTGGCTCTATTGGACACAGGGGAAGCTCCTAGCAGCTTCTTACAGAAGCCACCCCTGTAGCCCCCCTGCTACCAAAACCTTGCTGCACAAACTCAGTACATCTGTTAAAATTAGCAATCCGTTAAGGAAACTTACTAAAACCAATGCACCCAGCATTAACAAAAATTCCTAATAAAGGCTTTCTACTACAAGTGTGGCATGGAATATTTTAGTTTAGCTGAAATTTTGAAAACTCTAGAAGCTTGATTTGGCATCACATTTTTTGCACAGCTCTGCTACTACCATAGTAGCGGTATTCATATTTTCTTTCAAAGCTCAACATATAAAATTTCTTTTTTGATGGCTTTCTAGAAAATGCAGTCTTACAGCTCTGGTAATAAGGAATGCCTGCCAGTAAAATCCCTGCAATGATCATCACCAACACACTTTAGGAGAGTCCAACTACTTTGGTAATTCTCTCATCAATTTTGGTAAATGTTCACTTTAGAACATAATGTATTTTGTAATTATGCAGTCAGAAATATGGGCATATTGATTTGTGTGGGGAACTGAAATGCTGTTCTTCACCAGTTCTCAGCTTCGTGATTGCTGAAGCTGCTTCTGATTTTCTTCTACTTCTTACTGTTTGCACATATGTCAATTTTAAACCTTCCAGACAGTTTTAAAATTTTTAAAAATATTGAGGGTTTTTTTTAAAATTATACTCATCTCAGTTTCAAGATATATATAAATAAATAAGTTTTTTTTTCTCTCACATGTCATCAAGCTTCAACTGAAAAGTTTTACCATTTTAGAAAGAAGGATTCCTCATCTCTATAAAGCATTTTCTTCTGTATGATGTTTGGATAGTTGATTGGACCTTCACTTTCTCCCAACCCCTTCCCCCTGGAAAACTGAAACTTTGGTGAGGTTGGAGGAATAAACAAAAATCAAAAAAGTTGTTAAAAAGCAAAAAATTTACTTTAGCTAGAAGTCAGAAGAATTCCTCCAAGGGAAGTCTTAAGAAAGCTAAGTATAGGAGCTACTGCTCTTACAATATATTAAAAAGAAAATATAGTTCGATTTAAACTGCTTACAGTATTTATCATTAAGCCTGGACAATGAATATTTGGTAGCATTCTCCCCTTACAGCCTACATATAGCTATATAATTGGGGGGGGGGGGGAAGACAATATGCTGCTACCCTATGCTGCTATCCTTCTATTCAAAATATCTGCATTTGGAATCCCCACCTCAAATCTCCTTTTAAAATCAAATTTACTGCCAGAATTTAGGAGTAAAACATTTTACAACATTGGTCTTCTCTAATTTTTGCTTCTACTCAGGAGTCCTCAGGATTATGAAACTGCAGTTTTTATGTGGGAAAATGCAATAATTGTAAGAAAATTAACTAGCAAAGCTCAATCCATATATGCAACTGAGATCTCATACGGGAATCCCAGTTAATTACTGTCCAGCTTCCTGATGTCCACAAGTCTCATTCATAAACAGTACCAGCTCACTCACAACCATATGCATGAAACTAAATCATCTCACAGCCAATGGGGCATTTACAGGCTTCTGTCTTTCTCTGTCTTCTCCTATCTGGTCAGATTCATGTGAAGTTTTACTCCAACCTTCAGCTACCAGGCCAGATGATTACACAGTTTTAGTTCCATCTACACCTCAGTTGCTGCACAGCAGCATTTTATGCCTTCTGCTTGTCTGCAACATTAAGCCAGTTTAGGGTGATGAGCAATATGAGTAGGAAACATAAAAAAATACAAAACTCCTATCCAGAGTTTCAGGTGTCCGACATAGAGCATGTTGTCCACCTTAGGTCCATGATTAAAACAAAATCACCTAAAAGAGGCAGTCTAAGCCTCTTTCCTCTCATATGAGTAAAGAATTTCTTTTCCTTTATAAGCTCCCTTACACACTCTATTTTCTTGTTGTCCTGGTTTCAAAAAAAAAAAAAAAAAAAAAATCTCTTCTAGAGATAGATTAACTATGAGTAAACTGGAATGACTGCTTGGTAGTAAGAAGATCAGTTTACAGTTTCCTGCTCTGACTCAGATTTCCTATGTGAATGTAAGCAATATTTTCCTCCCCTATGTGGGCAAAATTCCCAAATCAAAGTCAAGTTATGAAGATAAATTAATTTATTGTTTTTAAGATGCAGCTATTATTATGATGAGAGACACATAAAATCAGTGTTTTCAGAGAAATAATTTAAAATTGTTACTTTATATATCCAAATAAGTACTAAACTAAATGTTTTCTGATGCTCACAATAATTGTCTTCTTTTCCTTTCACTTTGCTTTTAGCCCTCTCTGCCTTTCCAGTGTAGAAACCTATCTGCTTCTTTCTGAAACTTGTAGGCTGGCTTT
Organism: Pygoscelis adeliae; assembly: GCF_000699105.1. Taxonomy (NCBI): domain Eukaryota; kingdom Metazoa; phylum Chordata; class Aves; order Sphenisciformes; family Spheniscidae; genus Pygoscelis; species Pygoscelis adeliae. Next base: position 4,820,321 of record NW_008824475.1, read on the forward strand.
ACCACATTGCTCAACTGCCCTATTCATTAGTGCCCGTTGCCCTTCCCTATTCGCAAATTTCCACCTCCATTGGATCACTGAAAAAAGGCTCTAGGAAAAAGAAAATATTTTCATCTCACATCATTTTATTTTATAGACCAGCCTCTCAACTGGTCGTTGCTCCCCAGTAAAGGGTAATGCAGAAGGAAGATCTGAAGCTGTCTTTACTACCAGAGGCTGTGCCCTTATATTCTCATTATTTTTGGTTCTTACAGCAGCTATCCTTAGTATAACATTATGCTTTCTATCGTCTGCCTGAACCTATTTTTAATACTTCTTGCTTGCTTCCACTAGTTTCGGAAATTATAATTTGTGATATTTTTGTATAATCATATTTCAGCAGTGCCACTAAGTTTTATATTCACTAACTAGAACAATAAATATGAAACTTCAGTAAATTCCAGTGAATCTTCTCATTTTTCAATTAGAATAAAGTCTAATTTAAACTTTTCTTTTGTATAGATCCTTACAGTCTGAGCTTTTTTTTTTTTTTTACCATTCTGTGCTTTCAAAGTCAGTGGCATACACTGCAAAGTTGCATTATACCAGTACTTCACACTATATTTAAGGTGAGGTGCAACCACAATTTTAGATAGAAGTAGTATACCCATCATTGATTTTATCCTCCTAACAGTACAAACTGAGAAACGTGTTTGTCTTCAGCACTACGACTGCACTACACTCAGGACTTGACAGACTTTTCACACAATAACTCCCAAACCTTTTTTTGTTTCTTGGCCAGAATTCTGTAATATGTTTCCTTTTTGTGTATACAGTGTTTTTTCATTTGATTTTGTGACTTATTATCATATGCTTGTCAGGAGACCTCTGCATTTACAATCAACACACCCATCTAAATCTTTCTGCATTGTTTCTACTTATGTTTCAGGTTTAATAGAGGGATTTTTTTTGCTTGTTTTTTTTCTAAATGTTACTATAGAATAATAGATTATCTTCCTATTATAGAACTGAAAGGTCTACATGATGTTCTTGCATTGTTTGGGAAAAGAAAAGAGACAGTGGGAAGCAATAAAGAGGTATAATCCAATTCCACATTCTGGAAAGAAAAGGGTGTAACATTACCATTTATGGTGTCAGAAGTAGTGTTTCTGGGAAGGATAAGGATGGGGTATGATCGCTATCTATCAGTCTCCTGTAATAAATAGTCCACAGAGTAGATATCAGGCCAATTTTTTCCAAATCTGCATTGGAAGCCCTTCACATCATACCACCTTTTCACTAACTGTGTTTATTTCAAATCTTAAGCGCTTAGGAAAGTATCTCTTTATTTATGATACACCTCATATTTCTATTTGTTTATTATAAAATATCAGGAAAGTAATTTATATCAACAGGAACTGATTTGACCTTACTAGTTAAGGTGTACTATTTCAAGGATACACACATTTTTGTTTTTCAGCCCACTCGAAATCTGCCAAGCAAGTATTTTCTTTCACATAATAGTCAGAGACAAAGATAGGACACATAGAAAGGTGTGGATATTCTCCTTTCTTCCAGGGCAAGTCCTTGGGATAAGGCCACAGTCACATCTCTATTCACACAAGAAATTCAAATATTTCCAGAAGGCTGAGGCCAGCCTTTATATAAAGTTGATTTCAGAGCTAGTGTGGGTACCAAGATAACCTAGGTAGAGAAGAAACAACAAAGAAATACTGATGCTGCAACAGAGAACGTGTAATTTGGAGGCAATCTAATCTAATAATCATGTTGATTAGAGTTAGGCAATTTAAAAGCACATGCAGGCACAAAGGAAGAAGCAGCAGGTGATGTGACAGTCAAAACTTCAAGATCTGAAAGATAAGGGTCAACACTGTGCAGTGGACTTACCAGAGCCCCTGACAGGTAAAGGAAAAAGGAGCCAGAGATCTATACAAGGTTAACAAAGAGGTTTGAAGAGAGGGGAGGAGAAAACAGAAGAAAGATGATACAGACACAACATCATCAAAAAAAACCCTCAAGGTCCTAAGAAATAATACAAAGATCTAGACTCCTCTGCAGCAATTAATGAGATCTGACAAATCTTGCTTAGCTGTAGCTTTGCTTATTAGTAGCAGGTGCTAAGTAAATTTATTGCATCCTTTAGCCTTTGATAATAAAGTAGCATAAGGGGTGACGGTGCATTTCTGCTTTAGCATCTCTCAATAAGAGAGAATAGCAATTTGCTTTCACTGTGAGGATTCCCTCTCCCATCTGCTTCAGCCTGCATCTAGAGTGGACTGAAAGTGTGCCCTTAATTAGCAAGCCTAGTTGGTGAATGATATGTCACCCAGGTTGGTGACTGGTGGCAATCAAAATGGGTTGTAACACTAGCTATGTCTTCCCTGTTCCAGATTGCGAGAACCTGCCATTCACTGAGCCCTAAAGATCTAGACTATTTCACTTACTTACAAACATTCTAGCACTTGTAAAGAAAACAGATAGAGTGATTTGCTACTCATAAGCATAAGGCAGGATCACAATTACTAACAAGCAGAGCCTGTACTTTCTGCTAGCTATTTCAAGGTTAACATCTTTTGCTACCTGCAAGGGTAAGCGCGCTCTTTCATAAAGGGTGATTCTTGGATGAGTTATTCTTTTTCCCATTTACTCCCTTCTGGCAAAATTGCAATGATTTTATTTTAGATATAAAAATTATAGCTCAAAAATGTAGTGATGCAAAATAATGTATTTAAATTCTGATGTCAGCACTTGTCCACAAATATGGTAAGGACCTGATCCAGTTCCTATTGGACTGTCCATTGAAGCTGTATTAAACCCATATGAATCTCCCTGCAAACTATGTTTATATCTCAGAATTCGATTAGGTTATAAGGAAAAAAGCCATATGAACACTCATGCAGAAAAAGAGTGTGTTTCTTGATGCAGAGAGAGTATATTGTGCTTTGCAAAGACGGTTACTGCAAACGGCAGTAGTCCTGTATGAACTATATGGAAATGGATTTTATTTCAGTGCATCGCATTACAGATCCTAAGTCCAACCTTGTCATTATAATTTGTCATACAATTATGTGTAGGTCCTATCTCCCTAAAGATTCTACCTTTCTTTTACTGCCTCTGGCTGTCATCTGGAAGTTCTCCATCATAATGCAAAAGACTTTCCAAACCCAGAAGTTAATGACCATAGCGATAATTGTTATTTATGCATTCCACTCCCCAAAACCTCTGAAGCATCAGTGACATCTGCAAATTTGGAAAGGCATATGCCTAAGCATGTGCTAACAGTAGCTTAGTGGCAGCAACATGATAATGGATTTTGGACCTTTTTACCTTAAGGATCAGTCTTTTCCAGGCTTCTTAAGTGCTTTTATTTGACTGGCTTTACAATAGCTGACTTCAAAATTAATTTGGTGATCGTGTACCTACTCCTAAAACAAGAATCTAAGTTACAGAACACCATGGCAACTTTGTTCACTGTCTCCACAGAAAATCTTAAGGTGGTGTAAACAGAGGGACTGACAGACACTCTCGTCCTACACTGATTTTAAATAATTAGGGCAGGACTGTAGTGAAACTAAACTGGAGGTGAAAATATGGATTGTTCTGACTGCTCCATTTTCTGACGTCTCCCTTTCAGCATGATGTTCTAAGAGACAAAACATTCCTATATGATGTGAGATCTTTTGTGTTGAATGCATAATTTATCTATGCATTTCCTATTTCAGTATCTATTGTTTTGAAGAACTCTCTTGTTCAAATATTTTTTAAAAAATCTTTCTCAAATTATCTGCTGCATTTCAGGGTTAACCCTCGAAGTACTCTGCCATTCATATTCCACACAGTAAATCAATGACTGCTGCTCATTTGTGATTCCTGCCAAATCGCTATGCTCTGCTCAGACAGAGACTAGCTCAAGACCCTAATTTGGTGACAGCTGCTGGGAATGCTATTCTGTAAACTGAATAGCCAAAAAATATTCTATCAGCTAATGGCACACAGTCTTCTGAGATCTTATTTGAATATAGGTGGTGATAGCACATTTCCTTGTAACCCATATGTACTTCGCAATATGCTGAGTTTGCACTTATTGCAATCATTATAGATGCTTGCATTTCTTTAAATTAAGTTCATACAAATTCTTGCAGGATGGGGGTCAAAGTTCAAAATTAAACAGTCAAATGAAGGTGCAAGTTCTTTTGTTAACTGGTTCACATCAGCTAAACTAGTAAATGCTTTTGTTCAGACTAAATAATGATAATTTAGGAAACTAGAATATGCATACACCATAGTCAGTGAGTTAGAACACTTCCTAAAACAGGCAACAAAACTGTATATATCATAAGAGCCACAAAATCATCCTTTTCATAAACTGATCAATTCAGAATAGAATTTGTTACATTTCTTACCTCCACTACTTTTGCTAGAATTCTCTTCCACACTTCACTGCCTTACAGTACATATTCCTTTGTCCCTACAGCATTTTTTTTTCTTTTTTTTTTAAAGCTAAATAGCTCCTATCATTCTTTGTTGTTAAAAACATGGAGTACTTACAAGGAACATTCACTAGCTCTCAGCCTCTGCTCTAGTCTAAAGAAACCTATTTTAGTCGCATACTGTAAGATAGGTATTTTCTATTGATTCTGATATCCTTCTCTGCCCTTCTCCAAATCCTTTTAGAAAACATGTGATCAGACCTCTGTGTACAATGGTGCTTGTTATACATACCTAGCACAGGGTGCTTTATAGAACAGCCAAACTGGTATTTTGTGTCCAAACCTGCACTAGTAGCTTAAGTCGACTCCCTTCAGAGAGAGAAATTTGGGTATTTTACAAAAGTTGATCAATGAGATCAATGGTATGTATCAATGAGTACCATCTGATTATATGGTCAGGTCTGGCCACAGGGAAGCAGGAATAAGGGAAGACTAGTGTCACTGTCACATCATGTGTTAAACTTCAGAAAGTTTAGAAAATTTGGGGCATTCTGCCTCCTCTCTTAAACTGAGTTGCAAATTGTAACCATCGCCATGTCGCATGTAGACCCAAAGTGTAAACCAAGCCACAGAAATGACCCAGTCAGAAAGAAACCAAAACCAAACAGTCCTGCCACCCACTGACCCCCCTGCCCTGTGCACTCAACCCTGGAGGTTACAGGCTATGACATAGGGGATAGTAACAAGCAGCCAGGAGCTGGAGAGGTAGTCACAAATAAATATAGTAAGAGACAAAAAAATTACAACTAGCTTTTGTTAATCCTCAATGTCTTTTGTATTGCTGCAAGTATTTTACTATCGATTTTCAGCTAGATTCTTAAAAATGCTTAACAATAGCTTCTTCCTGGAAGCTCTGCTAAGGCACATGGAGGACAGGGAGGTGATTTGAGACAGTCAGCATGGCTTCATAGAATCATAGAATCATAGAATCGTTAAGGTTGGAAGAGACCTCTAAGATCATCGAGTCCAACTGTCAACCCAACACCACCATGCCCACTAAACCATGTCCCTAAGCGCCTCATCTACACGTCTTTTAAACCCCTCCAGGGATGGGGACTCAACCCCTTCCCTGGCCAGCCTCTTCCAATGGTTAACCACTCTTTC